>NC_050574.1:285848863-286177363 GCF_011100635.1 Trichosurus vulpecula | reverse complement strand
GGGCTCAGAGTTCTGCCTGGGTCAAGATGAAAACTCTGTTGCCCAGTCTTCCCTCAGGACTCGGAATCTCGGGCTGGAGCGGTGTTAAAACTTGGACTCTGGAGAAGGACACACCCCCAAGAGGACTTTACTTGTACACCTACTGTGACTTAGAGGTGGAGTCTCTCCTACCCCTTGGGATATGATTGTATAAACAAGTATTTTGGGACAGTATGTTATATATTGAATGATACGTTCTGTTTAAGGCCATGTGACCACCTTGGTAATAAGTTGTTATGTTGTTAGGAATTGTGAATGCTTTAGTGTCTTGAAAAAGGTTTATTTTTGAGTAAATTTAGAGTTCATTATACTGTGCTATTCGACCTTAAACAAATACATGTTCACAGCAACAGCCTTCAAGTATTCTGTGTTGATTGGTATTATACCTCACCTCACCACCCGCTTGAATTTATCCTGGGCAAAAGGAATTCCTAGCTCTGTCTCTAGCTGGAATATTGGAGGAGGGTTTCATCTAGGTACATATTGGACTAGATGGTTTCTGAAGTAACTTCCTACTCCTGAGATTCACTTATTCTGTTAAAACAGAGAAAAGTTTTCAATTGGAGCCTGATGTGAAAACTTAAAATAAATGTACTGAAGAAAAATTTTGTAATGGAATCACTTTTGAACATATTAAAAGACATCAAAGTGAATAAGTGTTTTCTCTTGTGATTTTCCTTTCACTGTTAACAGAACATTTGTAATATTGATGATGTATCTTACCAATCACCTAGAATGCTCTTTACCACTAGAGAAAACAAAATTACTTTAATATTTTTGAAGGTTTCTTTACTTTGTAAGATGTGTCTGGGGAGCTTATTAAGTTCATTAGAAGAGTTGAAGAAATTTAACAGCACTTCTAAGTGTTTTTTTCTTCCCATCTCAAACAACTTTTGTGTTCCTAGACATAAGAGCGTAAGAGATAAAAAGTAGGCTTAACTAAAAGAAACAAACTGAAAAGAATTTTGGGGAAAGGTTATTCCAGCTGTGAAGGAAATGGTATTCATCACGTATTGGCCATAGATTTGTTGAATGAAAGAATGAATGAATATAATAATAAGATAATAGATTTAAAGGCAGAAAAGACCTCAGAGTCCATCAAATCTAAACTCTTTATTTGACAACAAAATAGATGTGTAGGGAGATGAACTGACTTTTCCAAAGTCACATAGGTAAGTGTCAGAAGCAGGATTCTGAACGCAGATCTTCTGACTCCAAAGTCAGTAAGCTTTCTACTATAGCACACTGCCTTCCCTAATGACGGAAATAACTTGGTTTCTAGAATTAATTTTTCCTCTGAGGTTTTATACAGAGCTTACCCATGAATTAAATACTATAGACTAAAATGTCTCAGGTGCAAGATTGAAAAGATAAAGAACTGTAACCCCAGCTGGAACGGAGATAAGGAAAGAATAAACTCTTTCTTTCATATCTGTGTGTGTGTGTGTGTATGTGTGTGTGTGTGTGTGTGTGTTTAAAGAAGAAAGAAACAACTAGTCATTTCCACGTGTCTACTAGACCTAGACTGAGAAAATGTGTCAAGGTCAAGAAGGATGGGGCTCTGCAATTTCTTTCAATAATAGTAGGATTATCAGACTTAAAGGAGAAGGTGACCTTAGAGATTATCTAGGCTAGCCATCTCATTTTATAGATGAGGTTACTGAGATCAAAAGAGGTTAAATGACTTGGCCAAATCTACCCTGGTAGTAACAGAGAGGTGCTCTGACTCTAATCTTAGAGCTTGATGCACTGCACTATTGGATCTATTATAAGATTAAATGAATTGTTTTCTGCTTCCCTTCCCCTTCTCTCTCCTCCCCCTTCTCTTCACCATGCACTAGTTCCTGTGGGGATGGAAGATGAAAGAATATTGTTATTCATGCATTGAGGTGTCACTTTTGACCCATTATATAACTAGGTTCATCTGAGTAGTTTTCCAGGACTGAGGACAGATTTCTTTTGTAGCAATACTTGGGTGACTAACACCCAACCTGAAAGATAGTTTAATGATGTTAGTCCTGCAATCTGTGGCTAAACAAGAGATCCAATCTAAGTGGCCCACATGGGATGAACCACAGAACACAGTGTTCTAAAACAAGGCCTCTTAAACTTTTTGCATTTCAGCAGTGTTTGTTGGTATTGCATGGCCTGAGGGCATGCACAGTGCAAAGTGTACATGTTTTGTGCTCAGAACCAAGGCTATAGTGAAGTTGCATTATGCAACATGGGCAAATGCTTCCACAAACACATCAGATTTATTATGTGTTTGATTTTGAATTAATTTTTGGTTGCCATGTTCAGAAACCTTTTAGTGTTGCCAAATTTTCCATGATGCCATATGGGGTTGTAATGCACAGTGTAAGAAGAGCTGCTCTAAAAGACTGATATAACTGATATGATTAGTTGGGGGGTGGCTGTGGGAAGAAATTAAATCTTCCAGGTAATTGCTGAGTGTATTGGTGACTATGTACCAGGTACTATTCTAGGTGCTGTACACACAAATACAGAAGTGTACATACAAATATAAAAGTATAAGTAAAAGCTTCCCTCAAGAACCTTATATTCTATTGAATACAGTAGACCACTCTTGTTAAACAGTGGTGTTAAAATTTAAATAGAAACTGATGCCTGCTGGCTGTGGGTGGACTTAGCCTCAAATTAACATTATTTGTGTTGCATTGTATTTTATATATTTGGTTAAATATTTCTAAATTAAATTTTGATGTGGCTTGGGGGCATCCCAGAGTTTTGTGGAATTTAATACCTCTCTCCCTGAAGACTAAAAGAATAAGCTTATCTTTCTAAATTTCTGAATTACTCCAAAGGAAATTTTGAACTCCTTGAGAGAATGAAGTAGAACATACTTGAAATTCTTCTTCTGTCTTTAACAATTGGAAAAATTATTATAGGCTAGGGAAGTAGAAGAGAGGAGAAAACTTTCCCTTTACCAATCTTTTTGAAAATGGTGGGGCGGAACAAGATGGCGGCTGGAAAGCAGGGATTTACTTAAGCTCTCCCCCAAATCCCTCCAAATGCCTGTAAAAATGGCTCTGAACAAATTATAGAGCTATGGAACCCATGAAATACCAGAGGGAAACAGGTCTCCAGCCCAGGAGAGCCTGGATGGTCTCTGGGAAAGGTCTATTGCAAGGTTTTGGGAGCTGAGCAGAGCCCAGTGTGGGCTACACCAGAACAGACCAGACCTGGAGTCAGTTAACCAGAACAGGCCTTAGGGCCATGAATCATTGAGCTGTGGCAGTTACCAGACTTCTCAACCCACAAATGCCAAAGAGCAGGTTAGTGGTAAATTGTGGGATCGAGTTTAGAGCAGTCTGGCCCCATCCCTGGGGGTGGTGGAGGTGGTGCAGGGGTGGCGGTGGCAGCAGCAGGAAGCTCCTGAGGCTGCTTCCAGACCTCCAGTGTCAGCTGCTCCCAAGTCCCTGGCTCACACAGTGGGAGGAATCTAGCAGTGGATCAGAGCAGGAGTGCAAGGAGCATAGAGGCAGTTTCTCTTGCTGTGCCCTGCTTGGATCTGGATTGCAGTCCTGGTTGGCAGTTCTTGGGGGAGGAGCAGTGCTGCTGTGACAGAGCCTGTGGTGGTGGAGTAGAAGAAGCTCTGAAAACAGCAATGCAGCCCCTAAAGCTTGGGAAAAAGTACTCTGTACTCTACAAACAGTCATACCCTGACAAAAAGCTCAAAGGTCAGGTAGTTGGCTGGGAACATGAACAGGCAGCAAAAATGAACTCAGACTCAAACTCAGACTCAAACTCAAACTCTAGATTCCTTTTTTGGTGACAAAGAAGATCAAAACATACAGCAAGAAGAAGTCAACAAAGTCAAAGAGCCTACATCAAAAGCCTCCAAGAAAAATATGAATTGGTCTCAGGCCATGGAATAGCTCAAAAAGGATTTGGAAAAGCAAGTAAGAGAAGTAGGGGAAAAATTGGGAAAAGAAATGAGAGTGATGCAAGAAAACCATGAAAAACAAGTCAATGACTTGCTGATGGAGACCCAAAAAATGCTGGAGAAGATAACACTTTAAAGAATAGACTAACCCAAATGTTGAAAGAGCTCCAAAAAGCCAATGAGGAGAAAAGTGCCTTGAAAGGCGGAATTAGTCAAATGGAAAACGAAGTCTAAAAGACCACTGAAGAAAATACTACCTTAAAAATTAGATTGGAGCAAGTGGAAGCTAGTGATTTTATGAGAAATCAAGATATTATAAAACAGAACCAAAGGCATGAAAAAATGGAAGACAATGTGGAATATCTCATTGGAAAAACCACTGACCTGGAGAATAGATCCAGGAGAGAAAATTTAAACATTATTGGACTACCTGAAAACCATGATCAAAAAAAGAGCCTAGATATTATCTTTCAAGAAATTATCAAGGAAAACTGCTGTGATATTCTAGAACCAGAGGGTAAAATAGAAATTGAAAAAATCCACTGATTGCCTCTTGAAAAAGATCCCAAAAAGAAAACTCCTAGGAATATTGTTGCCAAATTCCAGAGTTTACAGGTCAAGGAGAAAATACTGCTAGCAGCCAGAAAGAAACAATCTGAATATTGTGGAAACATAATCAGGATAATACAAGATCTAGCAGCTTCTATATTAAGGGATCTAAGGACTTGGAATATGATATTCTGGAGGTCCAAGGAGCTAGGATTAAAACCAAGAATCACCTACCCAGCAAAACTGAGTATAATACTTCAGGGGGAAAATGGATAGTCAATGAAATAGGGAACTTTCAATCATTCTTGACGAAAAGACCAGAGATGAATAGAAAATTTGATTTTCAAATACAAGAATCAGTAGAAGCATGAAAAGGTAAACAAGAAAGAGAATTCATAAGGGATTTACTAAAGTTGAACTGTTTACATTTCTACATGGAAAGATGATGTGTATAATTCATGAGACCTTTCTCAGTTTTAGGGTAGTTGAAAGGAATATACATATATATAGACAGAGGGCACAGGGTGAGTTGAATATGAAGGGATGATATCTAAAAAATAAAATAAAATTAAGGGTGATAGAAGAATATATTGAGAGAGGGAAAAAGGGAGAGATAGAATGGGGTAAATTATCTCACACAAAAGTGGCAAGAGAAAGTAGTTCTGTTGGAAGGGAAAGGGGGGCAGGTAAGGGGGGATGAGTGAATCTTGCTCTCATCAGATTTGACTTGAGGAGGGAATAACATACACACTCAATTGGATATCTTACTCCACAGGAAAGTAAGGGGAAGGGGATAAGAAGGGGGGATGATAGAAGGGAAGGCAGTAGTGGGAGGAGGTAATCAAAAGCAAACACTTATGAAAAGGGACAGGGTCAAAGGAGAAAATTGAATAAAGGAGTCAGGATAGGATGGAAGGAAACATAGTTAGCTTTTCACAACATGAGTATTGTGGAAGGGTTTTACATAATGATACATGTGTGACCTATGTTGAATTCTTGCCTTCCTAGGGAGGGTGGGTGGGAAGGGAAGAGGGGAAAGAATTTGGAACTCACAGTTTTAAAAGCAGATGCTCAAAAAAAAGTTGTTTTTGCATGCAGCTGGGAAACAATATATGTAGGGAATGGGGCATAGAAATCTATCCTGCCCTACAAGAAAGTAAGGGGAAAGGGGTGGGAGTGGGGTGCCAGAAGGGAGGGCTGACTGGGGAATGGGGCAGCCAGAATATATGCCATCTTGGAATGGGGGGGAAGGGTAGAAATGGGGAGAAAATTTGTAACTCAAAATCTTGTGGAAATCAGTGTTGAAAACTAAAATATTAAATAAAAATGATAAAATTAAATAAAAGAAAATAGTGGCCCATGTCACATCTAAGACAGGAATCAAAGAGATGCAAAGTCTATTGATAGCTACTGAAAATCCTTTTTGATGGGTATCCTAAAGTAGAGATGGGGTAGACTCTTGAGTTCTATCAATGGGACAGTGTAACTGGAAATTATCCAGTTTCCCTCTATGAAATGCATAGTTGGAATTGGGCTCCATCACCTGGAGAATAACCTCATTCCAGTGAAGGGAGGTATGACTAGTCATCTCAGATATGTAAATCCATAGGAAATCTATTTCTATGGGTTTACAATCTCTCAGTCATAAAATCATGGGATTTAGAATTAGAAGGACCTTAGACATGATCTATTTTAACCCTCTAATTATACAGATGAGGGAACTGAGACTAGGAAGGTTAAAGTTATTTGTTAGAATTTTCAGACCTGTCTGAGATCATAAAGTTGTTTTGAATATGCATTTTCCCATTTTACATGTGCAGGATCCATGACTGCACTCAAAGAAGATCAACTTGACAGCTGAATGGAAAATGACTTGGAACAGGGAGAGACTTGATTCAGGGAGACCACCCAGAAGGTTCTTGTAGTTGTCCAGGTGCAAAGTCATAAAGGCTTGCACCAGACTAGTAGCAGCATCAGAGGAGGGAAAAGGATGAGTAAAAAATATCTTATGAAGGTAGGGTCAACAAATCTTGGAAACTGATTGAATATGAGAGAGAGAAAGATTGAAGAGTCAAGGATAAAACCTAAGTTTTGAGTCCGGATGACTGGAGGATTGATGGTAAGATCAGGGAAGTTAGGGAGGGTGGTGGTTTGAGAGAAAGATGAACATACTGAGTTTAAGGTGTCTACAGGACATTTTATTTCAGATGTATAATGGGTAACTGGATATATGAAACAGGAAGTGAGAAGGGATGAAAGGTTTGGAAGAGCCATTATGCTGAGTGGGACAGTAAGTCAATTAGGGAGGCATAAAAAGATTGTCTTGCAGCAGTGAAGGCCAAATTGAGGTTTTGTGACATATATTTGTAGATGGCCCAGTCATTGTAGTTTCTTTTTTCTATAGATTTGTTCAGCAGCACTTGAAGAAGAGTGAAAGCAGGGGATGGTGGGGTTGGTCTTAGGTTGAGATTTGACAAGGCAAGAATTTTAATGGGATGAGGGGTCAAGGAACTGAAGGGGAGAAGACAGTATAGAGTTGACCTGATTTACTAAGGGTCAAAATGGGGAAGAGAGGAGAGTATAGCCAGTGCTGGGGTGATGGGCTGGGAAACAATTGAAAGGTGGAAGGGCTGGAGGCTGCAGTGAGGACAAAAAACAGGGTTTGGGCTTTTAAGTCATAAGGAGAAGTAAAAAGATAAGGAATTATCACCGGATAAAAGAATTTCATAGTTCATGAACAGGGCTGTAGAGCACTTGTATGTGTTAGCAAGATCAAAAGTATGAGCATCTTTATATGTAGCTGTGGTGGCATGGAGGAAGTCTTAGGAAATGAGTAAATTGAGGAATCTGGAGGTTAGGCTACTTGAGGTAGTATTGATGTGTATATTGAAGTCCCCTAGTATGACGGGAGGAGTTGAAGTTGTCAAATTGATCTTCCTTAAGTTGAGGTCCAACTATGTCACATCTCTATATCTCTATTCAATAGATTGCAATGGCTCCAATTACCTCTAGGATCAAATATAAAATCCTCTGTCTAGCTTTCAAAGCCCTTCACAACCTGGCTTCTTTCTATCCTTAGTCTTTTCTCTGTGTGCTTCCTATACCTTACTCCTATCCATGTACTCTTTGATTCAGTAATGATGGTGTCCTTGCTGTCCCTCACACAAAATATCCCATCTCCCAACTCCGAGTATTTTTATAGGCTGTCTCCCCTGCCTAGATAACTCTCCATCTTTGTCTCTGCCTCCTACCTGCTCTGGCTTCTTTCAAGTTTCAATTAAATTCCCATTCTATTTAAAAAAAAAAACAACTTTCCCTACCCTCCTTAGTTTTAGAGCCTCCCCTCTGAGACTAACCCCCAAGTTATCCTTTTTATGTCTTCTTTGTACATAGTTAATTTCATTTTCTCACCCATTAGATTGTGAACTCCTTGAGAGCAGGGCCTATCTTTTGTCTTTTCTTTGTATCCCCAGTACTTAGCAACAGTGCCTGGTACATAGTAGGTGCTTGTTGCCTTATTGACTATGACTTGTTAGCACAGAGGAGTCCTGTGCTGGTAAATCCTTCCACTAAAATAGGTAGAAATAGGTGACATAGTAGATAAAAAACTGGGAAGTTGGTTGAGCTACAAAGAGCTTAATTCATATGTCCGGGGTTATTCAGCTATTGTGTCAGTGGTGGGATTCGAATCTTGTTCTTGCTGATTCTATGCTCAGTACCCAAGTCACGATGGTATCCTGTCTCTTTAGGTTATTCCCTTCCCTTCCACGTCACCATATATATTCCATTCCATCTCATTCCATGTAATTAAGCATTTATTAAATACTCACTAGATGTCATAAATTGTACTAAATTTGGGATAATATAAAGACAAAATGAAATAATTCCTGGCCTTAAGGAACTTATATTTTATGGGAGGGAAATACCATATAAAATATATACAAAATAAATTCAAAAGAGTTTTCGTGTCTGGATAGGTTAGCATTGACAGCTTGGTGGGGAGGAGACTGTGAAGAGTATTTTGTTGACAGTGACACTTGAACTGAACCTTGAAAAAAACTAGGATCTCCAGGAAGCAAAAGTGAATAAGGAGAGATTTCCAGGCAGAGATAATCTGTGGAAAGGAGTAGAGGTGGGAAATGGGTCATTAGATTATCCTACAATAACCGGGACAATAAGATGTAGAATTCTGGACTCTGATAGATTGATATCTTTTCCCAGGCCATAGAACACAGATACAGCTCTCTTCAGGGAAATGAATATTAGTTACCCTTTGGCTATACCCTAGGCTCAACAGGAAGGAGGTATCCCTTTCAATTGAGTTTTAAATTACTACTCAGGCATTATGGAGGGCTTGCTTCTTTGAGGGTTCTTCCGGAGAATCAAAATCTTGTTAGAATTATTCTGGGCACTGATTCAAAGCATGAAAGGCTAAAATATTGCCAACATGGTAATTTACACAATATAATAGCTGAGGAAAATAAATTATCCATAACATACAGCAATGCCCTTAGAGCAGAGAGCCTCTCAGAGCACACAAAAATTATACCTATAATACATCAGCAAAAATAAAAAAAAAAGCCTAGGATTATAAGAATCAGATTCAAGTTCTCGAAAAATTAGTGGAAATCCCATTTTACCATCACTTTGGAAATTGAAAAGCAATACTGAATGGGCATAAGCTATGCTCAACTTTGATTGATAGAATCCCATATTCCTTCATATTTGTTATTTAGCCCTTCAAGTTTTCAAGGGGCTTTGCTTGAATGTTTGTTATTTCCATTTTGCTGGGAAACTGGCTTCCTGGGAGGGTCAGCTATCCTTTTCAAGGTCAACACTCTCAGTAGGTGATGGACTGGAAGGTGAGTGAAGTGTGTATGTAGAAGTTACATCCAATTCATAGTTTAATTATTGGGCTCTGACCCTAAGGCCTTATTTCCACAGGTAGAGAAGAACAAGAGGCTGAGGTGACCATTTAAGAAATTCAGGCCTTAAAGTATATCACTCCCTAAAGCCTCCCTGCCCCACCCCACCCCATCTTCCCACTCTTTACAAACCTTTTGGTTTCTAGTTCTATGAAGAAAAATTCCCATTGCCTGTGACTTTTTTTCTCCTTGGCAGAAAGGATGGTGTTTTGGATGTCAATTATGTGAAGTGAATTTATAGATTCCAGACAGGTGTTCAAGCAGGAGACAAGGTAACAGGCAGTAAAAGAGAGAGGAAGACATGAAAATGAAGCTAATTCTTTATCCAAAAGTGTTCCTGTCTAAAGGTGACATTTTTAAGAATGGTGGCTGGTCATTAGGAGAGAAACATTTGGTAGATTTGGGAAGGGAAGCCTTCCTAGTATTATTCACAGTGGACCATATGAATGACTACCTCGTGGGTCAATAGATAATACTAGTGGGCATGGGAGGTGGTGGTGCAAGAACATAGATTATAGAAACACATCCACCATATAGCAGGCTAGAACCAGTTTCTTTTCTCATTGCCTTAAACATAAATGAAACTAGACTTTGAGGATAATGAAGCCTGAAAAGGAAAGGGGAAAACACTGGATGTAGCTAAAGATACCTGTTTTTGAGTTCTGTCTCTGACACTTCCCAACTGTATGACAAGACACAACTTTGCTTAGCCAATCTCCTCATTCCCAGATGAGGACAATAATTATATTTGTACAACCTATCCCATAGGGTGGTTCAGTGTGTATGTGTGTGTGTGTGTGTGTGTGTGTGTGTGTGTGTGTGTGTGTGTGTATGTGTGTGGCAGGGGGGAATTTAAGATTTCTGGGTCTTACATTGCTAAAAAAACAGGAGCTTCTCCCCCACCCCCTTCAGATTAAGTGTGGTGACAGGAATGTGTCAGCCTTAAAGCTTTTCTCCAGTGTCAAGCCAATGCACCACTGTGAAGCAGACTGGCTTTGTCTTTGTCTCCTCCAGCCTCCATTTTCTCTCTATATGATTTTCCTTTCTGTAGCCTTCCTTGTTACATTTCAATGTCTTGATCTTTAAGCTTTGCTGAAGTAAGTATGGGGCACACTGATATTTCTATAGTAACTTAATCCCTCAAGATTTCTTCCTCTTTCTCTTGCTGTCCCTCCCACCTGCTTCTGCTATCAAAAACTGTTCTCTCCTAGGGATCTAATCAATATAATAATGATATTTTAGATAGCTAAGATTTATATAGTACTTGAAGATTTGTGAAGTACTTAACAAACATTATCTTATTTTATCCTCATACCAATCCTAGGATGTAGGTGCTATTTTCATCCCCATTTTGCAGATGAGAAAACTGAGGCAGACAGAGGTGAAGCAACTTGTCCAGGGTCATACAGCTAGTAAATGACCGAGGTCAATTTCGAACTCAGGACTTCTCTACTGCAAGTATATGGCTCTACCTACGGCTTCATTTCCAGCAAAATGTCATTGATGGATAAGACTTAAGTTCCTAGGGAAACCTTACAGTTTAAGCCAAAGGGAAGAATCTTTGGTTGCACAGCTTTAGGAATGCTCAGCAGGCTGGGGGTTATTTTGGGGACTGAATAGGGTTTCCCCATGATCCCTTAAGGTATACCATGCAGTCAGCTGCCTCCTCTGCCTGTGCAGAAAGCCCAACCTACCTCTTTGTCCTCAAATCTGCTGGTATCCGGTAGTTTTGAAAGTTCACTGGCTTGAATCAGACCTGGCATTTTATTCCCAGCTTTGACACTAGCTAACTCTGTGACCTTGGACAAATCACTTAACTACTCTGGTCTGTAAAAAAAAAAAAAAGGACTTGCATTAAATTATTTCTAAAGAGTCTTCTCGTCCTACATTCTATGAAGTTATATTTCTTCCAATGTATCAGCTGTTTGAAAGTCATTTAGTCAGCACTTATGGAAGCATAAAAGGCATTCTGAACAGAAACATACAAGAGAGAAAAGGCCTCATCCTGATCTCAGGAAATTTGTTTTGCAATTGGGGCTACCCAGCATACTCCCACATGTATATGTGCACGGTTACACACTCAAACACACATCAGGGAAGGGGTGTGGGAGGGAACAGGTCCATAGGATCCAAGAGCTAAGCCTAAAAGAAACTTCAGAAGCTAATCCAATCCCCCATATTACAGGTGGGGAAACTGAGTCCAGAGAGTTTAAGTAACTTTTTCAAACATGTGTAGTAAGCAATCGTAGGTGGAATTTGAAGGGAAGCCAGTGGAAGACTTTCCAGATAGGGAAACAGTATGCAGAGACCAGACAGCACGTGGTATGAGTTGGAAGACAATAGCCTGATGGGAACAGCAGGTTTGTGAAAGCTTGGGGTAGGTCGGGCCACACTACTGCACTATAAAACCTGAGAACCAGAGGGCCATTTCACAGCACTTAAACTCCAAAGACAATTAGATTACTTAATTTTGGAATCCACCTTCCTGAAAGCTGTGTGGTCAGTTAAGTTTCTTGGCTGATCTCCATAAGCGAAAGCTGAGCAAACTGAGTAGGGCACGATTTTCATTAGGAATTTAAGTACTGAGCCAGGAAGCCTGCCTCGAGAAAAGGCTGAGGAGGGCTGGCACGTTGGCACCGTGTGTACAAGCTTCAGC
The DNA here is from genome assembly GCF_011100635.1 of Trichosurus vulpecula. Lineage (NCBI taxonomy): Eukaryota > Metazoa > Chordata > Mammalia > Diprotodontia > Phalangeridae > Trichosurus > Trichosurus vulpecula. Next base: position 286,165,287 of record NC_050574.1, on the reverse strand, counting down.
TGTTCTCAGTGATTCCCCTTTCATCTGCAATTTATGGTGTTGGTATTTTTCAAGCCTGTGGGGCTTTGAATTGAGCACTCAGAATGAATTTACTGTATAATTTTCCCTCAAACTCTCCTCTGAGAGGGACCTGGCAGGTGACCATTGTGATGGTGATTTTCTCTGATGTGGTAAATAGTCCAATAGGTAGGCAACTGGGACCTCAAGCTTTGCTCACACAAAACACCCCCCAGAATTTTCAGGCTTTATGTATCAGGCCTGAAGAGTTCTCAAGAAGGTTTTATCAAGAAAAAGCAGAATAGTCTTCACTTTTTGAGTAATATAGCAAAATATAGACTATTATCCCCAAAGAAGGAAGTATCCATGCAGATCATTTCATAAGCATTTCTCCAGTAAAACTCAGTGATGTGACATACTTACTTTGTGCATATTTAATTTATAGTTTTAGGAGAAATGGTCTTTCATTTGTTTGGAGTTGGGGGATCTGGGCTTGCTTCACAGATCTACCTACTACTTCCTATGATGGGAAAAGGGTTCCTTAATCTCTCTGGTTCTCTGGTTCTCAGGTTCCTCATGTGTAATATGAGAAGTTTGGATTAGATATCTTCTAAGGTCCCTCCCAAATTTAAGTCCATGAGCCAAAAGATCATAGACAAATACTTATTGAGTCTCTGCTATAGAAGGATAAGGCACCAGGGGGAGACAAAGATACATCAAACAAAGTCATTACATTCAGGAAGCTTGGCTGACTTGTTGAGCAGAGACCTCTCAGTGCTGTTCAGAGGAAAGTCACTGGATTTGGATTCAGGGGCATGGGTTCAAATCCTGACTTTTCTACTAACTACACATATGATATTAATAAGACATTTAACATCATCACATCTTACTGTCTTTACCTGCAAAATGGTTGCACTAGATCAGGGGTGGGGAACCTGCAGCGTCAAGGTCACATGTGGCCCCTCTAGGTCCTCAAGTCTGAATCCAAACTTCACAGAACAAAGATTTGTTCTGTAAAACTTGGACTCAGTCAAAATGCTGCCACAAGGACTTAGAAGGTCATGTGGCCTCAAGGCCACAGGTTCCTGACCCCAGCGCTAGATGAATTCTAAACCCTCTTCTAGCTTTAAATCTATGAACCTGTTATCCTAGTGTCTAAGAAGTTCCTAACTTTTAAATTAGGTCAGGAATTGGGATTTCTGCTCTCTCTTTCCTGCTAGACTCCAGTGGTACAAGGGATGGGATCACATGGGATGAGACTCCAGTTTGTGACCTCTGACGGGATTGCCTCCTATAATTTCTTAATAGGAGAAAGTTGACTGTGTCTATAAACATAAACATAGTGACATAAAGAAAATCTCTTATATCTATCCCTTTAGCTATTCATGAAGATATCAACCTAATTCTGACTGCCATTGCCTCTCAGCTGTACTATTCCAGTTGCCCCCTAATTGGTCTCCCAGCCTCAAGTCTCTACCCTGCATAAACCACCACTTACACAGCTGTGAATCTGATATTTCTCAAACACACGGCTGACACTCTCAAACCCCTGTTTTATACTATAAGACAAAGTACAAATGCCCCTGTTTGGCATTTAAAGACCTTCCAGTTTACATTAATACATTATTCTCCTTCATATAGTGGCCTTCTTGCAGTTCATTACAAATAACTACTATTTCTGTGTTGCTGCTCAGGTGAGTCAACAAGCATATATTAAGTACCTACTATATGCTAGGTCCCAAGCTAAGAGGCCAGTTTCACCAGATATCAGAGTATGTGGATAGGAGTAAGGTCTAACACTGGAAAGGTGGGAAGGGGCCAGGTTATACAGGGCTTTAAAAACCAAACAGAGAATTTTGGCTTTGATTTTAGAGTTAATAGGAAGCCATTGGAATTTATTGAATAGCTATGTAACATGGTCAGACCTACACTTTAGGAAGTAAATATGACAGATGAGTGGAAGATGGACTGAAAGGGGGTTAGACTTGAAGAATGTATACCAACCAAAAGGCTGTTGCAACAGTCTAGGCATGAGGTGATGAGGGCCTGTACGAAGGTGGTGGCAGTATCATAAGAGTGAAGAGAGCCAGGAATATAGGAGAAATGTCATGAAGGTAGAGTTGACAAGATTTTGTGATGGGTTGGGTATGGGAGAATGAGAGAGAGGAGTAGAGGATAATACCTAGCTTGCAAGCCTGTGTGACTAGGGGAATGTTCCTGTGGTGTTCTCCATTGTAATATGGAAGTTAGGAAAGGGGAGGATTTTGGGGGGGGGAGGAAGAGGGAGGAGATAATCAGCTCCATTTTGGATATATTGAGTTTAAGAATATCTATGGGACATTCAGTTTGAGATGTTCAGTAGGCAGTTGGTGATACAAAAGTTGTGTCCAACTCTTTGTGACCCCATTTAGGGTTTTTGTGGCAAAGATAGTGGAGTTGGTTTGCTATTTCCTTCTCCAACTCATTTTACAGATGAAGAAACTGAGGCAAACAGGGTTAAGTGTTATACAGAACTCAGGTTTCCTGACCCCCAGCTCAACCCTCTATCCACTGCACTAACTACCTAACAGAGTTTAGTTTTGGAGAGCACTGTTTAGTTAAAGATGAAGTTGGAAAACAGAGTCTACAGAGTTAAAAAGAGAGTGAAAGGAACAGAAGTGAAGGCACATATTATAGATGGCATTCTGAAAGAATTTGCAACAAAAATGAGAAAAGATATATGATGATAACCAGTAGGGATGGGCAGATTAAGTGACGGTTTTCTGAGAATGAGGAAGACATGAGCATGTTTGTAAATAGTAGGAAAGCAGCCAGGGAGAAACTGAAGATAAGTAAGAAAGTGGTGATGATGGAGGGAGCAATTTATTGGAGAAGATGGGGTGGATTTACCTTGGCAAGGAGAAGGGCCACATCTTCATGGAAACTCCATTCTCCAGTACAGACATATGACTACTATATAATTCATAGCCTCAGAGAGAGTCATTACATTTTTTTTTCTTTTGTTTTTATTTATTTTTTTTTAAATACAATTTATTTATTTAACATATTTGGTTTTCAGCATTGATTTTCACAACAGTTTGAATTACAAATTTTCTCCCCATTTCTGCCCTCCCCCCCCACTCCAAGATGGCGTATATTCTGGTTGCCCTGTTCCCCAGTCAGCCCTCCCCTCTATCACCCCCCTCCCCTCTCATCCCCTTTTCCCTTCCTTTCTTGTAGGGCAAGATAAATTTCTACGCCCCATTGCCTGTGTATCTTATTTTTTAGTTGCATACAAAAACTTTTTTTGTTTTTGAACATCTGATTTTAAAACTTTGAGTTCCAAATTCTCTTCCCTCTTCCCTTCCCACCCACCCTCCCTAAGAAGTTGAGCAATTCAACCTAGGCCACACATGTATTATTATGTATAACCCTTCCACAATACTCATGTTGTGAAAGGCTAACTACATTTTGCTCCTTCCCAACCCATCCCGCTTTATTGAATTTTCTCCCTTGACCCTGTCCCCTTTCCAAAGTGTTTGTTTTGATTACCTCCACCCCCATCTGCCCTCCACTCCATCATCCCCCTGCCTTTTATTTTTTTTTTTATCTTCCTCCCTCTTCTTTCCTGTGGGGTAAGATACCCAACTGAGTATGTATGGTATTCCCCCTCAGGCCAAATCTGATGAGAGCAAGGTTCACTCATTCCCCCCTCACCTGCCCTCTCCCCTCCTCCCATAGAACTGCTTCCTCTTGCCACCTTTATGCGAGATAATCCACCCCATTCTATCTCTCCCTATCTCCCTCTCTCAGTATGTTACTCTCTCATCCCTTAATTTCATTTTGTTTCTTTTAGATATCTTCCCTTCATCCTCAACTCACCCTGTGTCTGCTCTCTCTCTTTTACATATATATATATACACATACATACATATACACATAGATACATACATACATACACATTCACTTATATATATACTTAAACATATATATATATATGCATATATATATGCATATTCCCTTCAACTACCCTAATACTGAGGTCTCATGAATCATACTCATAATCTTTCCATGTAGGAATGTAAACAAAACAGTTCAACTTTAGTAAGTCCCTTGCAATTTCCGTTTCTTGATTACCTTTTCATGCTTCTCTTGATTCTTGTGTTTGAAAGTCAAATTTTCTATTCAGTTCTGGTCTTTTCACTGAGAAAGCTTGAAAGTCCTCTATTTTATTGAAAGTCCATATTTTGCCTTGGAACATGATACTCAGTTTTGCTGGGTAGGTGATTCTTGGTTTTAATCCTAGCTCCATTGACCTCCGGAATATCACATTCCAAGCCCTTCGATCTCTTAATGTAGAAGCTGCCAGATCCTGGGTTATTCTGATTGGGTTTCCACAATACTCAAATTGTTTCTTTCTGGCTGCTTGCAGTATTTTCTCCTTGATCTGGGAGCTCTGGAATTTGGCAACAATATTCCTAGGAGATTTCTTTTTGGGATCTATTTGCAGAGGCGATCGATGGATTCTTTCAATTTCTATTTTGCCCTGTGGCTCTAGAATATCAGGGCAGTTCTCCTTGATAATTTCCTGAAAGATGGTATCTAGGCTCTTTTTTTGATCATGGCTTTCAGGTAGTCCAATAATTTTTAAATTATCTCTCCTGGATCTATTTTCCAGGTCAGTGGTTTTTCCAAGGAGATATTTCACATTGTCTTCCATTTTTTCATTCCTCTGGTTCTGTTTTATAATATCCTGATTTCTCATAAAGTCACTAGCTTCCACTTGCTCCAATCTAATTTTTAAAGTAGTATTTTCTTCAGTGGTCTTTTGGACCTCCTTTTCCATTTGGCTAATTCTGCCTTTCAAGGAATTCTTCTCCTCATTGGCTTTTTGGAGCTCTTTTGCCATTTGAGTTAGTCTATTTTTTAAGGTGTTGTTTTCTTCAGTGTATTTTTCAGTATTTTTTTGGGTCTCCTTTAGCAAGTCATTGACTTGTTTTTCATGGTTTTCTCGCATCCTTCTTATTTCTCTTCCCAATTTTTCCTCTACTTCTCTAACTTGCTTTTCCAAATCCTTTTTGAGTTCTTCTATGGTCTGGGGCCAGTTCATGTTTTTCTTGGAGGCTTTTGTTGTAGGCTCTATGACTTTGTTGTCTTCTTTAGGCTGTATGTTTTGGTCTTCTTTGTCACCAAAGAAAGAATCCAAAGTCTGAGACTGAATCTGGGCGCGTTTTCGCTGCCTGGCCATATTCCCAACCAACTAACTTGACCCTTGAGTTTTTCAGTGGGGTATGACTGCTTGTAGATTACAGAGTTCTATGTTCTACGTTTGGGGGGGAGGTGCCAGCTCTGTCAGAGCCGCACTCCTCCTTCCCCAAGGACCCCCAGTCCAGACTGGGCTCAGATCTTCTGCAGGCTGTGCACCCCTGCTGTGATCCGCCACTTAATTCCTCCCACCAGGTGGGCCTGGAGCCGGAAGTAACAACAGCTGTAGCTGCCCCACCTCCGCTGCCCCCGGGGCTGGAAGCCGAACCGCGAACTCCTTCCACTGCTGCAGCTTTTCCCACTAACCTTCTCTGCAGTCTTTGGTGTTTGTGGGTCGAGGGGTCTGGTAACTGCTGCAGCTCACATATTCAGGGCGCTAGGGCCCCCTCCGCCCGGCTTCTGGTCTGGATCGTCCACGCCGCTCAGGCTGGGCTCTGCTCCACTCTGTTCCCAGCTCCCAGCTCCGTGCGGAATAGAGCTCACCCAGAGACCATCCGGGCTGTCCTGGGCTGGAGCCCTGCTTCCCTCTGCTGTTCTGTGGGTTCTGCCGTTCTAGAATTGGTTCAGAGCCATTTTTATAGGTTTTTGGAGGGACTTGGGTATGGAGCTCACTCTAGTCCGTGCTTACCAGCCGCCATCTTGGCTCCGCCCCATCCAGTATTCGAGTCATGACATTTTGAGAAGTGAGAAAATGATCAAGTGGATTGCCCAAGCGTCACACGTCCAATATAGGTCAGAGGTAGTACTTGAACCTACATCTTCCTGACTTGAGGCCAGCTGTCTATCCATGCTATATATTTTTGCACTTAATAGTAGTTTATTTAATTTTTCCAATTATATGTAAAGATAATTTTCAACATTAATTTTTATAAGATTTTGAGTTCCAAATTTATCTCTCTCCTTTCTTTCCCTCCTCCTTCCCCAAGACAGCAAGCAATCTGATATAGGTCATACATGTATAATTATGTTAAACATATTTCAACATTAGTCATGTTGTAAAAGAAAAACCGGAACAAAAGGGAAAAACCACAAGAAATTAAAACAACTACAACAAAAAAGGTCAAAGTAGTATGCTTTGATCTGCATTCAGACTCCATAGCTCCTTCTCTCGATATAAATAGGATTTTCCATCACAAGTCTTATGGAATTGTCTTGAATTACTGTATTGCTTACGAGAGCTAAGTCTATCATAGTTGATCATTGCACAATGTTGTAGTTACTGTGTACAATGTTCTCCTGGTTCTGGTCACTTCACTTAGCATCAGTTCATGTAAGTCTTTCCAGGTTTTTCTGAAATTAAGCTGCTCATCATTTCTTATAAAACAATAGTATTTCATTATATTTATGTACCACAACTTGTTCATTCATTACCCAATTGATGGGCATCTCCTCAGTTTCCAATTCTTTGCCACCACAAAAAGGGCTGATATAAATAATTTTGTACCTATGGATCTTTTTTCCTTTTTTATGATACCTTTGGGATACAAACCTAGTAGTGCTTTTCCTGGATCAAAAGGTATGCACTGTTTTATAACCCTTTGGTCATAGTTCTAAATTGCTCTCCAGAATGGTTGAATCAGTTCACAACTCCATCAACAATGCATTGATAGCCCAAATTTCCCACATCTCCAACATTTATCATTTTCCTTTTCTGTCATATTAGGCAATCTGATAGTTATGAGGTGGTACCTCAGAGTTGTTTAAATGTGTATTACTCTAAACAGTAGTGATTTAGAACATTTTTATATAACTATATTTAACTTTAATTTCTTCTGAAAGCTGCCTGTAAATATCCTTTGACCATTTATCAATTGGGGAATGACTCGTATTCTTACAAATTTGACTCAGTTCTCTATGTATTAGAGAAATGAGCCCTTTATCAGAAACACTGGCTGTAAAAATTGTTTCCCAGCTTTCTGCTTTCCTTCTAATCTTGGTTGCATTGGTTTTATTTTTGCAAAACCTTTCAAATTTAATATAATCAAAATTATCTATTTTGTATTTCATAATGTTCCCTATCTTGTTTGGTCATGATTCTTCCCTTCTCCATCCATAGATCTGACAGGTAAACTATTGCTCTCCTAATTTGCTTATGGTATCAGCCTTTTATGTGTAAATCATGTACCTATTTTGACCTTATCTTGGTATAGGGTATAAGGTGTTGGTCTATGCCTAGTTTCTGCTATACTATTTTCCAGTTTCCCAAGCGGTTTTTTTTTCAAATAGAGAGTTCTTATCCCAGTAGCTGGAATCTTTGTGTTTATTAAACAGTAGATTTCTATAGTCATTTACTACTGCGTCTTGTGTACCAAATCTATTCCATTCTTTTTCTTAGCCAGAATCAAATAGTTTTGTTGATTCTCACTTTATAATACAGAATTAGATCTGGTATGGCTAGGCTACCTTACTTTGCATTTTTTTCCATTAATTCCCTTGATATTCTTGACCTATTTTTCTTCCAGATGAATTTTGTTTATTATTTTTTATAGTCTATAATTATTTATTATTATTTTTTCTAGCTCTATAAAATATTTTTGGTAGTTTGATTGTCATGGCACTGAATAAATAAATTAATTTAGAATTGTCATTTTTATTATATTAGCTCTGCCTACCCGTGAACAATTGATATATTTTTAGTTGTTTAGATCTGATTTTATTTGTGTGAAAAGTGTTTTGTAATTGTGTTCATATAGTTCCTGGGTTTGTCTTGGTAGATAGATTCCCAGATATGTTATATTGTCTACAATTATTTTAAATGGAATTTTTCTTTTTATTTCTCGCTGCTGGGCTTTGTTGGTAATATATAGAAATGCTGATGATTTATGTGAGTCTATTTTATACCCTGCCACTTTGCTAAAGTTGCTAATTGTTTAAGCAGTTTTTTAGTTGATTCTCCAGGATTCTCTAAATATACCATCATACCATCTGAAAAGAATGATATTTTTGTTTCCTCATTGCCCATTCTAATTCCTTGAATTTCTTTTTCTTCTTTCATTGCTAAAGCTAACATTTCTAGTACAATATTGAATAATTGTGGTGATAACAGGCATCCCTGTTATTGGGAATGCTTCTAGCTTATTCCAATTACATATAATGCTTGCTGATGATTTAAAATAGATCCTGCTTTCATTTTAAGGATAACTCCATTTATTCCTTTGTTCTCTAGTATTTATAATAGGAATGGGTGCTATATTTTATCAACAGCTTTTTCTGCATCTATTGAGATAATTGTATAGTTTGCATTAGTTTTGTTACTGATATGGTCAATTATCCTGATAGTTTTCCAAATATTCAGCCATCCCTGCATTCCAGGGATAAACCTCATCTAGTCATAGTATTATCCTTGTGTTAAATTGCTGCAATCTCTTTGCTAATATTTTATTCAAAATTATGTCAATATGCATTGGGGAAATTGGTCTATAATTTTCTTTCTCTGTTTTGACTCTTCTTGGTTTAGGTGTCAGCACCATATTTGTGTGAAAAAAGAATTTGCTAAGAATCCTTCTTTGTCTTTTTTTCCAAATAGTTTACCTAGTATTGAAATTAATTGTTCTTTAAATATTTGATAGAATTCACTTGTAAATCCATCTGGCCCTGGAGATTTTTTTCTTAGGGAGTTCCTTCATGGTTTGTTCAATTTCTTTTTCTTTTTTCCTATGTTCTCTAGTTTTTTTTTAATTAAGATTTTTAATTTTTAGTTTACAACACTCAGTTCTGCATGTTTTTGAGTTCCAGATTTTCTTTCCCTCCTTCCCCTCCCTCTCCTTCCTCCTCCCCCTCAAGATGGCATGGAATCCAAAATATCTTCTACATATACCTTAGCATTAAACTTATTTACACAATAGTCAAGTTGTAAAGAAGAATTATGAATCATGAAAAAGAAAAAACAAAACCAAAATAAAGGAGAAAAAAAGAGAAAAAAAAACAGAGAGCAAATAGTTTGCCTCAATCTGCATTCAGACTCCACAGTTCTTTCTCTGGATGTAGATAGCTCTTTCCATCATGAGTCCTTTGGAGTTGTCTTTGAATCTTGCATTGCTGAGAAGAGCCAAGTCTATCAAAAGTCATCACAGAATCAATATATCTGTGGCTGTGTACAATGTTCCCCTGGTTCTGCTCCGCTCACTTAGCATCATATTATGTAGGTCTTTCCAGGGTATTATGAAGTCTGTATCTTCCCCATTTCTTATAGCACAATAGTATTCCATTTCCTTCGTATACCCCTGCACTGATGAATGGAGTCAAGTCTACCAAAGTTAATTCTTACAGATATTGTGTGTCTGTAATTGGGTATAGTCTTCTCCAGGTTCTGCTCCCTTCACTCAGCATCAGTTCATATATGTCATTCCAGGTTATAGTCAAGTCTGTCTGCTCCTCCTTTCTTATAGCACAATAGTATTCCATTACATTCATATACCACAATTTGTTCAGCCATTCCCCAATTGATGGGCCTCCCCTTGATTTCCAATTATTTGCCACCACAAAAAAGAGCTGCTATAAATATTTTTGTATATACAGGTTCCTTTCTCACTTGTATGATTTCTTTGGGATATAGCCCTAGAAGTGGTATTGCTGTGTCAAAGGGTATGAACATTTTTATAGCCCTTTGGGCACAGTTCTAAATCGCTCTCTAGAATGGCTGGATTAGTTCATAACTCCACCAGCAATGTAACAAGGTTCCAATTTTCCTACATCCTCTCCAGCATTTATCATTTTCCTTTTTGTCATGTTAGCCAATCTGACAAAAGAGATGTGGTACCTAAGAGTTGTTTTGATTTGCATTTCTTAATCAATAGTGATTTAGAGCACTTTTTCATATGCCTATAGATATATTTAATTTCTTCCTCTGAAAACTGCCTGTTCATACCCTTTGACCATTTCTCAATTGGGGACTTTTATTCCTATAAATTTGGCTCAGTTACCTGTATATTTTAGAGATGTGGCCTTTATTAGAGACACCGGTTGTAAAGATTTTCTCTCAATTTTTGCTTCCCTCCTAATCTTTGTTGCATTGGCTTTTTTAATACAAAAATATTTCAATTTAACATAATCCAAATTATCCATTTTGTATTTCGTAATGCCCTCTATCTCTTGTAATGTCATGAATTCTTTCCTTTCCCATACAACTGATAGGCGAACTATTCCTTGCTCTTCCAAATTGTTTATATTATCAGCCTTTATTCCTAAATCATGAACATATTTTGACTTTATTTTGGTATATGGTGTAAGATATTGGTCTATGCCCAGTTTCTACCCTACCATTTTCCAATTTTACCAGCAGTTTTTGTGAAATAGTGAATTCTTAGCCCAGAAGCTGGATTCTTCGGGTTTACCAGAGTAGATTGCTACAGTCATTGACTACTGCATCTTGTGTACCTAACCTATTCCACTGATCTACCACTATGTTTCTTAGCCGGTACCAAGTTGTTTTGATGACTGCTGCTTTATAGTACAGTTTGATATCTGGTATGGCTAGGCCATTTTCCCTAGCATTTCTTTTCACTAATTCTCTAGATATTCTGGACCTCTTGTTCTTCCAGATGAATTTTGTTATTATTTTACTTAGCTCTGTAAAATAATTTTTTGGTAGTTCGATTGGTATGGCATTGAATATGTAAATTAATTTATGTAAAATTGTCATTTTTATTATATTAACTCAGCATAACCGTGAGCAACTGATGTTTTTCCATTTATTTAGGTCTGACTTTATTTGCGTGAAAATTGTTTCATAATTATGTTCATATAGGCCCTGGGTTTGTCTTGGCAGATAGACTTCCTAATATTTTATATTATCTACAGTAACTTTAAATTGGATTTCTCTTTCTATCTCTTGCTATTGGGCTTTGTTAGTAATGTATAGGAATGCCAAGGATTTATGTGGGTTTATTTTATATCCTGCAATTTTGCTAAAGTTGTTTATTATTTTAAGTAGTTTTTTTACCTGATTCTCTAGGATTCTCTAAGTAAATCATCATATCATTTGCAAAAAGAGATAATTTAGTTTCTTCTTTGCCTATTCTAATTCCTTCAATTTCTTTTTCTTCTCTTATTACTACAGCTAACATTTCTAGTACCAATTTGAATAATAGAGGTGATAATGGACATCCTTCTTTCACCCTGGATCTTATTGGGAATACATCTAGCTTATCCCCATTACATATCATGCTTGCTGGTGGTTTTAGGTAGATGCTATTTATAATTTCAAGGAAGGCTCCATTTATTCCTGTGCTTTCTAGTGTTTTTAATAAGAATGGGTATTGTATTTTGTCAAAGGCTTTTCTGCATCTATTGAGATGATCATATGGTTTCTGCTAGTTTTGTTGTTGATATAATCAATTATGCTGATAGTTTTCCTAATATTGAACCAGCCTTGCATTCCTGGAATAAATCCTACCTGGTTATAATGTATTATTCTAGTGATAAGTTGCTGCAATCTTTTTGCTACTATTTTATTTAAAAATTTTGCATCAATATTCATTAGGGAAATTGGTCTATAATTTTCTTTCTCTGTTTTGAGTCTTCCTGGTTGGGTATTAGTACCATATTTGTGTCATAAAAAGAATTTGGTAGGACTCTTTCTTCAACTATTTTCCCAAGTACTCTGTAAAGTATAGGAATTAATTGTTCTTTAAATGTTTGATAGAATTCACATGTAAAACCATCTAGCCCTGGAGATTTTTTCCTATGGAGTTCATTGATGACTTGCTCTATTTCTTTTTCTGATATGGGTTTATTTAGGTATTTTACTTCCTCTTCTGGTAACCTGGGCAATTTGTATTTTTGTAAATATTCATCAATTTCCCTAAAGTTGTCAAATTTATGGTCATACAGTTTGGCAGAAATAATTCCTAATTATTGTTTCAATTTCCTCTTCACTGGAGGTGAATTCACCCTTTTCATTTTTGATACTGGTAATTTGGTTTTGTTCTTTCTTTTTTATAATCAAATTGACCAAAGGTTTATCAGTTTTATAGTTTTTTTTCATAAAAGCAGCTCTTAGTTTTGTTTATTAATTTAATAGTTTTCTTGATTTCAAGTTTATTAATCTCTCCTTTGATTTTCAGTATTTCTAATTTGGTATTTAATTGGGGATTTTCAATTTGTTCTTTTTCTAGCTTTTCAATTGTATGCCCAATTCATTGATCTCCTTTTTATCTATTTTATTTATGTAAGCATTTAAAAATATAAAACTTCCCCTAAGAACTGCTTTTGCTGCATCCTATAAGTTTTGGTATGTTGTCTTATTATTGTCATTCTTTAAAATGAAGTTCTTAATTGTTTCTATGGTTTGTTCTTTGGCCCACTCATTCTTCAGGATTAGATTATTTAGCGTCCAATTAATTTTTAGTTTATTTTTCCATGGTCCTTTATTACAAATAATTTTTATTGCGTCATGATCTGAAAAGGATGCATTGACTACTTCTGCCTTTCTGCACTGGATTGTGACATTTTTATGCTCTAGTACATGGTCAGTTTTTGAGTACGTGCCATGTACTGCTGAGAAAAAAGTATATTCTTTTTTATCCCCATTCAGTTTTCTCCAGACATCCATCATATCTGCCTTTTGTAAAATTCCATTCACCTCCTTAACTTCTTTCTTGTTTATTTTGAGGTTAGATTTATCATGTTCAGAGAGGGGGAGGCTGAGGTCCCCCACTGGTACAGTTTTGCTTTCTGTTACTTCCTGCAACTCCTTAACTTCTCCTCTAAGAATGTGCATTCTATACCACTTGGTGCATATATGTTAAACAATGATATTGCTTCATTGTTTATGGTGCCTTTTAGCAGGATTTAGTGTCCTTCATTATCTCTTTTAATTAAATCTATCTTTGCTTTTGCTTTCTCTGAGATTAGGATTGCTACCCTTGCTTTTTTCACTTTATCTGAAGCACAATATATTCTACTCCAGCCTTTTACCTTTACCCTGTGTGTATCCCCCTGTTTCAAACGTGTTTCTGGTAAACAACATATTGTAGGATTGTGGTTTTTAATCCATTCCACTATCAGCCTCTGTTTTATGGGAGAGTTCATCCCACTCACATTCACAGTTATGATTACTATCTGTGTCTTTTTCTCCATCCTATTTCCCCCCGTTTGTGCTTTTATTTCTCCCTTCTCCCTTCCACTCCTCAAAAGAGTTTTGCTTTTAATCACTGCCTTCCTCAGTTTACCCTCCCTCTTGATTGTCCTCCCTTATCTTACCTTTTTCCCCTTGCTACTTCTTCTCTCCCTTCTGAATATCCCTTCCCTTTTCTTTCTCCTTTCCCCTCCTACTGCCTGTAGGAATAGTTTGATTTCTACACTTATCAGAATATGTTATTCCTTTCTTAAACCAAATCTTATGACAGTAAGCTCAAATACTGCTCTTTTCCCTCCCTTCTTTCCCTCTACTATAATGTGTTTTTGTGCCTCTTGATGTGATGTAATTTACCCTTTCCTACTACCTCCTTACCTCTTCTCCCAGAACCATCCCTTTATATCTCTTAATTATGTTTTTTTTATCATTATATGTTATTTTATACTGACTCCCAAAGTCTATGTGTATCCCTTTCAATTGTCATAATAACTGTACCATTCTAAAGATTGACAAATATATAAAACATTTAAAAACACTATAATCCTATATAAGGATGTAAGTAATTTGCCTTATTGATTAACAAGGGTTTTTCCCCCTGTTTACCTTTTTATGTCTCTCTTGAGTTTTATATTTGAAGATTAATTTCAATTTTTCTTCTATTTTTTTCATTCTTTAGATTTTGTTTGACTGATTCTTCATGTCTTATTAATTATTATTATTTCCATTTTTTTCTTTTACCTCTCTTATTTGGTTTTTAAAGTTCTCCTTCAGTTCTTTCAGGAATGCTTTTTGGGCTGGAGACTAGTTCACATTCCCTTTTGAGGTTTCAGATGCAGGTATAGTGTCCATGCTGTCCTCTTCTGAATTGGTATTTTGATCTTTCCTGTCTCCATAATAGGAATCAATGGTCTTTGGCTTTTTGGTGTGCTTTTGCATGGTGTTCTTTTTTTCTTTTCTTCCTGGCTTCTAAAGTGGATCTCTGCTTCAAGGGCTCAGGGGGCTCTGTCCAAGCTTATTGTGTTGGGAACTGTGCACCTGATCACTGGCTTTGTGTGCTATGGCCTCTGGTTTTGTGACATGTGGGGGAGGGGTGGTCTGCCTGCTGGAAATCTCCTCTTCTCCAGGACTGCTCTACAGCATGGATGGCCTCAGCTGTTGTCTGTGCTGGTGTCTGCCACTTCTCCTACCTGTGCAAAGGCACATCTGGGGTCCTGGTGTTGACGTTTGCTAGCTCCTCCACTCGCGGCTCAGTAATTCTCATTGTTCTGCTGAGGTGGGGCCTGCTAGGACACCTGTCTTCCTGCACTAGTCTCCTTCCACCACCACAAAAGGGCCCTCTCCCCAACTTCTCTCACTAAAAGGCTACTGAAGCCCCACTTCTGGCTCCTCTGTTTCTCCCAAGGGAGTATTCTCTGGGTAAGGAAGGGAGGGAGAGACCATTTACCTGGCCATCATGGCTCCCAGAATTTCAAGAAGGCGAGTTACAAACCTTTAGGCTGTGGGCTGAAGGCCTCCAGGGTAGCTGCTCCTGAGGCCACAGGCTCTGCGCTGGTGTCTCATGTATCTCCAACAGACTACTGTCCCGGGGCTTGATTGATGCTGTATCCAGTACTTCCATCCTGGGCCTGCTCCTGTTCCCACATTTTGCTAGCCCAGCACACTGGCTGGGTTCCTCAGGTGTTCCTGGTTGGTGCGGTCTGGTGCCATTCCACACACGCTGGCGGTCCTGCCCCTCTCAGTCTACTAGTGGCTTCTAACTCTCTCAGATATGCTCAGATTCACTTTTTTAGATGTATCTGACAGAATTTGTGAGAGAGCTCGCTCCTTTCACAGAGCCATCTTGGCTCTGCCCCCCTTCTAAATTATCTTAAGCTGGAAAATTGTTTCACTCCATCTTTCTGTGGGTTCTATCACTCCATAATTCATTTAAAGGTTTGATGTAAGATTGTTTTCAGTGGAAACTGAGGAGAGCTCAGGCAACTGTCTGGCTTCTCTCTGCCATCTTGGCTCTGCCTCCCATGCCATATTGCTTCCTGCCACATAATAGGTGTTTAATAAATTATTGTTGGATTGGATTGGAAACTTTGTTCTCCTCATTCTATATAAACTGACAAATAAGTGGTTCAGCTTAATTGTCTTCCTTTTGTTCTTTCCTTCCTTCTTCCCCACCTCCCTCCCTCCTTCACTTCCTTCCTTCTTCCCTTTCTTCCTCCCTCCTTCCCTTCCTCCTTCCCTCCCTCCATTCCTTCCTTCCTTCCTTCCTTCCTTCCTTCTCTTTCTTCATATTTTTCACTCCCACCTTCTCTTTCTCTCTCCCCCTTTCCTTCCTTTTGTAGCATTCCCCCAGGACCTCCCTCACCTCAATTTAGATCAGACATATGTATCTTCTGAATGATATTGCCAATGAAACTGCTCCAACCCAGGAAAGGGAAAATATCAGCTGCCTTTAGGCATCTGAAAAGATAACAATGTACTAAAGGAAACAAAGGACAAATGGGAGGTGACATCAGCACTATCTTCCTCCTTAGAAAGCTATGAGATCTATAGCTTGTAGCTTAGTGGAAGTGAGTTCTTCCACCCTGACTCTGTGAAATTTAGAGTTATCCTTACACATCAAGTCTGGCAGAAAGAAATAGGGAAGATAATTCCTTTAGTATATCTGCAGAGTTCTGGCTTAGCAACCAATTAAAAAAGTCATTACAGCCATCTGGAAAGCAGTCACAATATACATGTGCCTGCTTTGAAGTGAGGGAAAGACCTCTTCATCACACATAACCCAAGGGGATGCTATATTTTCTTTCCTCAATGATCCAGACAATTCTGTCAAACCATTTGAATTAGTTTTTTGTTTGTTTGTTTTTTAGTATGGCCACTCTTTAAGTTTAAGATGTCTGTTGGATACTTTGAGATGTTTAATAGGCAGTTGGAGATGTGAGACCTGAGATAAGGAGGGAAATTCATCCTGGAGAAATTGATGTATTTTTGTATGGAGATGATTATTGAATCCATGGGATCTAATGAGATCACCAAATGAAACAGTATAGAGAGAGAAGAGAAGAAGGTCCATGACAGTGCACATCCATATTTAATTGGCATGACCTGAATGAAGATCTAGCAAAGGAAACTGAGAAGGAGCAGTTTGACAGGTGAGAAGGACAACCAAGGGGGAGAGAGGTGTCATGAAAACTGAAAAGAAGAGGGTGATTGAAGGTGTCATTCCTCACTTGACTCTACTCTTTGGATTCTCCATCATTTCACAGGAACCTCTTCACTCTGCCAAATAACTTCAGTTCAGAAAGTCACATCTTATCAGTAACTTTTGCTTGTGGGGCCCCTCTCTCCCTCTGATTAGAAGGTACAGAGGGGAGAGCTCCTCCAAGAACCTCCATTTAAGAGTAGTGCTTAGGCTAGTCATCTCTTCATTTCTTACCTGATTGAGTTCCATTGGATTTCTCCATCATGCCCCAATGCTGAGTACCTTCCTCCTCATCCCCCTTTTCTCCTTCTTTTGTATGCCTCATTAGATTGTAAGCTCTTTAAGCACAGGACATGTTTTTGCCTTTCTTTGTATCTCCACTTCTTAGCACAGCACCTGGCACATAGCAGGTGCTTAATAAATGTTAATTGAATGATTTTGTATGTGGCTTTTGAGGAAATGGATCTTGGGTCCAAATGTGGCCCTCAATTATCTTATTATTATTATTATAACTTGAATATGGAGGATTGATTAAATTCATCAATTAATAAGAATTTAATAAATAGCTACTATGTATTAGGCAGTGTGTAAAACCCTATAGATATAAAGCTAAAATGGCACAGTTCCTGTCTCTGAGGAACTAATCATTCTCCATGGAAATGCTATTTGGTGAAACAATAATTCACCTATAAGTAAATATAAAGTAACTTAGTGGTAGGTGGTATAGTCTGCATGTGTGTTTATGTTGTGGGGAGTCTACTAGTAGCTGAGGGGATCAAGAAAGGCAACATATAGGAAGGAGACAGTACTTGGGCTGAGGTTTGAAGAAATATAGGGATTCAAAGGGGTAGAGGTGAGGGGAGAAAATATTTGAGGCATTGGAAACAGCTGCTGCATCTAGTGCAAAGGCATAGAGAAACAAAGATAGAATGTTAATAACTGCTAACATTTATATAGTGCATACTATATTCTAGGCACTCTGCTGAGCACTTACAGTGGTCTCATTTGATTCTTATAACAGTCCTAGGAGGAGGTGCTATTATGATTCCCATTTTACAGATGGTGGAAACTGAGGCAAACAGCGACTAAGTGACTTGTCCAGGATAACACAACTGATGTTGAATTCGAGTTCAGGTCTTTCTGAGGACAGCTAGGTGATGTAGTGAGGGCAGCTAGGTGGTGCAGTGGATAGAGTATAGGGCCTGGAATCAGGAAGATTCATTTCCCTGAGTTAAAATATGGCCTCAGATACTTACTAGCTGTGTGACCTTGGGCAAATCACTTAACTTCTGTTTACCTCAGTTTTCTCATCTGTAAAATGAGCTAGAAAAAGAAATGTCAAACAACTCTAGTACCTTTGCCAAGAAAACCCCAAATGGGGTCATGAAGAGTCAGATAGAACTAAAAACGACTGACAGAACAACTTTCATCTCCAAGCCTGGCACTCTATCATTTTTTTGTATTTGTATCCTCGGTCCCTGGCATGTAGCAGACCTCTAATAATGTTTGTTGATTGATTGATTGATTGAGGAAAGGCAAAAAGGCCAGGTTGGCAGAGATTCAGAAAGTATAATGGGCAGTAATGGATGATAAGCCTGGAAATAGAAGCTGGAGCCAGACTGTGAAAGTCTTTAAACACCAGTGGAGTTTGTATATTATGCTAAAGATAAAATGTGGCTACTGGAACTTTTTGAGTAGGGATGTGATATGGTCAGATCTGTACTTTAAGAATATAATTTTGGCAACTTTGTGAAGGATGGATTATAGGCAGGGTCAGGGGGGATTTTTTTAGGGAGGGCGAATAATGCTGAAATGGAAATGAGGTTCCTTTTTTGTAACCAGTGTTTTCTGAAAGACAAAATGGCTTTCTCTCATATCCAAAAATCGAGACTTGGCAAATGACAAGCACTTAAAAGAGAAAAAAAAAACAGCAGCAATGCTTTTTTATGGGGAGGAATTTAAGGAAGGAGGCAATATTGGGTTTTGTTATGGAAAGATAATCAGCCTTTCCCCTTTCTTCCTCCCTGAGGTGTGTGGAAACTCAGTGTATCTGATTACCTTCAATCCCCCAGGGCAGTAATTATTTTATGATAACACCAATAAGGCAGCCAGAAGAGTGTTGTTTTCAAATTTCTTTTAGCATAATAGCTAAACACATTGAGCAGGGGCTTTGTCAACTGTGAGGTCCATGGAGATTAATCTGCCCTTTCACAGAGTATAACTGGCAGCCTGAATCTTCCTGGAGTCTATTTTTTTCTAAGAGTCCTGAAGGAATTCCTAGTTACAGATGGACCACAAATATACAGTAGAGAATTCTGCTGGCTGCCAAATGGAATTTGAATCCTGGAATATGTTCCATGTAGGATGTGTAGAATGGGTTAAATGAAATAAATGCAGATTTCTGTACTATTTGTATCCTGAGAGTTTATATATCACCTCCCAAATCCCTTCAAAAAGCTTTATGATCATCCTAGCATCCCCCAGGAATTAGTGACACCTATTTGGATTGGTACTTGAGGGCAGAAAATCTTTAAATTCCCCTCTAATGCCTGTCACATTGTCATGCATCTGAGTAAGGGTGTTAATAGATGTTTTTATGTGAAAAACTAATGAATATATATTTTTTTAATTAATGGTCATTTTAACAGAAAACATTTGTTCAACTCCTATCATAGTGCCTTGCACATTGGAGGCACTTATCATGTTAATGATGATAATAATGATAATAAATGTTTGTTGACCGATTAGATAGAATTACATGCATATCTATATGTAAACACTTAAATGATGTGCAAAGCAAGTTAAATTGGATACTTCCTTTTGTCTTTCTAACCAAAGACAGACAAGGGGTCTTATTCAGGATTTTCTTCTTTTCTCTAAAAAATTGTAAGTCCTAGGTAAGAGAGGATTATTTCTGTTGCTCCACTTTTATTTCAATTTGAATGACATTTAATTACATACACAGATGTGCAAAGCCCATACGGTGTTGATAAATAATTTATAATACCAAAGGATGGATACATGACCACAAATAAATAAGATTCAAAGGAATAATAATTGATTACAAGCATTACTCTGTAATAATTAGAGAAATGCAAATTAAAACAACTATAAGGTGCTACTTCACAGTCATTAGATTGGTTAAAATGACAGAAAAAGAACATGATAAATGCTGGAGGAGATACGATAAAATAAATATAGTAATGCACTGTTGGTGGAATAGTGAAGTAGTCCAACCATTCTGGAGAACAATTTGGAATTATTCCTAAAGGGGTATGAAACTGCATACCATTTTTACTTAGGTCTGTATCCCAAGAAGATTAAAGGAAAAGGACCCATATGTACAAAAATATTCATAATGGATCTTTTTGTGCTGGCAAATAATTGGAAACTGAGGGGGTGCCTATCAAGTGGGGAATTATTGAACAAGTTATGGTATATGAATGCATACTATGAAAGGGATGGTTTAAAAACCTGAGAAAACTTATATGAACTGATGCAAAGTGAAATAAGCAGAATCAGAGAATAATGTAAACAATAACAGCAAGGTTGTAAAGATAATCAACTGTTAAGACTTAGTAACTGATCAATACGATGATCCACCACAGATCTGAAGGACTCATGATGAAAAATGCTATCTACCTCCAGAGAGATAACTGATGGACTTAGAGTACAGATTAAAGCATATTTTTTCTCTTCCTGTATTTTTCTTGCTTTTTCTTTTAGAACATGGCTGATGCCTAAATATGTTTTGCATGGCTTCATTCACCTGTTTCTTGACTCTTAATAGTTTTGGAAGGGTATGGAGGGAGGGAAAAATTTGGAACTAAAAATAAAATTAAAAAAATACTCGTGATTATATCAACCATAGGTAATTTCAGACAAAGCTTATATCCTCTTTTTTTCCCCAAAAAGGTTATTAACTTGGTAGATCAAAAGAATACCATAAGAATAGTTTGACTAGATATTAGCAAAGCATTTTGAATGTTTCTCATATTCAAGGGTGTGCTGGGACCAACTCTAATCTTATACGTCAAAAATCAGCAATTGCTAAAAATCAGGACTTGATTAATGATTTTATTGATTTTCTAGCCTTAAAAGCATGTTAATAATGCAGATTAAACTTAAAAGTGTGTACTTTTTTTCCTGGCGCTCCATTCTTAAACTGTTACCAGCACACAGGTAGTATTGCTTCATAAATACTGAATGAACTCAGCAGGAGGGCAGTAGAAGGCTCACAAAATAAAGTCATTGCCAGACTGGAGGCCTGGTGACTATAGGCTAATAAATATTAATGGTAATAATAATAAAAACCAGCAGTTATATAGTACTTTAAGGTCTGCAATGTTCTTTACATCCATTATCTTCTTTGAGCCTCACAACACCTCTGATCATATTATATATTATTCTTGAGAAAAAGATGGAGAGATTGGGCTAGATAATTATATAATTAAATGTATATGGAAGTGGTTGATTGTTTATGCTCAAAAACTAGTTATTAATGGTTCCATGTCAGCTTTGCAGAAGATGTCCAGTTGAGTGCAGTAAGAATCTGTGCTTGACCATGCACCTTTTATAAATTTAATTTTTAGTTTTTTCTCAATTACATGTAAACTCAAAATTTTAACATTCGTCTTTTAAAATTTTGAGTTCCAAATACTTTTCCTCCCTTCCTCTCCCCTCTCCTTGGGAAGGCAAGCAATTTGATATAAATTATACATGTGTAGTCATGTAAAACATTTCCATATTAGTCATGTTGCAAAAGAAAATGCAGACAAAAAAATCAAGAATAACAAAAAATTGTTAGAGTATGTTTCTATTTGTATTCAGATTCCATCAGTTCTTTCTCTGGTGGTGGATAGCATTTTTCATCATAAATCCTTTGTAATTGTTTTGAATCATTGCATTTCTGAGAAAAGCTAAGTCATTCATGATTGATTATTATACAATATTGCTGTTACTGTGTACAATGTTCTCCTGGTTTTGCTCACTTTACATCAGTTCTTATAAGTTTTCCCAAGTTTTTCTGAATGCATCCCAGTCATTATTTCTTAAAGCACAATAGTATCTCATTACGATCATATGTCACAACTTGTGGTTGTGATGGACAGCCCATATCCTTTTTAACAATTTTATCGATGTAGTGGATTATAGAACACATAGTATATCATCTAATGTACAGATGGCACAAAGCTGGAGCTATGAGGGAGTGGGTAGCTAACTCACTGTATGAAAATTGGGATCCAGAAAGATCTTTTTTTCCCCTTTTTTTGGAGGGTGGAAGGCAGGGCAATTGGGGTTAAATGACTTGCTAGTAAGTGTGTCAAGTGTCTGGGGCCAGATTTGAACTAAGGCCCTCTTGACTCCAGGGCCTGTGCTCTACTCACTGCACCACCTAGCTGCCCTGAGTCAGAAAGATCTTGAAAGTCTAGAACATTGGAATGAATATAACAGAATGGAATCAAAGACAGATGAATGTAGAATTTGTAGTATAGACTCAAAATATCAGCTTCAAGCTCAAGATGGTAGAGGCATAGCTAGACAACAATGTAAATGAAAAGATCTAAGGGTATTAGTAGACTCTCTGTTGTTCAGTCATTCAGTCATGTCCAACTTCTTGTGACCCTGTGGACCGTAGAAAGCTAGGTCCTTCTATCCTCCGCTATCTCTCAAAGACTCTCAAAGACTCCCAGGTCAATATAAATTTGCAAAAAAAGCTTATATGAACTGGAGCTATATTAAAAAGCAAGGTTTCCACTAATAAGGGGTTGATGATGCCACTGTATTCTGCCCACATCTGGAGTATACTATTCCATTCTGTATATCATGGTTTAGGAAGGACTTTGATTAGCTGGTGCATGTGCAAAGGAAGATAATCAGGATGGTCAAAGCCTATATTTCGTGTTATATTAAGGCCAGTTGAAGGATGTGGGGAAATTTAGCAAGGAAGATACCACAGCCACCTTTAGGTGCTTGAAGGATTATCAGATTGAAGGATTAGATTTGTTCAATTTAACACTGGGGAAAGAATCAGAAGTAATAGGTTTAAGTGGCAAACAGGTAAAGTTAGGCTTGATATCAGAAAAAAACTTTATACAAATTAGAACTATCCATACATGTACTTTGGAAGGTAGTCAGTTCACTCTCACTGAAATCCTCAAGCTGTGACTACTTGATTATATCTGGATAGACTTTAGCATAGTTCTCTTTTCAAGGAGGAGTTGGGTTAGATGTCTGTTAAGGTCCCTTCCAATTCTCAAATTCTGTGAACAGATGTTGATAGAATGCTTTGAAGTTTGCAAAGTACTTTACATACTTTATTTCACTGGAATTTCTCAACAACTTTGTGAACTAGGTACTGTAGATACTATTATCCCAGTTTGATAGATGGAGGAAAAAACTTCAAAGAGATCACAAATTTAAAGGGTTTATCCAAAGGTGCCCCAGCTAGTGAGTGACAGAGGCAGGATTTATTTGAATATGCACTATCTTGACTTCAAATTAAGCAATCTAGCCAACATGCCTTGCTGCCTCCTGATAAAACATGATAAAAACAAAAGAGAAAGAGATTACTAGATAATATGTTATAATACATTTTTTTAGGATAGTGATATATTTTTCTTCATCTGGGAAGATCAGGAAAGACTTCATTAAGTGGGTTTAATCTCACCTTGACCTTAAAAGAGAGTAGGGATTTCAAAAGACAGAAAAGAATTGGGTCAACCCAATGAAGAGAGACCCAGAAAGGTAGGAAAATATAAGAGAAGAAAAAAATAGCTAGCTCAACTGAACTACACCAGTTGGGTAGATGAAAGATAAATAGAATGAATTTCTAAACTAGTACTGAGTTGGAGATTTGTCATGTGTTGCTTTTCTTGTTGTTGTTTTTTGCCGCCAATTCATTGTTCTATTCATTCTCTTTTGTTGCTGAAAACGCTGAGAAATACAAAATATCCCCTAATTGCTTTAGCTGAATTCTAATAGTTTCAGTATATTTTCTGATGATTATGATTTTCTTAGTTGCAATTATCTGTTGTTTCAATTATTTGTTCTTTGCCCTACCAATTTTGTAGGATTAACTTATTTAGTTTCCAGTTCAATCATTTTTGGAAAGGCAGTGTAGTCAGTGAAAGATGTCTTTAACACATCTGTGTTTTGCATTTGTTTGTGAGTTTTATGCCCTAATAAAATCAGATGAGAAATACACATAGACACACACACACACATGCACACATGCCCTCCCCTTTCTCTGCTTAGTAATCAGCAGAGATCTATAATATCTAACTTTTCCAAAATCCTTTTCACAAATTTCTTTGGGTCTTTTCATCTTTTTGTTAGATTTAAGTATGAAAAGTATACACTGAACTCCTCTACTATTACAGTTTTACTGTCTATTTTTTCTCTTTAATGTGGTTAGCTTTCCCTTTAATTAAGTGCCTTGTAATTTATTGAATATACACATAATACACAGATATTATAGTGATATAGATTCATCTTCTGTAGGACCTTTAGGCATATTGTAAATTTCCCTGTTTATCTCTATTTTTGATAATGTCTTGTCTAAAATCATGATTATTATTCCTGCTTTTTTTTAATTGCTTGTTTTAATTCAGTGTGAACTTTTATGTTTCAATTGCATTTCCTATAAAAAATTTTGTTGGATAGTGCTTTCTAATTCATTTTGCTGTTTTTCCCCTTATATGGGTGAGTTCATCCCATTCATATTCAGTTATGATTATTGGTTGGTTATTTTTCTCTACTCTTCTCTCTTATACTCTACTCCACCCCTCTTTGCTCCTTAACCCTCACTTATAAAGTATATAGAGAAAGTGAAGTATGTATAACATTAGTGACCTATATGTGAGGGGTATGTTTCTGCTCCACAGACCTTCCTCTTTTTCCCTTCCCCCACTCCCAATCACAGACTTCTACTTCTTTCCTTTTAATTCCTCTTCTTCATATGAACAAGATAAAAAATATTCAAGAAGTATACTTTATCTTTCTTGAAAATGTGTCATTGGATCCAAACCTAGCTTTATTTGACAATGATACCATTGAAATAGATCACTTAAGAAATTGGGCCTTTATTATTGAAGCCAAAATGGTTATTAAGATATATATGTTTGCCTCAGAAGAATAAAATACTGATAGGCAAGAATGTAAAGTGCAGGAATGTGCCTAAATCATTATCTGATAGAAAAGTATAATGGAACTAGAGCTAGAGAATATTCTTAGACTGGATATTTTCTAAGCATGTATCTACCTAGGTGGATTTAAAGAAAAATCATTCTCTCAATCTGCTAGTCTGGTCTAGAATTTCAAGAGAAAGACACACTACTCCATTTGATCTAACTATGGGGTTCATCATGACAGAATACAAAGAGATACGCTTATCATTCACCACCCTGAGTTTATGTTCTGGTTCTGAAAGATGAAGCAACATGCATAATTATAAAAAAAATGTCCTTACCTGGAACTATAGGTTGATTCTGAATGGTCCATGGTCATTTGGGCTAGCATTGCTTTATACTCAGGAGGCCAAAGGGAGCTGGGGCACTTTACAAAGTTTCCAGTCTCAGATGAATCTCAGGTGACTCAGATGAGCTCCTTTGAATATTCTAACCAGGAATAAACCAGATATAGCAGATGGAAGATTTTCTTTGTGTTCAAGGGTTATACATATGTACCTGTAGTTCTCTTTCCTTAGGTGGAAGGGGTTTAATTTGACCTAATTGTATCACCTAATTTCCTTCAAAATTCAACTCAAGTACTAACTTCTGCAAGATTCATTTCCTGACTTTATTCTCTGCTATTATCCTTTTAAAATAAGAGGTGGTAAGGTAGATACAGTGGAACAGTGGATAGAGTACTGGGCCAGGAAGACCTGAGTTCAAATCTGTCCTCAGATAATGGTTGTGTCACCATACACAAATTACTTAATTTAGACTGTCTTACATTTCTTCAGCTGGAAAATGGGGATTATAATAGTAGCAACCATGATGAGATAGTGTTTATAAAGTGCTTAGCACATATGCTTGACACATAGTAGTCACCTAATAAATGTTTGTTTTCCCAAATACTTTGTGTTGAACTACTTAATATTTATTTTCTATTTATTCTGCACATGAGTGTAGCAGCCTATGTATGTATGTATGTTTCTATCATCTTTTGTCTCTCTCTCTGTACATGTTGTATCTTTCAATAGAGGGTATATCTTTCTGAGATTAGGGGTTGTTTCAATTCTTTTTGCTTTTTGTTTCTGCACCTCCAGCACCTAGCCATGACTGGCACATAGTAGGTACTTCAAAAATGCTAGATGACTTTTTATTGATTAATCACTTTGTTGGCTATTTTAAATAGTTCTGGATTTTAAAGTGAAGTCACATTTCTCAAATTAAAATGGGGGACAAAGTCTTCTTAGTTCAGTCATTCACCAGGTATTTTCTTATTTTGTTTTTGACTGGATCTATGATTTCATTGGCTTATGGAATTTCCAATGAGCAAACTCTCTCTATCAAAGGAGACTGTTAGGTGTTCCTCAATGAACAGTTTTAGAGTTATCTGCATTATTGAGAGGTCAAAAGACTTGCCCAAAGTCAAATAGATAGTATGTGTCAGGGGCAAATCTTGGACCCAACACTTCCTGACTCCAAGACAGGCTCTCTGTTGACTACATCTTTCTGCTTTCTTGTTTAATACATGCTTATCATATATGTTTTTTATAAAATATATTCAGGAAACCTTTTTTAAAGGCATACATACATAAATACAGGAACTGTGATGTATAAAACATTGATTGACAAATGATAAGTATATGTATAGTCATAAGAGAAATATTTTTAGGTTATTTCAATCATCTCTTTTTTTCCAAGTGGGAATTTCTGAATACAGTATAGGACAAGAGAAAATTATTTTCAGCATCAATATAATTATGAATGTTGATAAAGGAGGGACTAATTATCATCTCCTTTTCTAGGTTGATTACAGTTTACCCACCACCTCTCTCATGTGCTCTATGTTCCAGACAAACTACATGCCTGATGTCCCCCGTGCATGACATTCTATCTGACACATGTATGCCTTTGCATAGACCTCGGCTCATACCTATATTGTTCTTCATTCTTACCTTTTGGTCATCAAATCCCCAGCTCACTTCCAGGTTCAGTTTAAGTTCCTCTTATGAGAGGCCATTTCCTGAGTTATTAATGCTCTTTCATCATCTCCAAAATCAGTTTAGATGTATATTAGATTTACTTGTCTCTGTACAAGTTGTTCTATCCTCTACCCCTTAAAAATAAGCTCTTGGAGGACAAGAGTTATTTAATTTTTTTTCATAACTTAAAAGACAACATGATGCCATGGATAGGGTGCTGGACTGATTAGGAGCCAGGAATTTCTGGTTTCAAATCCTACCTTGGTATGTCTCTTTTGCTTTTTGTGCTCATGTCAACAGTGAAGAGATTGGACTCATGACCTTTAAGGTCCCGTCCAGCTCTAAACCTATTTTATGATTTGTCCCCTTTCCGTCATTTCTGTACCCAATCGAATGCCAAGTGCTGTCAATTCTGTCTACACATTTTTCTTGTATCTGTCCCTAAGTTCCACTTAAATGTCTAAAATTGTCGTTCAGGCCTTTATCGTTTTGTGCCTGGATTTGTGTAGTGGTCTTCCCGCCCCCCCCCTCCGATTTGCTGTGTGTGTTTGTGTGTGCGTGTATGCATATGTGTAATAATCATCTAATCGGCCTCCCCAAACCTACTCTCTTTCTTCCCCAGTCTGTTTTCAACACCACCACCAAAACAATCTTTTTAATATATGGTTCTGATTAGGTCATTGTTCTTGTTAAAATCTTCAGTTGCTTTCATATAGCTCTAAGATAAAATGCACATGCCTCAGCTTTTCAAGGAACCCCTTCTCAAACTTTTTTTGAGTTACTTCCTTTCACACATTCTCTATTATGTACACACTGCATTGCTGACTTTCCCAATCCTGACCTTCCATTTCCTGCCTGTTTGCACTCACAGAGGCCATTCCCTCTCCAATCCTACTCCTCTGTCAGTCACCCCTCACCACCCCCTACAAACATGTATTAGCTCTTCCTTTCTACCTTCCAGAATTTTAGCTTCCCTGGAGACTCGGTTCAGGTACTATTTCCTTTGTGAAGTCCCCTCCCTTTCCTAACTTTCTTTTATTCCTTAAATTTCAGTTGTTTTTAATTCATGTCTGATTATTTGTGACTCCATTTAGGGTTTTCTTGGCAAAGATACAGGAGTGTTTTGCCATTTCCTTCTCCAGCTCATTTTATAAATGAAGAACCTGAGGCCAACAGGGTTAAGTGACTTGCCCAGAGTTGCACAACTAGTAAGTGTCTGAGGCCAGATTTGGACTTAGGAAGACAAATCTTCCTGACTCTAGGCCTAGCACTCTATCAGCTGAGCTACCTAGCTGCACCCCCATTCCTTAAATTACATCGCAGTATAACTTCATTTATAATTGTAAGTTAATTATAACAATAAGTTAATGTTACATCCCACATAATAGAGCTTTTAGTAATTTCCAACATGCTTCAATTTGCAGAAGTTCAGTTTACATGCATATTTTGAGTACTTCTATTACAGAAAGCGAGGTAAAGCTGACTTGTCTTCCAGATCACTGCAGAGAGCAACCAACTGTATCAGAGCTGTCAAGAAATATTACTTATCAGAGATGATTTCCAAAATACCCAATTGAGCTTTAACCAATCTTGGTGGCTTAATAAACCAACAAATCTTGATAGAATGAAAATGGACACATTGACAGGTTTTATTTGGAAATGGGCTGGAATGAAACCATCTCTGCTGAGGGGATATGTGAGAGTGACAGAGATTGGCTTAGAAGGGGAAATCAGTGGTATATTACCATGAAAAGAGGACTGCCCAACTTTTTTCTTCCAGACTTGCAAAAAATATACTGTACTCCCTGCTGAATTAGAGGGTCGAAATCAACTCATAGTCAGCCGATAAACACTTACCAAGTACTTATTATGTACCAAGTACTGAGGATATACAGAAAAGTAAAAACACAATTCTTATCATGAAGGTACTCACATTCTATTGGGGGAGACAACATGTAAAACAACTATATGCTTATAGCTTAGATACAAAGTTTCCAATGTGCCTGGCACATAGTAGGTGTTTAATAAATGCTTACTAACATTGTAAATGGAAGGTAATCTCAGAGGAAAGGCACTAGCATTGGGTGACATTGATGGTAGGGACAGCAGGAAGGACCATATGAAAAAGGTGGGATTTGAGCTGTCTTGAAGGAAGCTAGGTGGTAGAGGTGAGGAGAGGAAGAACATTTCAGGCATCGACGACAGCCACGGCAAAGCCATGGAGTGTGGAGAAGGAATGTGAGTGGGGGACAGTAAGTAGGCCAGTGTAGCTGGATTGTAAATTACAGAAAGGGGAGTAAAATATAAGATAAGAATATTAGAAAGGTAGGAAGGACAGAGTTTGGGAAGGGCTCTAAATGTCAAATAGAGGATTTTATATTTGATCCTGGAGGTAATACAGAGCTTGTGGATGTCACTGAGTAGGACGATGACATGTTTGGACCTGTGCTTTAGCAAAATCACTTCAGTACCTTGTTGGAAGATGGCTTGGAGTGGGAAGAACCTCGAGACAGAGAAAATAGTTAGAAGGTTATTGCAATAATCTAGGTAAAACATTATGAAGGCTGTTGTTAGAGTGATCTCTCTATGAGTTGAGAGAAGGGGATATATATATGTATATATATATATATATGTATATATATATATAGATAGATAGATATATAGATAGATAGATAGATATATGAGTTATGTTTTGAAGGCAGAAATAACTTGGTTTAACAAATTAGATACACGGGGTGAATTAGAGTAAGGAGTAGATGATATTCTGTTTTGGACAAATTAAATTTGATATACCTATAGGAGAAGAATTCTAGCACTGTCATAGGATAGTATATCATCAGTGGCTCCACCAATAAATAAACAAGAGAAGGGCCTTTGGTACTTTTGGTAGGCCCTCTATGGAGGATATCGATAAATAGATATGGACAAATATTGCATAGGATGAGAAGGCATGTCCTTTCAAAGTACACATGGTAGGTAACTGCTGCCAAGATAAATCTACCACAACACAGGAATTATAGAGGTAAGAAAAACCTAGGTTTTTTTATGCTTAAGCATAGGTTCAGAACTCAGATAAAAAATAGAATTGAATGTAGATTAGGATTCTAACAAGGCCTCTTATGGACAAAATTACATCACAGTAATAGAGATTAATTCTTTTACATATTGCAATTTTGTACATTCCTCTTAGGGCATAAAAGTTAAAGATATAAAATAGATTAATAATCCCATAATTCCTTCAATGTTATAAAAGTTGAACAAACTTAGTTAAGTAGAGTCACAACCTAAGGAAAGGAAACAAACCTAGTTAAACAGACTCTATAGGTAAACCAAGTCAGCTTACAAATTAAGCTGTATTTGGAGGGCTCACAAGTAGGCTAAAAGAGAGACAGTAGCAGAATTTTCCTCTGACTTCTTATTGAAGGAATGATTAAAGCCCGAAGTATATTTTCATATCCAATAGGACAGGTTTCAGCCCATTCAACAAACTCCCAAGTAGGAGAAACAGCTCTGATCTTTCCTTAACATTATTATTCCATGAGTCAGATTTTGGTCAGTGAGGTTAACATCAACAGAAGACAGGCTTTTATTTAACCAAAAGAATCAGGAGAAATGGCCCTGGGCCCTGACTAATAAAAATTAGTAAATTGGAAAAAAAATCCTGTAACATACAATTCAAACTCCTCACCCTGGCATTTCATAAAAGATCTTCACAAGGTACTACTTTCATTCTTGACTCACAACCAGTCTTCCTTCCTTTCTTCATCTGTTTCTTCCCTTATTATCTTTCCTTCCTCTTTTTCTTCCTTCCTTGTTCCATCCCTTCCCTTCCTTTCCTTTTCTCTTTCCTTTTTTCCTACCTATGTAATCTAGGAGGTGGAATTAAACAGCCCTCAAATAATTAAATGTAAAATCAACTATCATATCTAACTCAAATTGCCTGTGTCCTTGGTGGTATTCTACTCTCAGGTCATTTCCAAAGATGTTCAAATTTTGACACTTAATATGTGGAGAATACATATTTTATTATACATAAAATAAATTGAAAATAAAAATAAGCCAAACATTCCAATGCAGAAACAGTCATTGCTGTCTTCTAAAACTCTCTATATTTCCCTCCTAGATATTCAGTGTGGATGAGAAAGCTCCTGAGCCCAAATAGTGAAGGAATTCAGAGTAATGTTCACTTACTCCTCTCAAGTTAATCTACAGAGAAACCTGAGAGAAAGGAGATATTTTTTCCTTGATTCACAGTCTGGTTGTGAGCATGCTTAGAAGTAGTTCAGGATCTTTGTCATACCCTGGGTAGCTCTGGTTCTGTTGTCCACTCATTTCCACTGGTACCTGGTCGCTGTGGCCATCCCTGTTTCTGGAAATAAAAATGAGGGGAATCAAACCCTAGCAATTTAAAAACACATTTAGTGTTAGCCATTTTTATTCAATTATGAGATACCTTGTCACATAAAGGTCTTTTGTAACCTTAGATCGATCCTACTTCTGGTATTCCTCTTTCACAAAGATATTGAGGATAGACTTATTTGTCTGACTGACAAGGCAGTGGACTTGAAGACAGGGTGGGTTCAAATCCCACCTCAAACATGTTATCTATGCCTGTGGGCACATATTTAACTTCTCTGTGCCTCAGTTTCCTCATCTATAAATCAGAGAATTGGACTTGATGACCTCAAGGTCCCTTCTAGCACTGTCTATGATTTCATACTATGATCTCTTTGAATCAGGGATGTCAGAAACAAGGCAGAGTATTCTTAGGTTAAATTTCTGTAGCCCTAATGCACAGTGTTTTGCATATAGTAGGTGCTTAATAAACCTCTCTTGTTGAATAGAACTTCTCATACTAGATAGCCAGAAAAAGATTATATAATAAAGACTTTATAAACCTTAAAGTCATTTAATAAATGTTATTGTTATTATTATACATCATACCCATTTTATGAAGCCTTCATTTATAATATAGTGAAGAAGAGCTCTGGTTTTGGAGTCAGCTCCTTCTAAAACCATAACTTTATTCCCTTACTTATTGGAGACCCCTTTCTGTTACTGTCTATTTTTTATTCACATGTCTGTGAGTATAAGCTTCTCAAGGACAGGAACTGTCTCACATTTGTGTTTGTATCTTAAGAGCATAGTAGGCACTTTACCTTTGATTGATTGATTAATTTAGGGGAGGAGGGTCCAGGCTAAACCCTGCTTTAGGTGTTATTTTTCTTTTTGTCCTAATGCAGAATGTGAATACGTAAATGAGGTACTACTATCTCAAAGATATCTATTCAATTGCCTTAATATCTGAAATCCTACCATTATATAGTTATTCCTTTTGGTTGAGACACTATCTTTAGAAGACTGTTACAGTGAATATATATTCTTTTGGAGGGGTAGTTCATTACCATATCAGTCCACATTAGTTTGTCAGATTAGCTAGCTGTCCCATAACCTTGTAGGACAATGAGGTAATGAAATGTAAGCAGGTAAGAGTTTATTAGATTTAGAGAATGTCTGTCCAAAATGCCGCCCTGCAGGCTGCATGAGGCCCACAGTGTGATTTATGTGGCCCACCTACAAGCATAGACATTTACATAAATGCTTTAGTAAACAAAGCCTAGATACCACAGAGCTCTCACTAAAATGGCAAATCAAAATATATTGTTTATTGTTTCAATAAAAACCGAAGGTTGGACAGCCTTGATTTAGAGCAATTGGACAACATATAGAGTATGGAGTCCTGTGCAGATGTGCAAATCTAACCAAGTCCAGGGAGGATGGCTTTCAGTTTTCTCAAGGCTTCAAGGCTCTGCTGGTCTCTTTCCATTTCCCAACTCCAGGTCTTTTCATTGGCTCTCCTCTATGTCTGGAATACACTCTGTTCTCACCTCTGCCTCCTACCTTTTTGTCTTCATTCAAATCTCAGCTTGGATCTCACCTTCTGCAGGAGGCCTTTCCCAGTTGTTCTCCGCTCTTCCCCCACCTACTCTGAAATTATCTTCCATTTACACTGTATGTATCTGACATATTGTCACCCTATGAGGAAGTGTGTTTCTTGAGAGTAGGGACCATGCTTTTTGCCTTTCTTCATATCCCCAGTGCTTAGCACATTGCCTGGTACATAGTAAGTGCTTAATAAATGCTTGTATGGGATGCTGTCCATATGTATAAACCTACATGTGGCTGGGGGAGGAGGAGTATTTCAGGTTGTAAGGCTCTGAGGCTGATAAATCCCCCATCTTCACAAGATAGGGCTATAAGTAGTGTGGATGTTACAGCATACACAGGTTCATTGCTGGAAGCCTTGTACAAGGTGGTCCCATAGGTCTGGGCCTCTTGTTCAGAAGTGCTTTATCCATGGGGACCTATGTTTTTGCCCTTAAATACATCTGCACCACTTCATTTACCACAATTACCTTTCAAATAATCAAGTTCTCCCCTTCCCTTTGTACCTCCTTCTTTCTCTCTTAGTTAAAGGGACCTAATACAAAGGGGAATCTTATCTTGGTGGCAGATCCCTAGGAGTTTTAGTTCTATTATAATGAAGAGTTTGCCTGCCAAGCTAATTGGATTGAACTGAAACACAGGAGAAAATATATGGGACCAAGACCATAAAAATGAATCTGAAATCATTGGAGTGCCTGTGGCTTCTTTCTTAATGGAAGATATGCCTCAATCTTATGGAATTTGCTCATTTTCTATACATCCCAGAAATTGAAGGTGGAGATCCAAGGTTGGTCACTGAAGCCTGGGGTGACAGAAAAGGTGATGGAAAAATATCATAGAAAAACTTAATATCACAAATTTTCCTAAGACTGGTCCTATTCCTACCTTCCTGCCTTTCTCTGTTATCCAACCAATATGTACTTAGAGGTCAATTACTTTTAATACTGGCTTTATAAAACTTGATTGGGAAGGTAAAACTGCTCTGAGAAAATAGCATCTAACTCATTTGAACCAAGCAGAAAAGCATTTGGGACTATAGTAATCCCATCACTCCTCCTCTCCACTAGGGCAGATAATTGAGAATTGACTGTATTGGTGTTGGCTAAAGCTCTTATGGGTTGCACTAATTGATGAATTTGGTTTGATTTTGCATCCCTGGAGTTAGGGGCCTCATGAAAACATTATGCAAATTTATGGAAAACAAAATGCAAATGGCTATTTGGAGCCAAGAGACCTGGTGATTTTTTTTTTAAACAGGTCCATGCCAGAGTTTCCAACGGTGGTCATTTATTTTTTTTGCTGTTTAATGAGTCCAATCCCTGTTGTCTTTAGTTTGCAGATTTTCTATACAGTCCCCTGCCCCCATTTTTTACTGTTGAGAATTCTTCTTTTGGGGGAAAACTCTTAATTTTGTTGGGAATTGAGCCTCCATGGCCACATTTCTACCAGAGTTTCAGTGAATAAAATTGCGCTTGGTGTCAGGAAGATCTAAGTCTCTTACACTTACTAGTCGCATGATAATGAAAAAGCCACTTAAATTCTCTGGGATTCTCCTT
Source organism: Trichosurus vulpecula (assembly GCF_011100635.1). NCBI lineage: Eukaryota > Metazoa > Chordata > Mammalia > Diprotodontia > Phalangeridae > Trichosurus > Trichosurus vulpecula. The sequence goes on along the minus strand of NC_050574.1, from coordinate 286,131,118 downwards.
TACATCAGTTAAATACAGATAATAATACTTTTACTACCTAGCTGAGACAGCTGCCTAGACATTTATGTGACACAGTGGTTAGAGCTCTGTACCTGAAATTAGGAAGACCTGAATTCAAATGTGAGTTCAGCTACTTCTTAGTTGTGTCACCCTGAAGAAGTCACTTAACTCCTGTCTGCCTCAGCTTCCTCAACTGTAAAATGGGGATAAAAATGTTGCCTGCCTCCCAGGGTTGTTGTCAGGATCAAATGAATTAATATTTGTAAAGCATTTGGCACTGCACCTGGCACATAGTAGACACTTAATAAATACTTGTTTCCTTCCTATCACAGGACTGTTGTATGCTCAAATGACATTGTAACAGTCAAAATAAGGTAAATCAAGGCACAAAGTTCTGAGCACTATCAATTTATTAGTAAAGCGTGACTTTACGAATAAATAGAATCTCAGCTTCTTCGGCAAGCTGAAACTCCAAATGAAGGGAACAGTTCTCTTTTATAGAATTTGGGAAGTAGAGAACAAAGAACAGGACTTTGTAGGCAGGAAACAAGTTATGATTGTTTATATGACATGACATCATGGATGGTGAAATCAGTATGATTGGTCACAGAGCTGAGGCATAGGGGAACAATATGATTGACTAGAAATTGGGAATGAAGGGCTAGCAACAACTCCCTCCTTGCCTCCTGTGACTAAGAAATGTTCATTATTTGAGTCCCTCAGCAAGGTCAGATATAGTGGACCAGACATCTTTGAAGGATAGCTTGGTGGTATATACATACTGGACCAGACACTTTGGTGTTCATCTGTATTTCTCAAGGGTAGCAGATTTCCTTGAGGCAAGAATAGAACAGTGATTAGCAGAACTGGATTTCTAAACTTAACTTACTGTAGGCTTGATGAATTTCTGAACTAAGTTCAGAGGCTAAGAACCATGGCTTAAGCAGTAACAGGACAAAATCACTTAATTGTAAATTGGATCAATTGAAAAATGATGCAGAATCGCTCTTGGTCATTTCAGTACTAGTACATAAGGAAAAAGAAGAGCTTACTATGTGGCAGGCACCATGCTATGAATTGGAGATACAAATAAAGGTAGATGATAAGAATAATACAGTTTTCAAACTTTAAAATATCCTTAAAATGGCAGTTACTATCATCTGGCTCTTGCATAAACACTATTCTTCAGTCTCGTCTGATTCTTCATGACTCCACTGTGCAAAGGTACTGGAGTAGTTTGTCATTTCCTTTTCTAGATTATTTTACGGATTAGGAAACTGAAGCAAATAGGATTAAGTAATTTGGCCAGGGTCACCCAGATAGCAAATATCTGAAGCTAGATTTGAACTCAGGTCTTCATGACTCCAGGCCTCGTGCTCTATTTTGCCACATAGCTGACCTTGCATATACCATATGCAAATGATAGATGCTTGTTGGATTGTCTCTTCACTATTGCTTTGTCAGGGTCCTTAGCATCCACTTACCCATCTTCCTTAGTTTTCAGTCCTTGCTTTTTGTGTCTTTTAGTGTTAGAAGTAGGGGAAATTTATTCACAGAGAAAGGTCTGGTGCAGAAATAAAATAAAACAAATTTTCCCCCTGCCCAAATCAACACTTCTCTCCTATAGGATACTCTGTGTGTGCTTTCAACATTAGATAAAAAGAGGTGAATATAAAACACTGTCATACATGCTTACCTTAATAAGGTCCTCTTGACAGCTTAAAATAGGAAAGAATAGATTAGTAAGGTTATAAGATCTCTAGGACTGAGAGTGAGTGGGAGGGAGGGAAGCTAAGCTGAGAGGCAAGAGATTGAATTATGTTGGTATACCATACATGCCGTCTTGTTTAGAGGACTGTAATCATTGCTGGGCATAAGAAAGGGGAAGGAAGCACTGACTTAGGCACTGATTTAGGCTCGAGTCTTTGAAATAAAATTATGCTGCCATTGCTGAGTTGTTTAATTACATAAATTAGTCTCTTATTTTCTTTTTTTCCTCTGAGTACCCTGGGCCTTGAGTGTGTGAGAAATCACTGGGCTCCCACCACTTTCCTTGATATTGCTTTCAGAGAAGGACCACTAGCTTCGTCCCTACCCTAATGGACATCCATGTTGTTAATAAATTGATTGGGTTCTCTGAAATCTGGCCCAGATGTGGTCACTGCTGCAGACTCAGAGCTGGGAGGCTGGGAGGCTGAAGTAAGTAGAATTTCTTTTCACTCTTTTGCTTCAAGTAATTCTCTGCTAACTTTTGGTTCTCAATTCTGCCTGTTTAATCTCCTTAATTTCCGTCTGTTAACCCTCTATCTTTTGTCATTTCAGCTTCTTCTGTTTCCCTGAATTCCTTAATCATTCTGTTCCTCTTTGTAGCAGGATGTTCCAAGTCACAGGTTATTGAGATTGCACTAATCATTTCAGGTGCTGACCTGAAGGTTGACTTAACCCCGAGCCTTCTCTGGAAATTCCAAACTCTCATTTTCTGTTACCTGGAATCTTCCAATGCTATTTTTCCCCAAAGAAGCAGACTGAAAGTGAACTTTGATTATTGGTTGTTCTTTAGTTTAAGGGGAAAAAAAAATTACCAGGGAAGATAGGAATCATACAATTGTAAGGAACTTCAGAAATCTTCCTCTCTACCCTCATCTAGTTCAGATGACGACACTGAAGCCTAGAGAAGTGATGTGAGTAGTTCATGGTCACACAAGTAGTATGAAAGAAAGATTTTAAATCTAGGACCTTTAGACTCCAGAATCTATCTAGATTCTGTACCCTGAGCGTGTGCTCTCACACACACACACACACACACACATATTCTGGAGCTTTTATCCATCTGTATCTATCATCTCTCTGTCTCTGCCTCTATCTGTCACATACACAAATCTCTCTATTCTATCTAGTATCTCTCTATTTTATCATTTCTATCTCTAATCATATCACATCATCTATTTCTAATCTATCATCCATCCATCTACCTACCTATAATCTGTTACGTATCTGTCATCTATCTATCTATCTATCTAGCTAGCTAGCTATCTATCTGGCTATCATTCTGTCTCTTCCTTAACAGAGATAGTATAGTATAATAGAGCTTATATTTGAGAGAAGTCTACGTTAAATTCTGGATTCATAATGTAGTAGCTGTGTGAACATAGGACTGTCTCTTAACCTCTCTGAGCCTCAGTTTTTTTAGCTATAAAGTGGGTAGATACTACACACATGTAGTATCTACCTAACAGGTATGTTCTGGGATTATATACATATATATGTATGTATACACACACATATATTACTTCTCAAACCTTTGTGTTCTGTGTAAATGTCCAGCTATTATATGTAATGTGGCTTGAGAATAACCATGATGAGCATTCTCAATTTGATATTATAATTACAGAAGGAGTGGGTCCCACTAGGAAGGTAGACAGGAGAAACGACAGGGAAGTGAGAGTACTTTCCCTGGAACCCAGGAAAAGGTCGTGAGTTAAATACACATGAAAGCTCTTTAAGAATATAGCCTTTTCTGATGACTCAGTATATAGGTCATTGCATCAGCAAAATTAATCCTACTAGTTAAGCATGAGTTGTTGCCAAATTTGAATATCTCCTTTTTATTCTTTTTGTGCGTCTATCTTCTTAGTGCTGAATCTGTATTTTTTTCTCCCCCCCCCCCTCCCTCTACCCCTTTCCCTCTGTCTGAATTCTGTTCTTCCTTCAAATCCCAATTCAAATTCTGCATCGTGGAAGAAACTGCAACTGAGCTCACTAGCTTAGGCTAGAAGGGAGGGTAGTTGGGAAGGACCTTGGAAATCATCTAGTTCCATACCCTTTATTTTTCAGATATGTTGCCTAAGGACCAGTGAGGTTAAGGGACTTGCCCAATGTGATACATCTAGAAAGTTGAACAGGGGTATTTTGAGCCCAATTCCTTTGATAACAAATTGAACACTTCCTGTTTTCCTCTTACTTCAATCAATTATGAAGTCCCGTGGATTCTACCACTACCAACATTTGTCATCTCTTCTCAATTCTTGGTCCTACTACCCCAGTATAGAGTATAATAACAGCACACATGTATTACTATACTAGCCTCCTAATAGATTTTTCTTTGTCCATACATTCCTCCTTCAATCCATCCTTTATATCACTAAATAATCTTTTTAGTGCATACTTATGGTTGTGTCACTTTTTAAAATAAAAAATACAAAATGGTTTCCTATTGCCTAAAAATACCTCATATTTAATGCTGTATATCACCTGGTACCAATTATTTTTCAAGGTTAAATTGTTCCCCCAAGTTTAGCTTTTGTCCCATGCCCTGAATGTGCAATGTGCTGCCTTAACTATAGTGATAAACTTCAATTTCTAAATCCAACAAATGAAGGTACAGTTTTATTTCAATATTTTTTTCCTGAAGTGATTCATAAGCAATACAATTTTTCCTGTTTGAATGGCTTCCTGGTTGATTTTGTATGCAAGCCTAAGGAAGGGGTTAAATTAGATACTGCTATAGCAGTGGGGAGTGTGTCAAAGGGCTTACTGTATCTAGCTGCTTCCAGATGTACTTTGCATCACATTCCAGCCACCTTCTTTTCATCTGCCTTGCCATATTGTATCTATTCGTCCCCTACCCCTGCCACTCCTCACTTTCCAGTTATGGAATTATAATCAAGTCAATGTCATTGCTACTAGAAAAGGTTTATTGATAACTTATCTTTGACTCTACTCACCTTCCCTTTAATTTCCCAAATCAAAGTAATCCTCGTTGGTGACTATTTCCTTCTATATGTTTTCTTCTTCAATACAATGTAAGCTTCCTGAGGGCAGCAACCATCTCTCTTTTCTATTTGTATTTGTTCTACTTAGCACAAGGATCGGTACAACATGGAAAGAGGTAGCAGATAACTCCTCTTTCAGTGCAATAATAAGCATGGAGAAGTCAACAACTGATAATAGGATTAGCTAAAGTTTTAAATTCATTTTCCCCTCATAAACAGTATGGCATAGTGGAAAGAGAGATGAACTAAAGCCAAGAAGATCTGGCTTCAAGTCCCACATGTGACCCATACTGAGTATATGACCTTGGGCAAGTCACTTAATGTGTCAGTGCTCTAGAGAACTCTCTCAGAATATAAATTGAAGAAGTAATTACCTGTTTTTTCTAGGAGTTTCCTCACCTGAGAGTTACTTGTATCAGTGGAATTATAGGTATAGTTCTTATTTTTATTTTTTATGATAATACATGCAATAAATTAATTATTGTCCCTGTTTCACAGATGAGGAAATTGGGTTCAGAATAAGGGCCTTATACAATGCCCCACAAACATTGTGACAGGAGTCAAGACTGGAACACAGATATTCTGACTCCAAGTCCAGGAATTTTTCCACCTGTCTACTACCTCTCTTCCCCTTTGTTAAAAAAAAAAAAAAACAAACTTAAATCCCTTTCACATAAAAAGTTGAGATGGACAGAGTGGCCAGCATCTTGAAACAGGATCTGAAGAATAGAAGGTAATCAAGCTAAACTAAGCAGGCTCCATACATGAAGAGTTATGCCTTGAAAAGTTTTAAAACCCTTATGAAACAACTGAATAATAGTCGTTTTTTGTCCCAAGTTATTCAATTCATAAGTATTCAAGTTACATAGTGCCCAAATGATAGCTACCATTATCCTGAAACAGAATAAATTAAAGAAGCTACTCAACCTAGGGCTCCCCCTAAATCTTAGTGTATAAAACAATGCATATGAGACACCCATTTGAATGATAATGAGAGACATTTGGGCCAAGGAGTTGTGTGGCTATCCTGTCCTTGGTGGTTCTGTATATATTTTATTTGGAAATTTCCTTCTCATTCACTAACCCGCTAGGTCCCTTGATATACAACTCCATTCCACAGTAAAGCCTCTTTTACTTTTAACTGTGTTTGTATATCCTGATTCTCTTGGGAAATCTTGATCTTGGCTAGAACAATTGGTAGCAAAATGAGATTTGAACCTGTACTTGTTTCACTGATACGCCTTCTAGTAGAGGGAGTCTTAACCTGGGGTATGTGAATGTGTTTAAATTTTTTTTTATAAATGTATTTCAATACAATTGATTTCCTTTTTAATCTTATATATTTTATTTTTTCATTTAAAACATTTTTTTCTGATAAGGGGTACATAGTTTTCACCAGACTGTCGAAGGGGTCTGCAACACACAAAGTGTCTAAGGACTCATGCTTTAGCAAAGTAGGTGTTTGCTGATTGAATGAATGAGAGTTGAAAAAATTATTTAAACAGACTGCAAGTGACTAATCACTCACAGGCCACTGCTTTTCAAAAAAAATCAGCTTGGTTTGTGAATTCAAGCTGGATGATTACAAAAGAGGGGCCTAAGTCAGATTCTTTAAACATCATTTCATGTTTCTTATTTAAATATGCTTTTAATATCCAGGCTGCCATCAGTCCAGGCACTGACATAAAACATTGATCCTCTCAGCTTCATTCTATTCTGTGACTACAGAGAAGGCTGAAAGTGTCACTACTGTTATACAACAATATTGCATGTTCTTGTGAACAAGCCCTCAAGCAGCATATCTTGCTAAATGGAACAACACGTTACTGGACTTGGGTAATCTTCTCTCAGCAGTGTGGTATTTGTATTTTTTAATTGTCAAACCAATTACAGTAGCTTTTTGTTGGAATAGCTTAGTCTGTTCTGTGGGTGACTGGTAGACTACTGTTATCTCTTTGTAAGTCTCATAATGGATCAAGTTTTGAAGGAGATAAAAATCTGCCCAGATAAATTGAGCTGCAAAGGCAGAACCCCCAAATTCTGCAATGATCCTTGCTGCCCTTAGTTGTTTTTCTTATGGATTGGAAGAGTTCTTTTCCTATAGAGCACCAAGTTTGATTGTAATTTGTTGACATTACAAATGGAGCCAGGATGCAAATTGACTGGAGGGACTGTGGAGACAGTATAGAAGCCCCAATTAATTTAGCAGCATGGGATGAAACCGCATCTGTGGGTTGTTATAAATGAGGTCAATGTGTGTCTGTGTGCGTGCGTGTGTGTATGAGTCTGTGTGAGTTCGATTTCTTTTGTAATAAGCTCTGGGATCTCAAGTGCACACTTTCTGAACCCTTACAGTTCCTCTCATTCTGCCAGTTTTGAAAGCCATGGGGATGGATACTTGCTGCATTGAAGCATTAGTCCCTGTCACTGTAAACAGATATGCTCCCATATATAGCTACCCTATGATTCTAATGACTCTAAAGGATAAAAAAGCTCATCTTGCAATTCTTACTGAACTTCAGTCAGATGGTTATTTGTTTTACTCAAGCCTACTGTAACATATACTGTTTCTTAGTAGAAACACTCCATTGGTCACCTGTCAGATGCCCATTCTAGTTGTGTCATAGGCCAAGAGACAATAAATATGAACCACACCTGAAGCTGTAAATAATAATATCTTCTAATGAAATATTAGCACAGTGACTCATCAAAGGTAAACTGATCCCCAATCAGGGTTCAAAAAACCCAGTATTCTAATAAAAACATTCTTAGCACCATGATAGATGAAAGGCAGAATAAACAGAACAAGAAGGATTATAGACTGAGTCTGTGCAATGAAAAAACACCCAATCAATTAAGAATGTATCTACATGAGGCAAAAGCTGACTGACTTGGTGAGTCAATAAAATCCTACATCTCTCTCCTTATTCCACCCGCTTCACTGGACACGAAAAAAAGAGGCTACCTCTAGATAATTGTTTCATCATCATCACCCTATGATCTAGTCCATAATATTCTTAACTACCACCTTCTTCCTGTCTTCTTCATAAAAGCCTGCTGATTTCCAGATCATGTTCTCTTACCTTCCTCAGGAAACATATCAAATGGTTTTAGAATTTTCCTCTTCATTCTATCACCTGCCATCATCCTCATGATATCAAAATTCGCAATGGTGAACCATTTAGCAACCTAGTTTCAGATTATCTCAATATTCTCAAGTCCGAGGACCTTAAGCTTCATTTCAGGTTAGCCACCAACCAGCACATCAAAGTCTTACCATCTTGTCATTATTTGAAATTAACAATGTTGAACTCTAAGCTTCCTTCTGATTATATCCTCTCTACCTTCCATATCTTTTAGTTCATTATCTAGTGAACCTATTTTTCAGCTTCAAAGAAACTTTTATCTCTAGAATTTTTTTTAATTTTGTTAGTGTAGTGTCCACTTTCTCCTTTCTTACTTATGGTCCACTGAGTGTATCTGGAAAACATGATGAAACTTTCCTGAGTCCATCTTTCATTTATGCTATCTAGCCTCAATTTGGTTCACTACAGTAGCAGTAATCCTCCTAACCCCTTTTCCTTTAATCTCTATCACATTTGCCATAGAATTTGTTCCAACACTTTTCCACATCCCTCAAAATTTGATCATAACCCAAACAATTCAGTCTCAGTAGATTATCTTGTACCTTGCTTTGTTGGAATGAACAAGGCATCTAATGGGTCTCAACTAGGAAGAAAATTGGAAGATATATTATGAATTGTTAAGAAATAGATGGAAGAATACTGGGGCTTAGTGAGTAGTGAACAAAGATTCAAAAAGACTGGATTCAAATCTTGTGTCTGAAAATTATTAGTTGTGGGAGCATAAGTACCAGGATCAAGTGTAAAGTCTTCTGCTTGGCATTTGGAGTTTTTTTTATAAGCTGATCCCTTTCTCCCTTTCCAGGTTTTTTTTTGGTGAAATACAGACACACACACACACACACACACACACACACACACACACACACAGACATGCACATATTCCAATTAGATATAAAAAATCTAACATTCTTTAAAAATTTTTTTTGAGTTCCAAATTCTCTCCATCCTTCCTATCCCTCTCTTTTCCTTGAGAAGGAAAGCAATTTGATATAGAATATACATTGCAGTCATGCAAAACATTTCCATATTAACCATATTTTGAAAGAAAACAGAGAAGAAAAAACCAAGAAAGTAAAGTCCAAAAAAGGATGCTTCTCTCTGCATTTAGACTCCATCAGTTCTTTCTCTGGTGGTAGAGAGCATTTTCCATCATAAGCCCTTTGGAATTATCTTACTTTTCAGACTTCTTACATGTGAGCCACACCTCACAAACATTCATATTCTATGATCCAGGTATTGTCATCCAGAATAATTTTTTGTTACAAAAGAAGACTCTTAAAAGAAATTTAGAGATGAGTTAGAAGAAAGTGAGTAAAATGAAAAAATGTCAATCAACAAACATTTAGTAAGTGCTTGCTATGTTCCTGGCACTGTGCTAAGTTCTAAGAGCATCAATAAAACGTTTAAAAAAATTCCTAAGAAAATGAAAAGTTAAAAAAGAACTCAAGTAAAACAGGGCAATTTTGTTACTAACTTTTACATTTAATATATACATAAAAACTGGATGTAAAAAATTTCACATTTTTATCTGTAATTTTTCCCCTTATGTATTTGAATATAGATAAGTCCACAATAAAAATGACAATAAAAATTTTTAAATGTAAATATTGGACAGCAAAGAGACAATAGGCTGAACAGCTTCTCAGAAGATAAATAGGAGGGATTGCTCTTATGCTGAGGCAGGAGAAAAGGAGAGGGACCTTGGAGAAAGACATGGAGAAATGATAAGGCCATGTATAGGGTGAGGTGGTATTTAGAAGAGAAGGAAGTTTGGAGATCTATTACTGATGACCTCTCTTCTTTACCTAAAATAAGAGGGGAGGTCATCTGTTGAAGGTGAGGGAATCAAGAGACAGTTTGCTATCTCTCACTTTGGGACATTTGTATGGAATCCCTTCCTATTTTGACATCTATCTTGGCTTCCTTCAAGACTGAGCTCATTTGCCATTTCCCACAGGAAGGCTTTCCTGATTTGATTTCATGTTAATGAGTTCATTCCTTTTTAAATTACAATACATAAATTTCTATGGTTAGATGTTGCATAGAATGTAGAACCCACTGTCATTATTTTTGTTTTGTGATTGTCACCAGTCCCTGGCACAATGGCTGCATACAGCAGGCACTTAATAAATGATTGTTGGTTGGATTAGACTGGGAGTGAGGTGGTTTAAAATGGCCTCTTTTGAACATTTAATAGGGACTCACTTTATCCTTGTTATTATTGATTCTTCTGTCATTTCCCCTTTTGTTACCCATCAATTGTTTCTTTTTTTTCTATGAGACTCCTAGATGAAAACCCTAGTTGAGTTTTCAGATGAATGGGGGAAAATAACTAAGTTTTTTCAGCTTCAATTTGCAGGCAGTGCTTGAATTTCTTTTCTTAGGTGAACAGTGTCATTTCTCATCTTACTATGAGAAATCTTGTGCTTCTTAAGAGCCAAATCAAATGTTTTCACAGGGACAAATACTAAAAAAGTTTTTCATGTTATATAACACTAAACCTCATCATTCATCTTTAGGTCAACTTGTGATTTCACGGGATATGGGGAGTCTATAATTATAACCTTGGAACGTTGCCTTGGGCTCTGAGAGGGCAGTCTGTCAATCAATCAACAAACATTAATTAACCTTTTGTTATGTTGTACTATGTTTACTATGTTAGCACTGTGCTAAGCATGGGAGATACAAATAAAAGCAGACACAGTTGCTGTGTGATCTTCACCAAGTTAATTAATCTCTCTCTTATTTATAAAATGAATATGAATATGAGAAAGAAGAAAAGCAGCATTAAAAATTTTTGGTGTTTAAAATGTATAAAAATATTGATGACTTTTGAGTTTATATCAGAAATGTTTTCAAATTTACTGCCTTTTTAACACTATCTTGACACCAAGTGAGAAACAATTAAATAAAAACAATTAGTGTGGTATAATAACAATGTTGCTAGCAGCTGTTTTGGGGGTGAAAGACCAACAACAAAAGCATGCAGAAGGGCTGCCAACACAGGTTCTTTGATCTGCTTTTCTAAGGAAAGCAACTTTGAGGTGTTAACAATCTCAATTTAATTAAACATACATATATCGTTGACTTAGTTCAGGGGGAAAAGATCAGCTCCATGAACTTCAGGACAAATACAAACAGAAATTATAAGTATTCATTATATAAACAGAGCAAATAACACATACCAGTTTATCCATAGCAATACATAGTTACCAAAGAAGCACCAACATCTGGGTTATCAAAGCCAGGGTGTTGTTTCAATTTCTTGCCCAGAGTCTCATCACTTTTTCAATGAATGTACCCCCAAAAGCCAAATGCCACATATTCAGGACCCTGAGGGCTGGGGCTCATTTAGCATTTAAGGTATGGGAAACCAGGGTGTGGAAAAGTTCCTCAACCACCAGCACCACATCCTATACAAATCAATGATTCTTGACTGCCCCAGTGCTGAGAAGCATTCCAAGACAAAAGATCCCACTTTACCTGCCCCATTCAAACAAAGGGCAGACTCATTAAAGGCACTTGATAGCCTTTAGGATCCCAAAAGAGAAGAACAGCAAAAAATCCTGCCCTGATTACCATTATAAATGGCAAATAAATCTGAGTATGTAAATAACATGCTGAGTCCATAGCCCCCACCTCCTAAAGGAAAGGAGGGAGGTATATTTCCTCTTCTCTTCTCTGTGGCCAAGACTGATTATTACAATTACACAAAATTTGGCCTGTAAGTATTCTTTTTCATACATGTTATTGTAGTTATCGTTTCTATTGTTTTCTCATTTACTTCACTCCATGTCAGTTCAAACAAATCCTTCATGGGTTCTCTAAATCCTTTATATTCAGACTTCCGATAACTTTGGAATTTACTTCTAGTTCTAACAGTTTATAGTTTTGTGAAGAAGAAAATAAAAACAAAACCAGTCCTTCAAGAAATCACTTGGTCCTAATTTGTAGAATCGTGAAGCCAAATTATCTGTTTGGTTGACTAAAACAATTACTTATATAAGTCTAAGAAAGCTGCCTACATTGTGGAAAAATTTACTTTGGCTACTAAGTAGTTTTTCAAATCTATTTGGCTAGATAAATAATTTGACTGGTTTTCTAAATTGCCTTGTTTTCTATTGATTTAAATAAATCGGTCTTTTGTTTTGATGTCAGATGGCCACACCATTCATTGACCAAATCAACTGGATGCCTGGATATTTCACACACACAGATGTATTTTCTGGTTATGTTCACAATTCTTCAGTGTCCTCTGACTATGTTCCTCCTGTCCTAAATCAGTTTGGTTCAGAAATAGCTGCTGATACTTAGGCAATAATCCAGTTTTAATAAGCATTAGGAGTTGGAGGAATAGATGGCTACTATAATAGAAGGTACAAAGCTATTGAAACCAAAGAAACTTGCATTTATCACTATTTAGGATTGTAGAAACATAAATTTAGGACTGAAAAGGACCACAAAAGCCATCTAATGCCACCCTCCTTATTTTACAAATGAAGAAATTGAGGTCACAGAATGTGAGGTGACAACCACAGTCACATAGGTAGTAAGTGGCAGTGGCAGGATTTGAACCCCAGAACTTAAAGTCCAGAACCAGTGCTTTTTTCCACCTCAGCCTTACCCTAAACACAGGAACAAGAGGCTATTTATAATGCTTCTATATTTCAAGCTTAAATTTCTAAGCTAGAAATTTCTGAATATTTAAATAAATTTTAGGGGAAATGGAGTAAAAGCTTGAGGGAGCTATGATAGCCATTTATTGGTGTATAGTAATACCATATTAGCCAGAATGGAGCTTTTTTATAACCTAATTGAGAGGGCTAAGTTTATTGAAATAGGGTAAAGGCATATAGGGAGATGTCATAATGAATTTCCACACTTAACATGTCTAATCTCCTTTTAAAGAGCAAGCTGTCCAGATCCTCTCCAGATGCTATTTTCCTGTTTTTCTAATTAAATCCAGATGCATGCTCAAGTTTAGGGAAAAAATAGGTGTGCTAATTATTTAGTTAGAGAGTGTGAGGAAAATTATTTTCTCCTAAGTCTAAGGTTCATAAAATGTTGTCAAGTATTTATTTGGGTCATGGGTTGCACCTGTGTTTAAGAAATTTTGCAGATGTAAAATGGAGAAAAAGTTTGTAATTTTACTCAACTTGAAACTTATCCCTTCTTTAAAATTGTTTTTCTCCCCCATGTTGGACTCCCACATGCCCACCTAAATACACTACTCACCTGTCTTGGCCATATTCCCTCTAATCATTAGGGAGTTAGCTCCTTGAAATCAGAGACTGTTCTCCATGCTGCTCCCCACCCCCCTTGGCTTTGCATTCCCAGTGCTTTGCACAGTGTCTTTCATATAGTAGGTGCTTAATAAATGCTTATTGATTTGGTTTGAATCTCCCTAACAGTTGATCTTCACAAAAAAAAAGTTGAGCAAGCTTTTGTGATGGTGTTTGCTTATCTTCTATCACTAAGCCCAATCTCCTTAGGGAGTAGTCTTGAAATTATCAAGGACCTACAATGGAGGGATGAGTAGGGGGCCACATTAGAAACATAGAAACAATCTGGATGACTATGTGAAAGCACAAAATCCCATTCTGTTGTAAAGATAGAAAAAGATAAGGCAGAAGTGGAATGATACTCTACCTTGGTATAGGGGCTAAAATGGGAGAGGAAATCCTATAAATTCTTTCACACCTTCTTGCTTAGGTATAGATATCACAGGCCTAGGAAGTGAAGAATAAATGCTGATTGAGTAATTGATTGATGAACACCTTTGGTGGCAGGACTTATAGGGCTATGAACATAAAAGAGCTAGAGCAGAGGTGGGAAGCATGTGACTTCACAGCCACATGTGTCCCTCTAGGTCCTCAAGTGTGGCCCTTGGACTAAACCCAAACTTCATAGAACAAATACCCTTAATAAAAGGATTTGTTCTGTAACAGTTGGACTCAGTCAAAAGGCCAAATCCGAAGACCTAGAGTGCCATATATTGGTCTTGAGGCTGAAGGTTCCATATTCTTGAGCTAGTGGGATAGAGATTTTTGGGATGGAGGAACATTTGCTTCTGGAAGTCTTTCAGCTAATATGGCTCTGGGGCTCTGGCAGTATCTTTTGTTTGTGAGTCATCTTGGATCATGGAGACCCAGAAGAGACAAGGTAGAACTTGAAAAAGAAAAAAAAAGCTATATGTTTCAAATCTGGTGTATATTTAAGGGAGAAAGGTAGAGGTGACCTCCAGCTTCTGTTCTAAGATGATCAACACAGAACAACAGGGTAAGAAAAGGGACAAATTAGAATGATTGCTGAGCTTCTGTTATGCTTTACCTCTTCGTATTTGTAAATAGGTTAGGGAGTGAGTGTATGTGTGTCCCTAACAATGTTTAATGGAATCTCTTGGTGAATTGAATGAACTCATAATAATATTGGTTTCTTTTATTTAAAGGCTGTTAATAATTCCTTTTCTATAACAATTTTCCATTAGAAATTGTTGTAATTTTTCTGTTTTTGTATTGACATTTTATTTCCAATATGATATAGTCTTCATTAAAAATTCATTTCCATTTCACACAGATAGTACTTTTGTTTGCAGTAATTGAACTCCCTCTTCCTCCCCCCCCCAAAAAAAAACCAAGACAATTGCTAGATTCTTCTGTTAGAAAATCTATGCTAACTTTTAATGCGACTTGGAAAGATATAAGATTCCATCTCTTTGGGTACTTGCACCCATTGATCTATATCATTGCCTTATAAGCACTGCTGCTGAAGGCTAACTCACAGCAGACCACTGGATGACTAGCCTTGTTACAGTTAGCAAGGCAAGTCCTTCAATGACACAAAGTCCAAAATCTGAACTGGCTTGGATATTTTTCTGGTTTGGAAGGGACTATTTAAGCTCATGCTCCATTCTCACCAATTCAGCGAATGAGGTCTAAGTCTAATGGTGAATTGAATGAACTCCAGGATCAAATATTAGCTCTGTTTGACTTTTAAAACTCTTCGTAACATACTTCTTTCACACCTTCTTAGTCTTCTTACACTGCACTTCACATACCCCTCCACTTGCTGCTTATGCATTTGGCACTCTGTCTCCTGACTTTTGCCTTTTCACTGGCTGTCCCTTAACACTGGCAAGCCCTGCCCATCTCATTGCTTCCTGTAATCCCAGAAGAATCAATGCAAATCCAACATTTCTCTGTTCCTCTCACTGCTAAATGGGTTACTTTCTGTTTACTTTGTATATATGTTGTATATACGTAATTACTTGTATGTTGACTCTCCCCTTAGAATGTGAGTTTTTTGAGAGCAGGGACAGTATTGCCTTTCTTTGTATCAACAACAGTGCTTAGTACAGTACCTAACATATATTGAATGCTTAGTTGATGCTTATTTACTTGACTCAATTATTGGTCTACTTTTTTCCAAGCCCATTCTTAGTCTAGTATTTCATTTCTGTATATGAAATTTTTGTCAGAAATCTTGGCAAATAAAGTCACCTTTTCACCGTGATGTGGTGCCTACCAGAGGATAATTTACCCCTTAACAAAAATAATGTAGAGAAGCCTCCTACCTGTGAAATGAGGAAATGGGGGAGAGGAGAGTGAGCCTAGAGCTAGAGAGGCCAAAGTTGAAATCTTATCTCTAGGAAGATATTCCTTAACTTGTGAAATGTAAGTGCTTTCACCATCATTGGAAAATAACAATGAGTACAAAGGCTTTGTCTTCAAGGCAAATTGACATGACTGTTATGGTGGTCAAAATACCCTTTTTGTAGGGCAGAATAGTAAATAGAAATTGCTTTCAAATACTGAAGTGCCGATTAGATAATTAAGATCATCAATGATTGATTAATTATTCACTCTTCCAAATGACTTATCTAAACAACTATTCACAGGTACAATCAATAGCTATATGCTTGAATTGCTGACCCAAACAGCTGGCATGGAGATTAAGTATTTTAGAAATATCGGATGAACGTATTCCTCAATGATTAACATACTCCTACCCCTTCATTCTCTTTCTATTCCAGTGATTCTGAAGACTCTGGCTGTTATTGTTCAAATTTCATTCTTACCCCCTCCTCAGGCTGCTCCTTTATTTCCATCCCCCACACTAATATCTCACTCTAAAGTTACTCCTTCCACTGTGTTTCCTGAAATGTCTCCTTCACAGGCAATGGTGTGCTGATAAATGTTTAACAATTGAATCTATGGAGGTAGGAAGTATGCTTGCTTGATGTATTTTTAAGTTTAATTTGCATTATTAACATTTTCTCCATCACTTTATTAAGTTTGGAAATGAACAAAAACAATACATCACACCGTGATTTGTAGCATCTGCTGATTTCTGAGGGACAAATGCTCACACAGAAAATTTAACAAGTGGCTCTCCTGAGAGAGGGTCAGGTGACTGCATTACATCCCTGTCCACTGGTAACAAATAAGCTTTTATTGAGTACTTCCTTTCCTGATTTCTTCATTTTCTTGCAGTGGCTGAGACCTGGCTCCCTCCTGATGACACAGTTTCCCAGTCTGTCTTTTCTAGCAGTAGTTGCATTTTCACTCATGCTCCACACATGCAACTCACTGTTCATGTTGGGGGACGTGGAGTATTCACTATTCTCCTTTACTCTCTCTCTCTAGACTCTCTTTCAATGACCATTCATTACTCACTAGCTTCACTGCATTTGAGCTTCCTACAATCCATATTTACTAGCCAATCAAGATTCTCGTGGCTATTGTCTACCAATCTAAATATGCAGTTGCTGACATCCTAATCTTTGAGATTCAAGCATGCTTATGGCTATTTTTATGGAAAAGTAACACCAAGATAGGATTCTCTGGGAACAGCAAAAATGTCAATTACTAACCATATTGCTCTTTTGCCTCTTTGATTCTTTTTTTTTTCACTCTGAATGCTCTTTGTATTCCTTACATTTGTATTGCTTACTCCCTCTACCTCCTCCTTTCCAGTATGACCAGCACCCATGGCCACTGCAGATTCTCTGACTTGGAGTCAGACCTGCTGATTGCTTTCCAGCATTGAACATTTGGGGGATGTTCTTCCCCACTGAATGTTCTTCAATGTTTTGGAGATGTTTCACTCTTTCTCCCACTTGTAGCTTCCTGGGGAAGGTCATTATCATTGACAAACAAATGAGTTAACTCTTAGTGAATGTAAAGGTAGATTCAAGGAATGTAGGTGTAGCAGCAGCAGGCCAAGACTGGGTAGAAGGGAGAGGACTGAATTAGAGTTACAAGTGGGAGAAACAGAGAAGCATCTACTTTCTCCAGGAAGTTGCAAGCTTTGATACACTCCATTCCTGACCTGGGCTAAGTACACCCTTCCTTAGGCAACCTAATGGCTTCCTGCTAGATATTAACACCGAACTAAATGCCAACATCCCATCAGTTTAGTCTACTGCAGCTCAGAATTCCTGAGCTCAAGAGATCCATCGGCCTTAGCTTTCCTGTGGCAAAGATTATAGGTGTCTACTACCATATCAGGCTCCCTACACTTTTTTTCAATGGATTTCTTTTTTCATGCATGATCTAGATCACTGATTTTTGGTATTTTTGCTAGAACACTAACACATTCCTTTTTTGTTTTCATCCACACTAACTATAACAGTTTTAATAGGGACAGGAACAATGTATTAAATCAGGGCTGTCCAACCTTAGGTTTTTATTGAAACAATAGACAATATATTTTGATTTGCCATTTCAGTGAGAGCTTTGCAGTAGCTTGGCTTTATTTACTAAAGCATTTATGTAAATTTCTATGCTTGTAGGCGGGCTACATAAATCACACTGTGGGCATGCAGCCACATTTTGGACAGCCCTCTATTGAATGAAGATTGGAAGAGATTATCTTTATGGTCTCTTCCTAATCTGACATTTTATGATTTGTGATTCCAAGCATGGGTGCTGTGACACTTAAGGCACCAATCCTTGGGCCCTAACCTCAATATGCAAGTTACAAGAGAGACACATCTGATGGGGTTCTTGGGTGCCTGTGCCAATTCCAAAGCCATATCCAGTTCTAAAATCACATCTCTTCCTAGCCTCAAAATACTGTCTCTGGTAGTTTCTCTCTAGTTCAAGAGCAGCATGCCCTAGCAGAATACTATCTCTAATCCTTTCACAGTAGGCAGCTGTGCCTACCTGTAGACTGACTCCCTATGTATGGCTAATTGGCTGTGCACTGGGACATAACAATATTTACTGCCTACTGACCTTATTGATATGTATCCTAGACATAGTCATATGTATACTCCCTTACATTAATCTTGTCTAACAAGACATTTGATGGAAGCAACCTGGATATTCCTAGTCAGCCCTGACTGTTAGTTGACTTAGTGACTTTCATGGTCAAAACCACACTGCCTCCTATCCCTGCCTTGGGCTATTTCCAGTGAACTCTGCGTAATACACCTGCACGGTAGATACTAAATGTGTATGTTCCTTTAAGAACTAACCACTCCTTAACCACTCCCTAATCCCACCCCAAAACAACTAATCAAGACACTTGACACATGTTTCCCCCCAAAATGCCCTATATAAGATACAATTGTGTCCCCTTTTAGATTTCAGGTTCCCTAAGAATTCTTTCCCATTGTAAAGCATAACAATAAACTTTTGCCAACTTGACTTAAAGATTGCTTGGCTCCATGAATTCATTTCAGGCCACGTTGCCCTGGGAACTTTAGTTTTGGGATTCCTGAATTCCCAGGGTTTTTCTCCCTAAACACATCAACTCACAGAACTAGACAAAAAAATGAAAATATTCCAACATTGTAGGTAAGCATGTCCCTGGTTCCTATAAGCGTTCCAACTGTTGAGCACAATGTTCTTCTTTACAATTATTTAAACATTTATGAATACATTTCACCATACTATTATCCAACTATCATTTCCTGTTATTTTCTCCATGAGATTTACTGGGCATTTCTTCTACTATGCTTGTTGCATGTCATCCTTGCTGTCCTATAGTGTCCAATGGTAGATTTATTAGGCCATTAACTTTCTCCTATCGAACTTAAACATAAGGCGCTTTTGATCAGGCTGGTACCTCCCTTGGCAGACATGTCTTTCTTGATATTCATAGGATGCCCTTTGTCATTTGCCAAGAACCTATCATTTTGATTTCATAAACCATTGAGGTAACTAGGTGGCATTAGAGTGCTAGGCCTAGAGTCAGGAAGATGAGTTCAAATCTGGCCTCAGAGATTTGCTAACTATGTGAACCCTGGGCAAGTTATTTAACCTCTATTTCTCTCAGTTTCCTCAATTCTAAAATGCAGATTATAATATCATGTACCTCATAGGGTTGTTAAGAGAATCAAGTTAAATATCATTTGTGAAGTGCTTGACATGATGCCTGGCACATAGCAGGGACTTAATAAATGCTTATTCCCCGCCCCCCTTCCCTTCTGTTCTTTGCCATTAATAATGAGGCTAGCTGTGCAATTCCTATTAAACACAGTATGGTATAGTTTAATTCTTCTGAATTGGGAAATAGTTCTGGCTCCTCCATTGTGTTATCTTGGGCAAATCATGTAACTTCTTTGAGCCTCAGTAATCTCATTTGTAAATTGGACTAGAAATATTTGTTCTGGCTACCTCACTTTGTTTGTTTTTTTTCTGTGAAGTTTAAGTAAAATAATATACGTGAAAATATTTCATAAAACTGAAATTGTAAAGGGCTACAACATGTAAGGTGTTACTAGGTCTGTGTTCTCTTTTCTTTCTTTTTTTAAAGATACAGCCAGCAGGAAGAAGAGATAAAAACAACATCTGTTCCCCTAAGCCCTTAAGATTTCTATGGAGGACTCTGAAGTCATTAGCAATACTTTCAGGCTCCTTACATCTGCATCATTTGTTCTGAGGTGAATCAACAGATGTAGGTAGTGGTTAGTTGATGGTCTGAGGAGTCATCTGTTTCAGATACACAGTATAGAGAGAGAGTAGAGTTCTCTCTTGCCGTTTCTTAGTAATCCTCAGCGGAGAGTCCTGAAGCATTATGGATTTGTCCCTTTTTCTTGAGTTGATGGTACAAGTATCCTTTCCATTACCTAGCACCTGGCCATACTCAGTGTTCCGTTGGGTATGATTCCTAGACTTTCATCCTGAAGACTAGGGTTGTAATTCTTACTCTACCATTTACTGTGTGATCTTGAGCAAGTCATAACCTTTCTGCATTTTAGTTTCTCCTTTGCAAAATGAAAGTCACAAGGTCTACTATCCTACAACACAGGTTGATACAGGATCAAATGAGATAGTAGATGTAAACATGATTTATAAATTGAACATGTTATTATTATAGCATTGATCATAGATGATCCTCAAGACTTTACATAGGACCAATAGCAAAAATTTTCTTTTTCTTCTTTCTCTCAGTCACCAACCTTTTGATGCTAGAATCCTCTATGCCTCTTCAGAATTTTTTGCTCCCTTGTGTCTCTGTTTGGATTATTTCTTCTATACATTCTAGGAACATTTCACCCCATCTTTGTCAGGTTACATGTTCTAGTGGAAAGAACACAGGTTATAGAGTCAGAGGTCTCAGTTGAAATCCAGCCTACTAATTTTGTGACCAGAGGAAAGTCACTTAATTTCTTTGGTCTCAGTTTCCCTATCTATTAAATGATAGTGCTGGACTTGATGTGCTGTAAGGTCCCTCTCAGGTCTATATCTATGAACTTATTTACCTCCATTCTCTCTGTTAAGTCAGAGCTTATTAGAGAGGCCTCCACTGAGGTCCAACTCTGATGCCTTATCATGGGCTTTTGGTGGACTGACTTACTAAGCTGGAAAGATTTTGAATATAGGCCATGTCTCTTGTTTGGGACTGCTTAGCTAAGTTAGCAGATGCTTACCACCTGACAAATTATTTTGGTAATACTAACTTAAGATCCTAGAACATAGATCTAGAGTCGGGAGGGACCTCAGAGGCTATCTTGTCCAATCTCCTCATTTTTCAGGTGGAACTGAAGGGGAGGTGGGTCTTAATTGACTTGCCTTAGTTAATGCAGGTGTAAGTGGCAGAAGCAGTATTTGATCCAGGTGTAGTAACTCCAAAGCCATTCATTTCTCTACCATATTACACTCCCTCTACTTTTTTCCCCAGCCATATTCCATGTAGTATTCACCTAGGACTGTGCAGGGTTCTCTAAGTGCTTGTCATGTTTAGTCTGTGTCACTGAAGAGCATATAATGCTAACAAGTACCACCCAGAATGACTGTGTCAAAAGTTATTACCTTACCCCCCAGGAAAATCCACCCTTATAAAATAACATGAACAACAATAAATCCAATCACGTCTACTAAATAATTTCCACCAATAGTAAGGTGGGTTTTTGCAAAGATCAATATTTATTTGTAGCACACATAATTGGTCGTTACCTCAGGCAAGAAGGCAAACATAGCATAGCCCTGCAAGTCATTGGAACAAATCCCCCAGTTCATACACATCAAGATGAATTATACTCCTTTGTGGCATTTTCCTGGAAAACACCACGGAAACTCTCCATTTCAATACTTATTCTTTTCCTACTTAATTCACTGCTATTCATGGAAAGTGCTGTTTCTTATTTCTACTTATTGCTGGCCTCACCTATCTTATAATTTTTCAAGGTAGAGTGTAAGGTAATCAACAAAGGGGGAAGCAATAACTCCTTAAGTACAGACACATAAGCATTCAAGAAAATCTTCCAACAAAATATTCTGCATTCTCAGATAACCAGTTCTGCTTCCACAACTTGAGTTGTTCTTTGATCATTTACCTCTTTAATTTAAACATTCTTATGGGTAAATTTCCCTTTCCTTATAGTCATCAAAGAACTTTTAGTCTCATCTTTAGTCTTTCATATCATAAACAGTAAGGGAATCATTTAAACTTGATTAACTAATCAGTGTCATCTCCCTCTTTGTAAAGCCTTGGGGGACTTTGGCTTTGAAGTCCATAGCAAATCTTGTATTTCCCCATCTCTGCCTAGACACACGAATTTATGATCTGAGCCCCAAATCCTTCAGTCTAACATGTTTACTTGGGTTCTGACTGGAAAACTCTCTACTATCAATATTAAATTAGAAAGTATTCAGAGCCATAGCTTCTAACTCCTCGGTTTTATTTTTAAACAATTCAAATATATATCTTTTCCGAACTTTACCAAAATTGCTATCCATCTCAGGGTGTGAGAGGAGAAGGGAGGATAGAGGAAAGAGAGAGAGGGAGAGATAGAAGAGAGAGGGGGGATGGGAGGGAGGGAGAAGGAAAGAGAGAGAAACATAGAAACATTAATACTGGGGGAATAATTATTATTTATTTATACATATTAATGTCCTAGCTTTTTGGCACGCATGTGCGTGTGCATGTGTGTGTGGGCATTGCATGCGTGTGTGTGTGTGTGTGACTTTGGATAAGATACATGCCATCAAACTCAGATAGAATGTGGGTTGTGGTGGGCTTTTTCTTCCAAAAATCAGTCAGGAAAAAATATTTATTGCCTCAAGAATCTTTATGTTAATGTACATTAGGAACTTGAGAATATGAAAACAGAACTTAAAATATTAAAATCAGGAGGTAAATAAAGTATGACTTCATAGATATTGCTGAGACTCAGTGGGATGGAAGTCATGAGTGGAACACAATGGTGGCTGAGTTTGTCTTCTTCAAAGGATTCGACCTTACAGAAGAGGAGTAGCACTGTATGTTAAAAAGGTAATCCCCTCTATGGAAAACCAGGAGCCTGAGGGTGAAAACTGAGTGGAAAGCATTTAGGTAAGGATAAAAAGAGAGAGAAAACAGAAATGATATTATTATGAAACTATCCTACAGGCAACTTGAGCATATGCACAATGCTTTCCTGATGCGGATTATAAAACTGGCACCAGAGCAAGATATATTAGTGATTGGGGAATGTCAAGTATCCAGACATCTGCTGAAAGTATAATGCTACTCAAAGCAGTGCATCTGATTAATTCTTGACTTGTCCTACTGACAATTCCATCATTTAGAAGGTAGAAGAGGCAGCAAGGAAAATCATAACATTGGATTTAATTATTACCAATAAGGAAGAACTAGTTGGTGCTGTGGGAGTGATTTGAATTTAGGGACACAGTGTTTTTGTTATTCTGTTGCTCACAATAGTGAAAGATGGTAAAGATGGGCACAGTCAAAGAATTACTTTAGACTTTATAGAAGCTTTTTTGATATAAGTCGGGGTTGATAACTATGATCCCATGTAAAGAGATCATAAAGGAGAAGTCAGCAGAAGAGGCATGAGAAATTCTTTAAAGGAAATTTGGACTATTTATTAATAAATAACTCTGATGAGGGAGAAAAAGGGAGTATATAGAAAACAAAATGGCAACCATGAAGACTCATTGAAAAGTTAAGAGTTTAAGAACAGAGGTAAACAAAAATATGGAAGCCATTAGAAGCCCAAGTTCCTCTGATCTAGTTATGACCTAAAGGAAGAGAGAGGTATGTAGTCTAAAATGAATTTGGTAAATGCCTACCATGTGGCAGACACTGTGCTAAATGCTAGGGATAAAAAAAGGCAAAAGATAATCCCTGACCTTAAGGAGTTTACAATCTAATGGGGCAGACAACAAGCAAACAAATATATACAAAGTGACCTATATATAGGATAAATTGGAAATAATTAACAGGGGGAAGACACTGGAATTAAGAGGGGTAGGAGAAGGTTTTCTGAAGAAGGCATTATTTTAGTGTGGACTTAAATGAAGCCGGAAAGGTCAGTAGTCAGAACAGAGGAAGGAGAACATTCCAGGCATGGTGGACAGCCAGAGAAAATGCCTAGAGCCAAAAGATTGAGTTTCTTCTTTGTGGAACAGCCAGAAGGAGGCCAGTGTCACTGCATTAAGGAGGTCCTACTGGGGGATAAATTTTAAGAAGCCTGGAAAGTTGGGGGGGGGTGATTCTAGGTTATGAAAGCCTTCAAATGCCAAGCAAAGCATTTAATATCTGCTCCTAGAGGCAACAGGAAGTCACTGGGGTTTATTGAGTAGCAGGGTAACATAATCAGAACTTCATTTTAGGAAAATCAATTTAGTGACTCAATGGATTCAGGTGGGGAGAGACTTGAGTCAGAAGGTTCACCAGCAAACTATTGAAATAATCTAGGCTTCAGATGATGATGGCCTGCACCAGTGATGGCAGTGTCAGGGGAGAGAATGGGACATATTTGGGAGATGTTGCATAGGTGAAATCGACAGGTCTTGGAAATAGATTGGATATAAGTTGGGAGAGGGAAAGACAGAGATAAATTCAGGTTGACTCCTAGGTTGTGAGCTTGAGGGACTGGGGAAATGGTGCTGTCCTCTACAGAACAGGGAAAGTAGTAGGAGAGGGTTTACAAGGAAAGAAGAGGAGTTCCATTTTGGAAACATTGAGTTTAAGACAATTACTGGATATCCTGTTTGAGATGAATCACAGAATGTGGCTAGATTTATAATTTTTTCATCACTGACATCTTTCTCAATGATAGATAAGATTACCTTGATTTCTAATCCATTGTTCAAGTTCCATAGAAAGAAGAATACAGAATTCTTTGCATCTAATCTTCCAATCAAACACAAACACAAACATAGAATGGGCCCTTTGGAAGTCTGACCAAGGCAACTAACCCTTCAAGGAGCCATAAAGCCTTAACCTTTAGAATTTGGGGGAGTCTTTGGAACCATTGTGATGTACACTGGCACAGGAAATCTAAGACTGCTCCTTACTCTTATTATTAAAATAAATGATACAGTAGAACAACCTACTCAGCAAACAGTGCCCTAGCACTTAGCACAGTTCCTGGCACACGGTACACTTATTAAATGTTTATTGACTGACTCCATAGCCAATTACAAGCATCTTCCATGTGTTGGATCTCCCATTAAAAATCCTAGGTGTAATTACCTCCCATTCAAGTATTATTTCTCACAAGTGAGTTCTCCAGATGTCAAAATTCCTCAATCCTCCATACTGCTCCATATGCTGCACCAGACTGTGATTGCCTCTCCCCCTTGCTTGCTATATACTTCCAACAGAAGGAAGATCATGAATACAAAACAGACACAATAAAAACAAAGTCATGTAAGAATTGCATTACACAACTAAAGCTCGGAATAAGGGAAAACTGCTAAAGATATTTAATCCCCATTTTTTGCTTTTTCTTCTTTTTAAAATCTATGTTTGGAACAAGAACAGAAGAGTAATGGTAGTGAAAGAAATATATTATTTGTGGATGATAGAAGTTAAATCAACAAGTACTTATTAAAGCACCAGTGCCAAGAACTGAGCTAAGTGCTGGGGCTATAAAAAAATGGCAAAAAGCTCACTGTATAATAGGGGAGACAATATGCTAACAACTAAGCACAAACAAAGTGAATAGAGGGTAAACTGGAAATAATCTCAGAGGGAAGGCATTAAGAAGGTCCAGAAAAGGCTTCTTTTAGAAAATGAGACTTTAGGTAAAATGTGAATGAAGCCAGGGATGCCAGTAGGTAGCAATAAGGAGGGGGAGAGTTTCAAGCATCGAAGTTATTGAAGGAAATACTCCAATCTCATTTGGCTATTGTTTTCCCTATGAAGAACAATAGTCTTCAAACTGCAAATATCTATCTCTATCTCTATATCATCTATATCTATATCTATACCTATATCTATATCTATCTATATTTATCTATCTATAAAATACACAGCAGAATGGGATTTTGCCAATTAGATTGAGATAGGAGTTTATCTAGTGTGGTTAGAGTCAAATCTACTAAGGCTCCTGCCTTTGTGTTGTTGTTGTTATTGTTAAAATTAAAGGAAACTGTCCTTGAGAATTCATTGAACTGGGAAGAATGGCTTGAACACTACCATTTGGCAGACACTGTGCTAAATGCTAGGGATAAAAAAGGTAAAAGATAATCCCTGACCTTAAGGAGTTTACAGTCTAATGGGGCAGACAACAAGCAAACAAATATATACAAAGTGACCTATATACAGGATAAATTGGAAATAATTAACAGAGGGAAGACACTGGAATTAAGAGGGGTAGGAGAAGGTTTTTTGAAGAAGACATTATTTTAGTTTGGACTCAAACGAAGCCAGAAAGGTCAGTAGTCAGAACAGAGGAGGGAGAACATTCCAGGCATGGTGGACAGCCAGAGAAAATGCCTAGAGCCAAAAGATTGAGTTTCTTATTTGCTTTAATATAGTCTTATTTGATTTAGTATAAAATCTTAGTTTTATTTGCTTTAGTATAAAATCTATGAGGAGCTGGTGTCTCCTTAAACTAAACATAACCTGCCAACTGGAGTATGCCACTGTGGTGGATGTAGAGGCAAGAAAGGTATAGCCAAATGAATCAATATTATATTCTTGCTGAATATAATATTTCTGTCTTCTTTTTAAGTAAACTTCATTTTGTTAATGTTAGATGACCTACAGGTGTCTCAATTCATTCCAATACTGACCTTGAATTATCAGACCAGATTCAGTCAGGACAAGTGTAAAACATTTGGTCGCTTCAAAGGAATTCAGATTTCCAAGCTGGGACAGGACTCCATTCTAGGGTACTGAATGACTTTGCAGATGAGCTTATGAAGCAACTTTAATTAATCTTGAGGAGTCACAGAGATTGGAAAAAGGTGCCAAAAGACTAAATCAATAATTTTCTTTTGTTAAAAATGTTTTATTAAAAATGTAATATTGAATATTAATACAACCAACCAAACTTGTATAGTAAGTTGTCATATTTCAGTTCATTAATTGAAATAAATAAAATATAATTTTTGTCCTCACTAAGTCAGTAACATGTGCACACTCTTTCTTTCCTTTCCATCTTGATCACTTCCTATTAACACTCCATCCCTCCTCCCCACTGTGAGTGAAACCAGAGGGAAAGAATTACATCCTTCCCTCACTCCATCGATTATAATATTGAAGAGACTGGAACAATAGGAGATAAAATTCAAAAGAAGATATCTATTCAAGGGCAGAAACAGTATCAAGGAATGTGAATCCATGTACTAGAGAAGAGTGGTAGATGTATTCAAGAAAGAACTATAAGGAATAAGGAGTATAAGTTCATCCTTTGGCCACATATGGTCTCTGCAGATGTGCCTATCATTGTACTACACACACAGACACATGCAGACATATACATACCACATGATCATATGTATGTACAGGTGGTATTTTTGCTTCTGTCTTTTATTTTGTTTGAGTATATACTCAGTTGTGATTTTGCAATGTCAAAGAATATGCATGGTTTAATGACTTATCTAATACAGTAGTGTTCAAAATTATCTGCTTATCTATCCATCTTTTATAAAATAGTTTGACTAATTTCTCATAAGCACTCCAAAAGTTGGTATTTTCAACTTTTGTCATCTGCATCAGTCTGTTGTATGTGAGTAAAAACTTAGAATAGTTTTAATTTTTATTTTTTCTGGTTATTAGTGATTTGGAAAATTCTTTCAAATGGTTGCTGATCATTTGCATGTCTTCTTTTAAAAACTTCTCTGTAGGAAGTTGATGGAAAACTATGTGGCACAGTGGATAGAGTGTTGGGCTGGGAACAGGAAGTTTCATTTTCCTGAGTTCAAATCTGGCCTCAGACAGTTACTAGCAGTGTGACCCTGGGCAAGTCACTTAACTCTACTTGCCTCAGTTCCTCATCTGTAAAATGAGCTGGAGAAGGAAAAAGATACTCATCTCTTTGCCAAGAAAGTCCCAAATAGAGTCATGATTACAATGACTGAACAATAACAGCAAAGCTTTGATGACTTTTCTACTAGGGGATGGCTCTTGTTCTTATACGTTTATATTTTGTGTATATCTCAGATTCTACAATTTTAAAAATAAAGGAAAAACAAAAAAAACCTGTTAGGACCATAGGATTAGAGAGCTTCTGGTCGAATCTCATTATTTTACAGATGAGGAAATATAAACCCAGAAAGATGAAATGATTTCTCAGATTCTTACAAAGATGGAGGAAATTGAGCAAATTATAATCCAGACCCCCTTACTCCAAATCTAGTGTTTTTTCCATTATATCACATTGCCTCTGATATTAGTCCACAGAAAAATCCTGGAACATATTATAAAGCAGTTGGTTTCAGAGAATTTAGCAAGCAAGTAATTACTGGGTACCAACATCAATTCATTCAGTTAGCCAAATTTGTCTTGTTTCCACTTTTTTTTCCCTTGTCTGATCACAGAATAATTTCATTTGTACAAGGCTTTTAGAAATTTATTTATATTTCTTTGTGGTGAAAGGGAGAGTTGTGGATTCTATGGGCATATAATTAAATTTACTGTACTAGGTTTTTGTTTACATTAATATGAATATTCTCTCCCATGATGTAGATCATAACTCGTTCATGCCTCCTGATTCAATGGATTCATATACACCCTCTCATGAGTTTGCCTCAGTAGTTCCACCAAGTATGTTGGAAGCATTCCTCCAATCATTCCTATTAAAAACACTAGAGAGCGTAGGAATAGATGGAGCTTACCTTAAAATTATAAGTAATATTTGTCTAAAAACATCAGCAAAGATTATCTGAAATAGGGATAAGCTAGAAGCCTTCTCAATAAGATCAGGGGTGAAGCTTGAGGATGCCCGCTATCACGTCTGTTATCTAATATTGTACTAGAAATGTTAGCTATAGCAGAAGAAAAAGAAATAGAAGGAATTAGAATAGTCAAGAGAAAAAAAAAACATATCACCGTTTGCAGATGATATGATGTTATACTTAGAAAATCCTAGAGAATTAATTAAAAGAAAAACTACTTGAAATAATGAATAACTTTAGCAAAGTTGCAGGATACAAAAGAAACCCACATAAATCAGTAGAATTTCTATATATTATCAAAAAAAATCCAGCAGCAAGGGATGGAAAGAGAAATTCCATTTAAAATAACTGTAGACAATATGAAATACTTATGAGTCTACCTGCCAAGACAAACCCAGCTCGTGGGGGTAGGCCAAGACAATATAATAAAAATGACAATTCTACCTAAATTAATCTATTTATTCAATGCTATTCCAATTAAACTATCAACAATTATTTTATAGGGCTAGCAATAATAACAACAGAATTTATTTTGAAGAACTACATGTGAAGGATATCAAAGGAATCAATGAAAAAATGCAAAAAAGTTTGTCTAACCATACCAGATCTCAAACTGTATTATAAAGTGGCAATTTTCAAAACAATCTGGCACTGGATAAGAAATAGAATAGTGGATCAGTGGAACAGATTAGGTACAAATTACATTATTGTAAATGACCATAATAATCTTGTATATGATAAACCCCCAAATCCAAGCTTTTGGAATAAAAATTCATTATTTTACAAAAACTTCTGGGAAAACTGAAAATCAGGATGACAAAACTAGGTATAAATCAACATCTCACACTATATAACAAGAAAAGGTCAAAAAGGGTATGTGATTTACACATGAAGGGTGATACCATAAACAGATTAACAGAGCATAGAATAGTTTATTTGCCACATTTATGGACAAGGGAAGAATTTAGGACCAAACAAGATATAAAGAGCATTATAAAATGTAAAATAGATAATTTTGATTACATAAAATGTTTTTGCACAGATGAAACCAATGCAACCAAAATTAAAAGGAAACAGAAAACTAGGGATAATTTGCAATGAATATTTCTAATAAAGGCCTAATTTCTCAAATATATAGAAAACTGTGTCAAATTTATAAAAACACAAGTTATTCCCCAATTGATGAATGGTCAAAGGATGTGAACAGGCAGTTTTCAGACAAAGAAATCAAAGCTATCTATAGTCATATAAAAACATGCTCTAAATCACTATTGATCAGGAAAATGTAAATTAAAAAAATTCTGAGGTACCACCTCATACCTATTGGAGTGGCTAATATGATAGAAACAGAAAATGTTGGATGTTGGAAGGAAGTGGGAAAACTGGAATACTAATGCACTAAAGGTGTGAACTGATCCAACCATTCTGTATCTCCCCTGTTAATGCTTTTATTTCTCCCTTTTCCCTACCCCTCCTCAAAAGAGTTTTGCTTTTATTTATTCTCCTTTATTTAAAATTTATTTAATTTATTTAATATATTTAGTTTTCAGCATTGATTTTCACAAGAGTTTGAAATTACAAATTTTCTCCCCATTTCTATCCTCCTGCCCACTCTAAGATGGCATAGATTCTGGTTGCCCTGTTCCCCAGTCAGCCTTCCCTTCTGTCACCCCACTCCCCTCCTTTTCCCTTCCTTTCTTGTAGGGCAAGATAAATTTCTACGCCCCATTGCCTGTGTATCTTATTTCCTAGTTGCATGCAAAAACTTTTGTTTGTTTTTGAACATCTGTTTTTAAAACTTTGAGTTCCAAATTCTCTCCCCTCTTCCCTCACCACCCACCCTCCCCAAGAATGCAAGCAATTCAACATAGGCCACATGCGGATCACTATGTAAAACCCTTCCACAATACTCATGTCGTGAAAGACTAAGTATTTTGCTCCTTCCTATCCTAGACCCCATTTATCGAATTTTCTCCCTTGACCCTGCCTGTTTTCGAAGGTGTTTTTTTTTGATTACCTCCTCCCCCTATCAGCACTTCCTTCTATTGTCCCCCCTTTTTTATCTTCTTCCTCCTTCTTTCCTGTGGGGTAAGATACCCAATTGAGTGAGTATGGTATTCTCTCTTCAGGTCAAATCTGATGAGAGCAAGATTCACTCATTCCCCCTCACCTGCCTTCCCTTCCTACAGAACTGCTTTTTCTTGCCACTTTTATATGAGATAATTTACCCGAATCTATCTCTCCCTTTCTCTCTCTTTCAATATATTCCTCTCTCTTTCCTTAATTTGATTTTATTTTTTTAGATATCATCCCTTCATATTCAACTCACGATGTGTCCTCTGTCTATATATATATACATATATATGTCTATATATATACATATATATCTATATATATACATATATATATGCACATACATATATACACATACACACACACATACACACACACACATATATGTATATATGTGTATATGCGTAGTCCCTTCAGCTACCCTATTACTGAGGTCTCATGAATCATGCACATCGTCTTTCTGTGTAGGAATGTAAACAAAACAGTTCAACTTTAGTAAGTCCCTTGTGATTTTTCTTTCTTGTTTACCTTTTCATGCTTCTCTTGATTCTTGTGTTTGAAAGTCAAATTTTCTATTCAGCTCTGGTCTTTTCACTGAGAAAGCTTGGAAGTCTTCTATTTCATTGAAAGTCTATATTTTGTCTTGGAGCGTGAAACTCAGTTTTGCTGGGTAGGTGATTCTTGGTTTTAATACTAGCTCCATTCACCTCCAGAATATCATATTCCAAGCCCTTTGATCCCTTAATGTAGAAGCTGCTAGATCTTGTGTTATTCTGATTGTGTTTCTACAATACTCAAATTGTTTCTTTCTGTCTGCTTGCAATATTTTCTCCTTGATCTGGGAGCTCTGGAATTTGGCAACAATATTCCTAGGAGTTTTCTTTTTGGGATCTTTTTCAGGAGGCGATTGGTGGATTCTTTCAATTTCTGTTTTACCCTCTGGCTCCAGAATATCAAAGCAATTCTCCTTGATAATTTCTTGAAAGATGCTATCTAGGCTCTTTTTTTTTATCATGGCTTTCAGGTAGTCCAATAATTTTTAAATTATCTCTCCTGGATCTATTTTCTAGGTCAATGGTTTTTCCAATGAGATATTTCACATTGTCTTCCATTTTTTCATTCCTTTGGTTCTGTTTTATAATATCTTGATTTCTCATAAAATCACTAGCTTCCACTTGCTCCAATCTAATTTTTAAGGTAGTATTTTCTTCAGTGGTCCTTTCAACCTCCTTTTCCATTTGGCTAATTCTGCCTTTCAAGGCATTCTTCTCCTCATTGGCTTTTTGGAGCTCTTTTGCCATTTGAGTTAGTCTATTTTTCAAGTGTTGTTTTCTTCAATATTTTTTTCAGTATTTTTTTGGGTCTCCTTTAGCAAGTCATTGACTTGTTTTTCATGGTTTTCTTGCATCATTGTCATTTCTCTTCCCAATTTTTCCTCTACTTGTCTAACTTGCTTTTCCAAATCCTTTTTGAGTTCTTCTGTGGCCTGAGACCAGTTCATGTTTTTCTTGGAGGCTTTTGATGTAGGCTCTTTGACTTTGTTGACTTCTTCTGGCTGTATGTTTTGGTATTCTTTGTCACCAAAGAAACATTCCAAAGTCTGAGTCTGAATCTGAGTCTGTTTTCGCTGCCTGGCCATGTTTCCAGACAACTTACTTGACCCTACAGTTTTTCATGGGGGTGTGACTGCTTGTAAAGAGTACTTTGTAACAAGCTTGAGGGGATGCACCATTGTTTTCAGAGCTATTTCTATACAGCCAGCTCTTCCACACCAGCACTCCTCCTCCCCGAAGAACTACCAACCTGGACCTGACTCAGACCTTAAGCAGGCTCTGCACTCCTGCTCTGATTCACCACTTAATTCCTCCCACCAGGTGGGCCTGGGGCTGGAAGCAACTGCAGCTGCAGTTCTGTAGCTGCATCACCCCTGCCACCCTTAGGGCAGTGGCCAAACCATGAACTCCTTCTTTCACTCTGTTCCAGCAGCTTTTCCCACTAACCTTCTCTGTTGTCTTTGGTATTTGTGGGTTGTGAAGTCTGGTAACTACCACAGCTCACTGATTCAGGGCCTTTTCCACCTGGTTCCTGCTCTGGTTGGTCCTCCTGCTGTCCATGCTGGGCTCTGCTCCCCTCTGCTCCCAGCTCTGTGAGTGATGGACCTCACCCAGCAACCACCCAGGCTCTCCTGGCCTGGATCCCTGCTTCCCTCTGCTATTTTGTAGGTTCTGCAGTTCTAGAATTTGTTCAGAGCTATTTTTATAGGTTTTTGGAGGGACCTGGTGGGGAGCTCACAGAAGTCCCTGCTTTCCAGCTGCCATCTTGGCTCTGCTCCTCAAGAATTTTGCTTTTGACCACCACCTCCTTCAATATTCCATCCCTGTCATCACTTCACCCTTATCATACCATTTTCTCTCTTTTTTTTCTTTACATCTTTTTTTTAATTTAAATTTATTTATTTAACATATTTGGTTTTCAGCATTGATTTTCACAACAGTTTGAATTACAAATTTTCTCCCCATTTCTACCCTCCCCCCCACTCCAAGATGGCTTATATTCTGGTTGCCCTGTTCCCTAGTCAGCCCTCCCCTCTATCACCCCCCTCCCCTCTCATCCCCTTTTCCCTTCCTTTCTTGTAGGGCAATTTCTACGCCTCATTGCCTGTGTATCTTATTTTTTAGTTGCATGCAAAAACTTTTTTTTTGAACATCTGATTTTAAAACTTTGAGTTACAAATTCTCTCCCCTCTTCCCTTCCCATCCACCCTCCCTAAGAAGTTGAGCAATTCAACCTAGGCCACACATGTATCATTATGTATAACCCTTCCACAACACTCATGTTGTGAAAGGCTAACTATATTTTGCTCCTTTTCAACCCATCCTGCTTTATTGAATTTTCACCCGTGACCCTGTCCCCTTTCCAAAGTGTTTGTTTTGATTACCTCCACCCCCATCTGCCCTCCCCTCAATCATCCCCCCCCTTTTATTTTTTTTTTTATCCTCCTCCCTCTTCTTTCCTGTGGGGTAAGATACCCAACTGAGTATGTATGTTATTCCCCCTCAGGCCAAATCTGATGAGAGCAAGGTTCACTCATTCCCCCCTCACCTGCCCTCTCCCCTCCTCCCACAGAACTGCTTCCTCTTGCCACCTTTATGCGAGATAATCCACCCCATTCTATCTCTCCCTATCTCCCTCTCTCAGTATGTTGCTCTCTCATCCCTTAATTTCATTTTATTTCTTTTAGATATCTTCCCTTCATCTTCAACTCACCCTGTGTCTGCTCTCTCTCTTTTACATATATATATATATATATACACACATATACACACATACATATATATATACACATACATACACATACATATATATACACATAGATATATACATACATACACATTCACTTACATATATACATAAACATATATATACATATATGTCTATTCCCTTCAACTACCCTAATACTGAGGTCTCATGAATCATACACATCATCTTTCCATGTAGGAATGTAAACAAAACAGTTCAACTTTAGTAAATCCTTTTCAATTTCCGTTTCTTGATTACCTTTTCATGCTTCTCTTGATTCTTGTGTTTGAAAGTCAAATTTTCTATTCAGTTCTGGTCTTTTCACTGAGAAAGCTTGAAAGTCCTCTATTTTATTGAAAATCCATATTTTGCCTTGGAACATGATACTCAGTTTTGCTGGGTAGGTGATTCTAGGTTTTAATCCTAGCTCCATTGACCTCCGGAATATCGAATTCCAAGCCCTTCGATCTCTTAATGTAGAAGCTGCCAGATCTTGGATTATTCTGATTGGGTTTCCACAGTACTCAAATTGTTTCTTTCTGGCTGCTTGAAGTATTTTCTCCTTGATCTGGGAGCTCTGGAATTTGGCGACAATATTCCTAGGAGATTTCTTTTTGACATCTGTTTGAGGAGGTGAACGATGGATTCTTTCAATTTCTATTTTGCCCTGTGGCTCTAGAATATCAGGGCAGTTCTCCTTGATAATTTCTTGAAAGATGGTATCTAGGCTCTTTTTTGATCATGGCTTTCAGGTAGTCCAATAATTTTTAAATTATCTCTCCTGGATCTATTTTCCAGGTCAGTGGAGGAGATATTTCATATTGTCTTCCATTTTTTCATTCCTTTGGTTCTATTTTATAATATCCTGATTTCTGATAAAGTCACTAGCTTCCACTTGCTCCAATCTAATTTTTAAAGTAGTATTTTCTTCAGTGGTCTTTTGGACCTCCTTTTCCATTTGGCTAATTCTGCCTTTCAAGGCATTCTTCTCCTCATTGGCTTTTTGGAGCTCTTTTGCCATTTGAGTTAGTCTGTTTTTTAAGGTGTTGTTTTCTTCAGTATATTTTTCAGTATTTTTTTGGGTCTCCTTTAGCAAGTCATTGACTTGTTTTTCATGGTTTTCTCGCATCCTTCTCATTTCTCTTCCCAATTTTTCCTCTACTTCTCTAACTTGCTTTTCCAAATCCTTTTTGAGTTCTTCTATGGCCTGGGGCCAGTTCATGTTTTTCTTGGAGGCTTTTGTTGTAGGCTCTATGACTTTGTTGTCTTCTTTAGGCTGTATGTTTTGGTCTTCTATGTCACCAAAGAAAGAATCCAAAGTATGAGACTGAATCGGGGTGCGTTTTTGCTGCCTGGCCATATTCCCAACCAACTAACTTTACCCTTGAGTTTTTCAGTGGGGTATGACTGCTTGTAGACTAACGAGTTCTATGTTCCACATTTGGGGGGGAGGTGCCAGCTCTGTCAGACCCGCACTACTCCTTCCCCAAGAACCCCCAGCCCAGGCTGGGCTTAGATCTTCAGCAGGCTGTTGCACTCCTGCTCTGATCCGCCACTTAATACCTCCCACCTGGTGGGCCTGGGGCCAGAAGCAGCAGCAACTGTAGCTGCCCCACCTCCGCTGCCCCTGGGGCTGAAAGCCAAACCGCGAACTCCTTCCACTCTCGCAGCTTTTCCCAATAACCTTCTCTGCAGTCTTTGATGTTTGTGGGTCGAGGGGTCTGGTAACTGCCGCAGCTCACATATTCAGAGCGCTAGGGGCCCCATCCGCCCGACTCCAAGTTTGGTTGTTCCACGCCGCTCAGGCTGGGCTCTGCTCCACTGCGTTCCCAGCTCCCAGCTGCCAGCTCCGTGTGGAATAGACCTCACCCAGAGACCATCCAGGCTGTCCTGGGCTGGAGCCCTGCTTCCCTCTGCTGCTCTGTGGGTTCTGCCATTCTAGAATTGGTTCAGAGCCATTTTTTATAGGTTTTTGGAGGGACTCGGTACAGAGCTCACTCTAGTCCCTGCTTACCAGCCGCCATCTTCATACCCTTTTCTCTTACTTCTTCTTCTCTCTCTTCTAACCACCTCCTTTTCTTTCCCCTTTCCCCTCCTACTGCCTGTAGGGCAAGTTTGATTTCTATACTTAACAATGTGTGTTATTCCCTCCTTGAACCAAATCCAATGACAGTAAAGCTCAAACACTGCTCTTCTCCCTCCCTTCTTTCCATCTAGTATAATATGTTTTTGTGCTTTTTCATGTGATATGATTTACCCCTTTTGGCCTTCTCCTTACCTCTTCTCCCATTACAAGCCTTTTGCATCCCTTAATTGAGTTTTTTATCATCACATCAGTTTATACCCACACCCTGTGTCTAGGTATATCCCTTTTAGACCTCATACTAACTATAACATTCTCAAGATTAACAAATATCATTCTCCCATAAAGGGATATGAATCATTTGCCCTTGTTGAATAACAAGGTTTTTTTCCTCCCCCCCCCCCCGTTTACCCTTTTAAGCCCCTCTTGGGTCTTGTATTTGAAGATCAAATTTCCATTAAGCTCTAGCCTTTTCATTAGGAAGGTGTGGAATTCCCTTATTTTATTGAATGTCCATAGCCTTGCCTAAAAGATTATGCTCAGTTTTGCTGGATAGTTGAGCCTTGGTTGTAGTCCAAGCTCCTTTGTCTTTCAGAATATAATGTTCCAATCCTTCCTTACCTTTTATTGTAGAAGCTGCAAGGTCCTGTGTGATCCTGATTGTGATTCCATGATATTTGAATTGTTTCTTTCTGGCTGCTTGCAGTATTTTCTCCTCGACATGATAATTCTGGAATTTCACTACAATATTCCTTGGAGTTTTCAATTTGGGATCTCTTTCAGGGGGTACTTGGTGAATTCTTTCAATGACTATTTTACCTTCTGATTCTAGGACCCTGGGGAACTTTTCCTTGATGATTTCTTGGAAGATACCTTCCAGGCTCGTTTTTTCATCATGGCTTTCCAGTGAACCAATAATTCTTAGATTATCTCTCCTGGATCTAATTTCCAGGTCAGTTATTTTTCCAGTCAGATATTTTATGTTTTCTTCTATTTTTTTCATTATTTAGATTTTGTTTGACTGATTCTTGATGCCTCATAGAGTCATTAGCTTCTACTTGCCCAGTTGTAATTTTTAACAAATTATTTTCTTCAGATAGCTTCTGCATCTTTCTTTCCATTTGGCCCATTTTATTTTTCAAGGAGACATTTTTTCCTCTTAGGTTCTGTAATTTTTCTTTTCTCTCTCTAATTTGGCTTTTAAAATCCTCCTTGAGCTCTTCCAGGAATGCTTTTTGGGCTTGAGATCAGATCATATTCACTTTGGAAGTTTCAGGTGTGGGTATAGTGTAAATACTGTCCTCTTTTGAATTCACATTTTGATCTTTTCTGTCCCCATAATACAATGCAATGGTCTTTCTTTTACTTTTCTAGTTTGCTTCTTCATGGTGGTTGCCTTTTTCCTGACTTTTTAAGTGGATCTCTGCTTCTGGGGCCCAGGAGGCTCTGTCCTAAACTTCTTGTGCTGGGAGCTGGGGCTTGGTTACTAGCTTTGTGTGCTGTGGCCTCTGATTTTGTCACCTAGAAACTATATACTGCTGCAGCTCACCTGGTGCTGAACTGGAGCTGGATGATGTGTGCCAAGGATTGAGGCCCAGTGAAGTCTTTCTGAGTTTCTCTGGAGTTACACTGAAGCTCACAGTGTGAGGTGTGGTCTGGCTGCTCAAAGTCTCCTTTTCCCCTAGGGCTGTGCTATATGACACAGGTAGCCTCAGTGGTTGGTCTGTGCTGGTGGCTGCCAATTCCCCTGGCTGTGTGAAGGCATGTCTGGGGTCCTGGTGTTGGCACTTGCTGACTCTACCCCTCTGGTGCTCAGGAACTCCTGCTGCTCTGCTAAGGTAGGGCTTGCTGGGATGCCTCCCTTCCTGCACTGGTCTCCTTATGTCACTGCAAGAGGGGCCCATTCCTAGGGCAGTATTCTCTGGGTTATCCAAGGGAGGGTTGAGAGCTCTTAGAGTTTACTGTGTCATCATGGCTCCCTGGAGTTCAAGAAGGTGAGTTTCAAACCTTTAGACTGTGGCCTGATAGCCCCAGGAGTAGCTCCTGCTGCCACAGCCTTTGTGCTTCTATCTCATTTAGCTTGAACACACTCTCCTACTCTGAGAGGCCTCTGATCCAACCATTCTGGAGAGCAATTTGGAGCTATGCCCAAAGCGCTATAAAAATGTGCATATCCTTTGATCCAGCAATACCACTGCTAGGTATATATCCCAAAGACATCCAAAAAAAGGGAAAAGGACCTATTTGTACAAAAATGTTTATAGCAGCTTTTTTTTGTAGTGGCTATGATTGGAAATCAAAGGGATGACCATCAATTGGGTAATAGCTAAACAAGCTGTGGTATAAGATTGTAGTGGAATATTCTTGTGCAATAAGAAATGACAAGCAGGATGACTTCAGAAAGACCTTGAAGACTTACATGAACTGATGTATGAAGTGAACAGAACCAGAAGAATGCTGTGCTCAAAACAGCAATATTATATGATGAAGAATTGTGAATGACTTCCCTATTCTCAGTAATCCAATGATCCAAGACAATCAGTCCCAAAGTACTAATGATGAAGCATGGTACCTGCCTCCAGAAAAAGAACTTACATTGTCTGAATACAAACTGAAGCATGATGTTTTTCATTTTCATTTTTTTTATTTGAATCTCTTATAAAATGACTCATATGGAAACATTTCACTTAATTACACATGTATAACCTATATTTAATTGCTTACCACCTCAGGGAGGGGAAGGTGAGGGAAGGAAGGAAAGGTAGAATTTGTAACTCAACACTTTAAATAAGAATGTTAATTAGTTGGAAAAATTATAGTCTTTTTACTGAAGATGAACCATCACCAATGACAGCAAAGGAAAAAAAAGTTACTTTATGTATCTGTAAAGATATTTTCTAAGACAAAAGAGTTAAGATTTAAGAAAAATAAGACCTATAAGCTTATATTTATTTATTTATTTTTAAAAAGAAGTTTATTTAAACAACAAGATGTTTGACTTGAAGGGAAAACTATCTAGAATTGATTTCTTTAAAGCAATTTATCTCTCCTGAGAGACAGAAATTACCCTACATGTAACAGCGACATACAAAAAAGTTGCAAAATTGTCCTTGGTTTTACGATAAAAGAAAAACATTGAAATTATCCAATCAAACAGGTATGCAAAGACGTTTTTGTGGCTTTGTTGTTGTTGTTGTTAAACAGTGAGAGTGAAATAACTTACTGGAATATAAAGATAAAAGTCAAATGAGCATCCACTAATGGACAAAAGGGATATTTTCACAGAAATCGTTTGTTTTTCCCCTCCCCATCTCCATTTGATGTTGAACAAAACATAACATCGGCCATTTATTTTAAAAATATGCACTATGCCTATGCACATGCACCAGTTACTTTATGTACAATAAAAAAAATGGGAGAATGGAATCAAAGAAGAGTCAAATTATATTGCAGTAGTCAGGATGTGAATGAACCAAATCTTGGTTTTCTAATTGTGAATGTATTGTTTTCCTTGGGAGCATAGTTCTGGAATAGAGTTGCAAGTTTTTTTTTTTTAGTAAATGCCTCCTGTCTGCTTCTGCATACATCAATTTTATCTTCATCCTCCATTTCCAATTGTGCAGGTGTGTGTTTCATTGATTGCCCATCAAATCAGAATTTGATCTGCATCATTGATAAACCCTGTTGTTCCCAATAGGTTTCCATCAGTTTACTAAGTGGTGTGTGCCTCAATCTTAAATTGCTCCACTGAACCATTTTGCCTTGCCACCTTCAAATTAATGTGGTCACTGTTTTCACTCTTGACACTTTTCTTCAGTTTTTTTGTCAGCCGTGGCAAGTCTGTGGATCTCCTCAGCTACTTCTTCACAAAAGAGGCACCAGGATGGCTCACTTCAAGGGAACAGGGGAGAAGCGGCAGCAGCAGCAGGAGCAGGAGAAGAAGGAGGAGGAGGAGGAGATTGAAGATGATGGTGGTGATGGTGAGGAAGAAGATGAGAGGAAGGAGGAGGATGAAGAGAAGGAGGACAAGGAGCCAATATACTTATCTTTAACCCTGACATTTCCTTCATCATCATCATCATCATCATCTTCTTTTCCACTACAGCTCTCAGAAACTTTTATTAAGTGGTTTATTAAATAAGTGTTTCAGTGCCTTTATTCCCTTCCAGCCCTTTTCCTGGTTTCTGGACTTCCAAACAATACCCTACTCTGGATACCTTTATCTTCCACCATCTTTTTTGGCTCCGTTTGTATTTTGTCTTCCATTAGTAAAATGCAAGCTCTTTGAGGTTAGGGATTATCTTTTTTTTTTAAATCTTTTTTTGGAGGGGGAAAGCAGGGCAATTGGGGTTAAGTGACTTGCCCAAGGTCACACAGCCAGTAAGTGTGTCAAGTGTCTGAGGCCTGATTTGAACTCAGGTCCTCCTGACCCCAGGGCCGGTGCTCTACTCACTGTGCCACCTAGCTGCCACATGGATTATCTTTCTTTTTGCTTATATTTCTATTTCCAGCATTTATCATGTCTGGAACATGCTAAGCACTTAAATCCATTCTTCTGCTGTCCTCTTCTTTTTTCTTCCCTTCCTCTTTTCCCTCTTTTCCCTCTCTTCCCTCCCTCTCTTCCTTCCTTCTCTGTCTGCTTTCCTTTTCTTTTGTTTCTTCCTTCCCTCTCTTCCAGATATCCTCTTCCCCCTTCTTCCTTCTTCCCTTTCCCTCCCACCCTCCCTTTCTTCTTACCTTCCTTTGTCTTTCCCTTCTCCCTCCCCACTCCCACCTTCACTCCCTCCCTTTCTCCCTTGTTCCTTTTCTCTCTCCCACCCTTTCTCCCTCCCTCCCTCTCTCCCTCCCTCCCTTCCTTCCTTCCTTCCTTCCTCACTTCCTTCTCTCTCTTCCCTCCTTCTCTCCTGTCCTTTCCTAAGAGAAGTACTAAACTATTTGCGCATGGCACTTGCTTTCTAGAAGCTTTTATCTTAAAACACGTTGATGCAATGTCTTGGATTTATAATGTGATTACATTTCTTTAAGAGTGTTTATACTGTTTTCCCCATTTGCTCACAAACTTTTTGATACTCAGTACCTTTAATTGTGTAATAGAACTGAGTCTGGAGACATACATTTTCCCCCATGGACTGCATCTTCAAGCAGCCTTTGGAATTGTGAGGGGATATGAGTCCATAAATGTGTTCCCAGGTTCTTGTGTGTGACAATGAACAGATGTCACCTGGGGTAGTGAAGGTAAAGATTGAAGGAGCAGAGAGAGATTGAGCAATGCCACTCACTACGATGGGCACAATTTTTGCTCAAGTACTTAGGAAGGGCTATAAGTAGCGCCACTCATTTCTGCAAAGATATGTGAGGATGAGCTGGACCCTAATGTTTAAAATGGAAGTTGCTGTGGGAAAAGTAGGCAGT
Source organism: Trichosurus vulpecula (assembly GCF_011100635.1). Classification (NCBI taxonomy): domain Eukaryota; kingdom Metazoa; phylum Chordata; class Mammalia; order Diprotodontia; family Phalangeridae; genus Trichosurus; species Trichosurus vulpecula. The sequence continues at coordinate 286,089,747 of NC_050574.1, read as the reverse complement.
AGTCCAATGGAAACAATAAATGAGAGGAATAGAGAGTCAGATAAGTAGTGGTTGAGATACTGTCAAAATTTGAACCATAGGGGAGAACTGCAGCTTCCAGTTGGCATTGACATTAATAATAGGAATCAAGGTGTTTATTTCTTCCTTGTTCTAGATGAATCAGTGGGCTTGCACTGAGCATGATACTTTCTGTTTCTTTCACTTTAGTGTGAGATCAGTTAGAACAAAATTCCACCCTGGGTAAAGGAGGAATTAATATGATGGCTGGTTCTGAGATATATGATTATTGCTTGCATTTTATTGACCATTTATTTAATTTGGTTAAACTACATCCTACTAAAGTGATTCTCTTGTATAGAGTCCTATGCTAGAAAGAGAAGGAAAGGATGTGACCAATTTGGGAAAAAAGAGTGAACAAAGCACATCTACATGAACAAGGATCACTGGACTTTGATGACTCAGGAAGAGTGAGGCTCACAACTTGGCACAACTCTGCCTCACTTAAATCCAGTTCATGTGCAAGTCAATATATCACCCTCCTGAGGTCATTGGTCCTCTTTGAAAAGCAAGGACAAGTACCAACTTAGCATCACGATAAGCTTATAGTGCTTTCTCCATAGTAAGTACTTAATATATGACTTTTCCATTCATTCAGTTTGACAATGTTGTAAGTGACGACATCTCAGAAGACATTTTGTGAGACTCATCTGTACTGAAGAACGACTTTGAGAAGAACATCTAGAAAACTGGGATTTGGAACAGATTTCCACTTCTTTTGTGCATTGGTGCCATTGTACAATGCTTTGCCAAAAATGAAATGTTAATTTCTAGCTTTCCAACAGTTCAAGGAAAGGTCAATGTCAAAGAATATCAGACCACAACATTTATTAAGTATTTATTATATGCAAAGTAAAAGTAAGGTCATGATACTGAAAAGGGATATAATGTTCCACTGGCTTTACTAAACTTTTTCATGTATTTGAAGGTAAACATAACATATACCCTTTGGAAAGACAAAGGTACTTTTTTTTAGCAACTTCTAACAAGTTGAAAATTAAAAAAAGCACACCTGAGTGTATAAAGTGCTGATTAGAAGGGAAGAATGTTGAGTCAAATGTGATTAAACAAGAAAGGCTTAGAAAGGGTAGGTGCTGGAGGAGATGATCATAGATCATTAAAGAGGAAAGAATAGGGTAGTTTGTTAGAACTGGAAGGAAAATTAAAGTTCATCTTAGTATAGCTACCCCATTGTACAAATGGGGAAACTGAGGCCAATTTACATAGAAAGAGCTAAATAAATGTTTACCGAATTGGTCTAGAGATAGGCAGCCATGGAATCAGAAAGTCCTGTCTTCAAGTCCCTCCATAGCTATGTGATTGTAGACAAGTCACTTAACTTCTCAGTGCTCTAGAGAAATCTTTATAATTATACGTTATAGATGAATTGTAAGTCTGTATTATTAACAGAGATGTCAACATGGGGAGCTAGTCCCCTATGTGAAAGAAATCATAGGTACCAATCGAAAAACAGACAGACAGAATGACTTAGACACACATACAGAGTGAAGGAGAAAGAAACAGAGGTAAGATGATTTTTTAAAATTAAATGAAGCAGAAGAGAAATCATCCATCTGAGCCTAGATATGCTCACATCACAGTCAAGAGTATGGGAAGTTTGGCTGGAGCAGCATCTGAACTTGGAGTGAGGCTAGAGGCACAAATTAAGGGTACAGTTGGGGTGAAGAATGGCATATTACAGGTGGGGCATCTTTAAATATTTCTTTCTCACCCTCCTGTGTTTGTTTGTGGTTTAATTATATAGATGTTTATATGTGTCACATGCTAGTTATGCCAAAGTGATATGTACAAACCAGAAAAGAAAAGTAAGAAATTGGACATTTAAAGTTTAGGGTTTCCTTGAAATGCACTAGTTTCAGTTCAAAGAGTTTGCATTCATTTACTCTAAAAAGTGTGGTTTCTTTCCTTCTTTTTCTCTCACACTCTGTCTTTTGTTTTTTTAAGAAAAAGGGTTCACTACACATCAAATGATTCTTTCAAAATAACATGCACTGAAGTGAAAGGAAACCAGTCCTAAAGGGAAAGAAGAAGCCTTACTTCTTATGGAACAAGGAACTGCCACTGAAGAGAGGTGAGGTTTTGTTTCCTATGAAGAAAGGGCAGGGAAAACTTTTGAACCCAAAGACAAGCCTCTTTTGAATCCCCAAAAGGTCATACAATAATTGAGTACTACTGTTTTTTTTAAATCAACTTCTCCTAAGTGAACCAGTAAAAGTTAAACACTTAAATTAACTGAGCTGAACATAGACTTAAACATCCCTAAGGCAGAAAATGACTTTTGCTTTGTTTCTCCAAACTTTTGCTTTCCCTAGTGACTACAAACATATGCCCCAAAGTCATCACAGCCTCCAAGTACAGACCATGTGGAATATTAGAAATGGTGCCAAAGTTTGGCTTTCTCATTCCCAGAAATTCTGCTTCTCAACAGCCTTGTTTGGTGAACATTAATCCATGAAGGGGGGGAGGCCCCTAAAATCCTCCAGTCTCAACTCCTCCCAGAGGCCTTCCCTGACTAATTAGAAGTCAAGCCAATAAGTATTTATTGAGAACATGCAATAAACTGTGGGGGATACAAGAGAAGCCTAAGACATAGTCCCTGCCTTCAAGGACCTAACTGACTCCTTAGGGAATGCAAGACTCATCCAGATGTAACAATTAGAGAGCAAAACAAGACAGTATATAAAGTGTTGAATCATATGAAACAGATGGAGTTCAGGGAAAGCAGGCATCAACATGGCCATTAGAGCTTAGGGAACACTTCAGGGAGATAGGGACCTGAAAAATGGGCAAAAATTCCAGAGAGGTGGAGGAAAGGGTGGGCATTCTAGGTAGGGAAATGAAATGAGCAAAATGACAATGGTAATTTCACCATTGATACCATTCCACTCTGCCCATACAACTCCCACCTTCCATTTACAAAGGATTTGCTTATCTCAAGGAACTCAATCATTTCCTGGAACAAAGGGATTATAGTTAAATGAGTCTAGCCCCTAGAAGTATAGAAGATGGGTATTAAAAGGGTACATGAGAACCAATCAGGAGAGGTAGATGGGATCCATTATAATGTTCTTTTTATTAGCAGAAAGTGAAAGAAATATGAGGGCACTGAGCTCTCAAGTAAATGTTGTTCATCTTTCATTTTTGAAGAGGACCAATGAAATTATGGGGTGAAGTCATGATTTGGCAGTGAATTGGATTTAAGTGAGGCAGAATTGCACCAAGTCATCAACTTTACTCTCTCTTCCTGAGTCATCAAAGTCTAGTAGCAGGACAAAAGTCAAGACTATTTGCAGTGGCTCAGGATACAATGGCTGACCTTGGCTTCTTTGATTCCTGGCCAAGTTCTAAGCTCTCCACGGCACCTGCTTCAGCCACCTACATGGCTGTTGGAACAATTTGTTCTCATTTAGCCATTCCATTGGGGAAAGTCTTGACATGCTTCACATGATAGTGGTAGACGTCTCCCTAACCGACCAATCGGTTTGATGCCTATTGGTTACCTTCAACATGGCTTAGTCCATTTGCCAGGACAGTTTACTAGGCTGTGGGCACTGAACATGGTATTGCTTCCTAGAGTCATGGGTGAAAGTGGAACCAAAGGTGGATAAGCAGCTCTTGAAAAGGGATTGGCAAGACTTCATTCCAGAGGTTCAAATCCTCCCTGAGCACCCCATATACATCAAGCAAATATCCCTTCAGTGAAAATAGAGGGAAGGAGATTAACAAGGAAAGAGAGAGAGAAAGAGCAGGATGAAAATAACTTAAGAGACCAAATCACACAATTGTAGAATTGGAAAGGGTCACGAAAATAATCCAACCTCCTGCCCCAAAGAAGTATCTCATTTGTGTTATGCCCCCTTCTTTATATTCATACACCTTCCATTCTGCTGCAGGTCCATGCATAATTTCTTACCTGGACTATCGAAATAACCATTTAGTTGGTCTCTCTACCTCGGCTCTCCTCATTCCAATTCATTCACCAATCAGTTACCTAAGTGATTTTCCTAAAGCACAGGTCCAACCATATCACTCCCCTATTACCTCCCTGATTAACATTCCTGTTCATCTTTTAAAGCCCTTTATAACCTGTCCCCTTCCTGCCTTTCTAGACTTTTCACAATTTACTTCCCTCTGCATACTCCAGTGACACTGTCCCATTTGCTATTTGTCTCACATTATACCCCATACGCCAACTCTCTGCCTTTTTTGCAGGCTATCACTCATGCCTACTTTCCCAGGATTTCTTCAAGATTCAGCTCAAATTCTGCCTCCTACAGAAAGCCTTTCCTAGTTTCTCTCCTAGTTTCCTAGTTTCCCCATCACTAGCACTTTCTTTCAGATATTGTTTTCTATGTAACATATATGCAATATATAATATGCATCTATGTAAAAACATATACATATATGCATGTATATAATACGTAAAACAACATGCTACAATTATGCATATATAACATTACAACTATATGCATATATATCTATAAACAACATGCTACAACCATGTACTACACATAGTTGTAGCATGTTGTTTCTTCCATTAGCATGTGAGTTCCTTGAGGACAAGGGCCATGTTTTTGTCTTTGTGCATTGTGTCAGTCTCAATGTGGCTCACAGGGAAGAAATAATAGACAAATCTGGTATCTCCTCCTCCTAACATTCTCCAAGGGAGACTTTCATTTTCATTTCTGCCAGAGGTTGGGCCCAAAGGCTGGTCACAGTTCTCCTTAGAGAGAGGGGATAGCTAGAAATATATCCATCTGTTCCCTTAAATATTTTTAGTTTAGGGGAAATAACTTTAAGGTTCAAGCTTACCTAATAACTGTTTCTTTATGGGGAAAGGGGTCCACTAAACTTTGGATCCAAGGCTTGACTCCCTTCCACCAAATGCCAGTTCCACAATGAACATACATAACACATAAACATATTTATTTAAGTTGTTTGCTATACATAAATTCGAGAAAGTATACATATGAGAATATATACCAGACAATACACAGGAAATGAGTTCTCCCTTTGAGAGAGAAATAACTCAGCTCAACCAAGAGAGTGTCAGATCTCAGACAAAGAGGAAAATTCTCTGAAGCCTCCGGTATACCATGCTGAGATTACAGACATGATAGATTTTGAGCCCCTTTCATAATGTCTTCTTCCCAGGGTCTGTTTTCTCTTCAGGAGGGCTAAAGAGAGCTTGGCATCATCCATCTTTTCCCTTAAAACTGGAAGCCAGAAGAATCTGAGACTGGATCCCATGCCAGTAAAGGGGATTGATCTCTACCAATGAGGACGGATTCTCTTACCAGAGGGCTCTGGAGTTTGGGTCACATTTTTTCCCAGGCTGAAACTCTTTGCAGTCCCTTGCAGATAACAGCTGGGGCAAGTCTAAAACCTGTATCTATATAGTATAAACACTAACCTCAGTGCATTGAAACAAAAGTGATTTTCCTGGTGTCCCAGGTAACCAACTTTTAGCACTGTTGAAACTGAAATAAATCAAATTCACATTAATAGTACATACAGTAGAAATGGCATTATAAGGAGCATCACCTGGGAGGATACCATAATGACAACATGCCTAACTGTATGCAGGACATAACATGCACATTTCGAAAGTACATGCATCTCCATAGTGCCTAGCAACCGATCACATGTAACAAGTCTGGCAATGTAACAAATCAAAGTGAGCTTGCTACAATAATAGCATTATCAATAGGCCTAGATACAAATACAACTTTACTATAAACAGTAGCATATGTGCAAAACAATTAACTGATGTTGTTATAGGATGAATATAACACAAAACATAGTGAAATGAACATAACAGAAAAACAAGAAATAAGCACATTCAAATGTGCAGTAATTTACATGTAGTGTATATAAACACATAAAATTACATGCAAGACACATTTCACATGGGCAATCTCTAGTTTTGTTGCCCAAATACATGTGTAATTGTATCTTTATGTTTTCCTCTAACAACATAAAAGCTTAGTAATTGGTCTAATAGGCCTAGTTCTCTTGTCACTGACTAATCTCTCTGCTTCTAAACTTGAGTTAGTAGTCTATATGGGCGGAGCAGCAGGATCATTATAGATTTGTCTGTCTATATCTGAACCGTCAGCCATGCCAGGTTCTCTATCAGTATGTGCTCTGTGGATTAAATCTGTATCGGAGGAGTCTCTGTAACAGTTTTGGCCAGGAAAAGAATTGCCTCTGGGTTTAATTCCCCCGCCTTGTAATAATATACAGAGTTTGCTTTATTGAATGTGTTAACTTCATCACTCATATCTAAGTCAGAAAGTCTTTCTACAGATAGTAGACAGTTTCTTTTCCTCAGCCCTTGCACATCCAAGTATTTATCAGTTCTTCCTACCTGCTATCCAACGAATTGTCCTATGGGCAATAGGTGATCACAGTGAATAATCATAATACAGTTTGTCCCCTCCATTTTCGAGGACTCTTTTGTAAACAGGCAAGTGGCACAGTCTCTCAATAACTTTATATGGGTTCACTTTCCATTAGTCAACTAACTTGTGAGTCTCATTTCCCTCCCCCCCCCAGTATCCTGATAGAATTTTTTAAAAGACCAGAATTAATTCTGCTCAGTGCTAATGCCCCAGTGAGTGTTGAAGGATCTGGACACATCAGAGCAACAGTGTTTACATTTTTCTTTACAAACAACAACTTCATTGGGAAATTTTACATTCACTTGGATGTATCTCAGGTATGGATAGTCTTTATTACTCAAACCACTAAGTCTAAGCCCTGTCATAGACTTAAAAGTTATTTTACTGAAATACTCATCATAAAAAAATGGAACATAATGATAACTTGTGATCCACTGTCCAGGACAGCATCAGAATCCACATTCTCAATTTTTACCATCACCTCTGCAGGCATCCTGTGAATAAAGGACTTGAAGATAAGGTTAATGTCTTTAGGGCACAAATGACCTCTTTCTCTGGCCCCACTTCAGTTTCCTGAAGCTGGATCAGAAGATTTTAACTCCCTCATGACCAACGCTACATTCTCTTTGACAGTACATCCAACATAAGTATGGTGATCTAATATATAATTGTAACAAAAGGTGGATCTATTATTCAAATCATTCCCTTATAGAATTATTATTCATATCCAGCTTTTAAACAACAAAAGACATGAATTCAAATAGTGAAAATAGTACTTCATATATCAACATGTAGTAATTAATTAAACATACTATAGCATTTAGACTTTTAAGAAATATATCATATAAGACTTTTAAGGAATATATCATATAAGAAATATATAAGTACATTTAGTAATTTAATAGCAGTATTTTTATGAAGCCAAGACAGTTTGTTTTATTGTGACATTTTACATCTATAACATGGCCAGTCCTCTGATAAATGTATGCACTTGGCCATATATGGGTTTAGGCAAGAGAGCATATTGTCAGTACACATCCTTCCTGAAAATTGCTACTGTTACCTCCCTACTAAAGTTTCAGGACAATGAAGGCATTTATATTTTGTATTTTTGATATTGTATTTATCTTTGTATTTTCTTTAGTACCAAAGTATTTTGCACAGAGTTAGTGCTTCACATATATATCTATATCTATCTATACATACATATTTAATGAATGAATATTGAAAAAACTCAACATACATACTCTGCTGATGGCAGGGCCTTGTACCATGGCCAATAGAAGGCTAAAAGAAGTCTCGTGCCTTGAAAGTAGGGACTATTTTCATTGCATCTTTGTCTCCTTAGAACAATTCCTTAAACAAAGTAGGCACTTAATAAATGCTTGTTGGATTGGATCTTCATATTGGATTTTCACATACCCTGGATAGTAGAATGGTTATAGAGTAAAGGGCTGGGAGAGACTTTCATGTCATCCCATTCAGACTTTACTGCAATACAGAACTAGGTGACTCTCTTATTCCTACTCTAGGCTCTGGTGAAGGTGACTTCACTCCCCACTCATCGATTTCAGTGTTTAACAACCCTTCTGCTAGGTTATTCTGCTTTCACACTAATCTGTATTCTTCCTGCCACAGCTTTAACTCTTGTCCTTTTTAGAAATTCTTTTCTTTACCTTCTCCCCCTTCCTCTGACTAGAAATTCAATTAAAGTAAATTCAATTTCCCCCAAATATTCTCTTTGGCTCCCCCATCAATAGCCTTTAGAATATTTACAAACAGAATATACTTTTGTGTCTTTGCTGGCTTCTAAGTTCTTTGTCTTTGTGGGGAGATGTTGAATCAAAAATAGATTAGAGCTTTTCTGTACAAACAAACTGAATCTTTGCTTGACCTTCAGCTATGCTTGTACCTTGATGTAGAGTTACCTATGTTTTTTTGCTTGTTTATTTGTTCTAAATCAGCTTCTTTCTGAGAAGTGGTTGCATTTGGCTTATGAAGAACTGTTAAAAACCATGTCAGGGTTTGAATGGATTATTTTATCTCATTATAGGAAAGTTGAATTTCTCTACAAATATCCTATGTAGATGATAAGATTTACTCCTCACCCAAATGTTACCTGTGGGGAGTGGGTAGGAAGTCTCACCTTCATGCCCGTCTAACTTATCATCAAATTTCATCTTCGCTGCATGATACTGAATAATGCCGCTTCCTAGGAGGGGTTATTAATCTAAGGGAGGGGATAAAGGGGGAATTTTCTCTTCCTTGATGTCCTCATCCTCAGTAGGTCATCAACCTGATGGAGTATCTGTAGCTCAAAGGTTTGGAAGAAGAAAGGCAAGTGGGTTAAATAGGCATTGAGTCAATTTAAACTGATTTGCTAAAATTAATTTCATGAGGAAAGAGGGTGTGCAGGGGCATTTCATGGACACCATTTTATCCCTGGAAAATATAATTCTGGGAAATACAAAGTATGAAGAGCTCAAGATGGAGCTACATAGAGTCTTCCTTTTAAATATCACAGTAGTATATGAGGAGACAGATGCCTTCCTCTTAATTCCCTTTTCTTCATATGCCCTGTAGCCCTGCCTGGGAGTCAGAGCTTACAGATGAATCTCTTGCTGAGTTGACTCATTATTGATGATTCCACTTATTCTGTTGTCCTGTCTGCATGACCTCAACAATCCCCTTCCCTGCCTCAAAACTTTACTTTGAGAAGAGAAGGGAGGAAATAGTTATACCTTACTGATTTCAAAGAAGAAGCAAGCTCTCATATCTGAGTCTTGTCCGGTTTTGTTTCTGTGAAATAAAAATACTCTGCTTTTTGCTTTATTTTATTTTATTTTATAATAAGTAGAAATGGCATTGGAGGAAACACTGCCTTCCACTGCTTCTGTTTGTATGGAATCACCACACCCATCTTTATCAAGGCCCAGGGCTCCAGAAGGTGACCTATGCACCTGCTGCAGTACTAAATTCTGCCCAGGAACAGCAGGCAGAACTCCTGGGTGACTGTGTCAAGGACTTAAGCTGATACACATAGCTCACAGAGGTGAAACAATTCCCCAGAGGACATATTACACAAAAACAAAAAACCAAAACTTCAAAACACCAAAGTCCCTGTGACTCCAAAGTGCATGGTAAGGTACTAAATGAAAGATTACTTACATCTGCAGAAGTAAATTAATTGCATTATGTCTATGAGAATCTGTTTTCAAGCATCACATTCATTAAATTCAGTCTAAAGTCAACTTCATACTTTAGAATCTTCCATCTCTCCCTTGCCACTGACTTCTGTCCTTCTTCTTACAGAAATGAGATCTCCATGATGCTAAAAAAAAACTAAACAAAACAGCCCCACCAACTTTTGTACCATATGCCCCTTCTGCATACCAAACCATCTCTCTCCCTTTCATTGTCCTTCAAATTTCTTGAAAAAATAGTATTTATAACAGATGCCTCCATTCTGTGTATCCATTTAGCTCAGTCATGACCAACACTTCATACCCTGTGGACCAACTGTCTGTGGGGTTTTCTTGGCAAAGATATTAGAGTGGTTTGCCATTTCCTTCTCCAGTGGAGTAAGGCAAACAGAGGTTAAGTGAGTTGCCCACAGTCACATAGGTAGCAATTGTCTGAGGCTGGATTTGAGCTCAGATCTTACTGACTTCAGGCCCCAGTGTTCTATCCACTAAGCCACATAGCTGCCTTCTAGGCAAACAGAGATTAAGTGACTTGCCCAGGGTTACACAGCTTGTAAATGTCTAAAGCTGGGTTTGAGCTCAGGTCTTCCTGACTCCAGGCCCAGTGCTCTAATCACTGAACCATCTAGCTGCCTTTATTTAGCTCTTAATCTCTTGCAATCTGCTCCTTTCTCCACCACATTTTGAAGTTACTTTTACAAAGGTCTCTAACTATTACTTTATTGTTAAATCCAGAGGCATGTTTTGATTCTTTTTTTCTTGGCATAAAGTAGAATGGTGTTTGGCAAGTGACAGTTCACAGGCCCTATCTGGCTTACCACCAATTTTGTATGGCTGGTGAGCTAAGAATGATTTTTTTATATTTTTAAATATAGTGGATAGAGTCAGCTTCAGAGTTAGAAAGCTATGAATTAGTCTTGCCTCTACCTCATACAGTCTGAATGCATAAGAACCAGTCATAACCTCTCAGCATTCTGGTCAACAGTATGAGACTAAGAGTTGTAGAAAAGCTGCCAATCTACATTGGTAGAGGGCTCTTTCCACTGGCATTTCCCTGCAGCAGTGAAATCTGACTTGTGTATGTGTGTTTGTTTGTGACTGTGGGTGTTTATAGAAAGCAGTAGTGGAATATAGTAAAAAGAGCATTAATGTTGAAATCAGAAGCTCTGGGTTCAATCCTGTCTCTGAAACTTACTCCATTGATCTTAGGTTTAAAGATTTAAACTCAGAGGCACAGGCTCCACATCTATGGATCAGATTAGACTAGATGGCCTCTTAGATCCTTTTTTATAGGCATAGACAGATTTTTTTAATAACATAAAGAGTATACATTGAAAACCAAGAGCAGGCAATCAGATGCAATGATGATACATTCACTAGAACAGAGATTCTTAACCTTTTTGTGGATTATGGACCCTTTTGGCAGTGTGGTAAAGTCCTTTCAGGATGAGGTTTTTAAATACATAACATAAAATATATAGAATTCTAAAGGAAACAAATTGCATTGAAATACAATTAAATGGAATGGAAATATGTTTTAAAATAAGTCCACAGACCACAGATCAAGAACCCCTGTATGATAAGGACTTATGGCATGACCTGTCAGTAGGGGCCCTTGGAGCCCAAGGACATCTTTGTGAGAGAGTTGATACTGTAATTTTTTTCATTTCCTTTTTGAGAGAGAGTTGATACTGTAATTTTTTTCATTTCCTTTTTTTTCTAAAAAACCTTATTTTTATTTTTAGTTACAACACTCAGTTCCATGAGTTTTTGGGTACCAAATTTTCTCTCCCTCCTTCTCCTTCCCCCTCCCCCCAAGATGGCATGTAATCTGATGTAGGTTCTACATATACCTTCACATTGAACTTATTTACATAATAGTCCAGTTGTAAAGAAGAATTATAACCAATCGAAAGAATCATGAGAAAGAAGAAATGAAACCAAAAAAGAAGAAAAAAAAGAAAGCAAATAGTTTGGCTTAATCCACATTCAGACTCCATAATTCTTTCTCTGGATGTGCATAGATTTTTCCATCACAAGTCTTTTGGAGCTGTCTTTGAACCTTGCATTGATGAGAGGAGACAAGTCTATCAAAGTTAGTCCTTGCAGATCCATGTGTCTGTGATTGTGTATAATGATCTCCTGGTTCTGCTCCCTCACTCAGCATCAGTTCATATAAGTCTTTCCAGGTTATGATGAAGTCTGTCTGCTCTTCATTTCTTATAGCACAACAGTATTCCCTTAAATTCATATATCACAATTTGTTTAGCCATTCCCCAATTGATAGGCATCCCCTTGATTTCCAGTTATTTGCCACCACAAAAAGAGGTGCTATAAATATTTTTGTACATATTCATCCATTTCCCACTTGTGTGGGATCAAAGGGTATGCTGGATCAAAGGGTATGCACATTATTATAGCCTTTGGGCATAGTTCCAAATTGCTCTCCAGAATGGCTGGATTAGTTCACAACTCCGCCAACAATGTAACAATGTTCCAATTTTCCCACATCCTCTCCAACATTTATGATTTTTCTGTTTTGTCATTTTAGCCAATGTGACAGGAGAGATGTGGTACCTAAGAGTTGTTTTGATTTTCATTTCTCTAATAACTAGTAATTTAGAGAATTTTTTCACATGACTATAGATATCTTCAATGTCTTCCTCTGAAAGCTGCCTGTTCATGTCCTTTGACCATTTCTGAGATCCTTTTTAGCTCTTATTCTATGATCCTATGAGTACTATTGACTTTAAAACTTAGAATATGTAAATATCTATTTCTCTTTAATAATAATACTTCTCTTTTGTTCTTAATTGGGAGCAACTTTTTATTTTCAAGTAATGAAGCAAGTCTTTATCTATTAGGGAATCAAATCTTTTCTTGCTGATAGTTGTTCTTCCAATGAAGGGAGAAGGTAGTTCGGGGTAGTATGTGAAATAAGGAAAATCTGTTCATTCATTCAAATATTTTAATAGTTTAGTCAGGAAAAAAAACAGGTCATAGGGATAAGTGTTAGCTATAGCATACGTTCTTTTTAAAAAGTGATTTTTGATATTTTTGTTTTTAACATCAAGTAGATTTTTCCTTTTTTATTTCTCACCCTCTTTTTCCCAGAGAGCCATCTACACACACACAGACACAACAGACACACACACACACACACACACACACACACACACACAATTTTTCCCCAATTACATGTTAAAATGATTTTTAAACTAAAAAAAAAAAACAGTTTTGAGTTCCAAATTCTATCCTGCCATCCTTCCCTCCCTTTGCCCCTCCCTGAGATATAAAGCAATCAGATATAGCTTATGGATGTGCAATCATGTAAAACACTGCCGTACTAGTCATTTTGTCTAAGAAAACTTGAATGAAAAATGAAAAAATGAAAAAAAGTGAAAAATAGCATCCTTCAGTCTGCATTCAGACAATATCAGTTCTTTCTCTGGAGGTGGATAGCATGCTTCATCATGAGTCCTTTGAGACCATCTTGGATCATAGTATTGCTGAGAATAGCAAATTTATTCACAATTCTTCATCATTTAATATCGCTGTTACTGTGTATAATGTTCTCCTGATTCTACTCACTACTTTGCAGAAGTTCATGTAAATTTTTCCAGGTTTTTCCTGAAGTGATCCTGCTTAGCATTTCTTATAGCACAATAGTATTCCCTCATAATCTTATAACCATTTAGTCATTCCTTAATTGATGGGCATCCTCTCCATTTCCAAATCTTACCTGCCACAAAAATGCTACTATAAATATTTTTCTATAAGTAGGTCATTTTTTTTTCTTTTTTGATGTCTTTAGGATACAGACCTAGTATTGCTGGCCGGAATGACTGGATCAATTCACAATGCCACCAACCATTAGTATCCCAGTTTTCCCACATCCCCTCCAACATCCAACATTTTCCTTTTTTGTAACATTAGACAATCTGATAAGTGTGAGGTGGCACCTCATAGTTATTTTAATTTGCATTTCTCTAATCAATAGTTATTTAGAACATTTTGTATAGATTGATTTATTTGAAAACTTCCTGTTCACATCCTTTGACCATTTATCCACTGGGGAATGACTTTTATTTTTAATAAATTTGACTCACTTCTCTGTATATTTAAGAAATATAGCCTTTATTAAAGATGCTTGTTGCAAATCCTCCCCCCACCCCAGCTTTCTACTTTCCTTTTAATTATGGTTGTATGGGTTTTGTTTGTGCAAAAACTTTTAAAATTTTATATAATCAAAATTACTTATTTTACATTTTGTAATGCTTTCTATATTTTGTTTGGTACTAAATTCTTCCCTTATCCATGGATCTGACAAATAAATTATTTTGTGCTCTCCTAATTTGCTTATGTTATCACCCTTTATGTGTAAATCATATACCAATTTTCACCTTTTTTTAGTATATGTTGTGAGATGTTGGTTTATATCTAGTTTCTGCCATAATGTTTTCCAGTTTTCCTAGCAGTTTTTGTCAAATAATGAGTTTTTGTTCCAAAAACTTGGATTTGGGTGTTTATCATATACTAGATTGCTATGGTAATTTAATATCATGTAATGTGTGCCTAATTTACTCCACTAATCCACCACTCTACGTTTTAGCCAGTACCAGATTATTTTGATAATTACCACTTTATAATGCAGTTTGAGATTGATACGGTTAGACAACCTTCCTTTACATTTTTTTCATTGATTCCTTTGATATCCTTGAGCTTTTGTTCTTCCAGATGAATTTTTTATCATTTTTTCTAGCTCTATATTTTTTTTTGTAACTTGATTGGTATGGCACTTAATAAATTGATTAGGTATAATTTTCATTTTTATTATATTGGTTGGGCCTACCCATGAGCAATTAATATTTTCCCAATTGTTTACATCTGATTTTATTTTGTGAAAAGTGTTTTGTAATTGTGTTCATACAGTTTCTGAGTTTATCTTGGCAGGTAGACTGCCAAGTGTTTTACAGTTATTTAAATGGAATTTCTCTTGCTATCTCCTGCTGTTGCACTTTGTTGGCAATATGCAGAAAAGCTGGTGATATGTGTGAGTTTATTTTGTATCCTGCAAATTTGCTAAAGTTGTTCATTATTTCAAGGAGGTTTTTAGTGGATTTTCTAGGATTCTCTAAGTATTTCATCATATCATCTACAAAAGGTGATAGTTTTGTTTCCTTATTGTCTATTCTAATTCCTTCAATTTCTTTTTCTTATTGCTAAAGCTAACATTTATAGTACAATATTGAATAATATAGGTGATAGTGGGCATACTTGCTTCACCCCTGATCTTACTGAGAAGACTTCTACTTTGTTGCCATTACAGATAATGATTGCTGATGATTTTAGGTAAATATTACTTATCATTTTAAGGAAAGCTCCATTTATTCCTATGCTCGCTAGTTTTTTAATAGGAATGGGTGTCATATTCTGTCAAAGGCTTTTGGGGCATCTATTGAGAGATAATCATATGATTTCTATTGATTTTGTTATTGATATGGTCAATTATGCTGATAGGTTTCCTAACATTGAGCCAGCCCTGAATTCCTGGTATAAATCTCACCTGGTCATAGTATATGATCCTTGTGATTTATGGCTATGATTTCCTTGCTAATTTGTATTTAAATTTGTATCGTATTTCATTTTTTTTTGAAGCAATATTCATTAGGAAAATTTGTCTATAATTTTCTTTCTCTGCTTTGGCTCTTCCTGTTTTAGGTATCAGCACCATATTTGTGTCAAAAAAAAGAATTTGGTAGGACTCCTTCTTCCCCTATTTTCCCATATAGTTTATATAGTATTAGGATTACTTGTTCTTTAAATGTTTCATAGAATTTGCTTCTGAATCCAACTGGCGCTGGGGATTTTTAGTTAGGGAGTTCAATGGTGGCTTGTTCAAGTTCTTTTACTAAGATTAGGTTATTTAAATATTTATTCTGTTACTTCTGTTAAACTGGGTAACTTATAGTTTTGTAGATATTCATTCATTTTATTTAAGTTGTCAAATTTATTGGCAAAATTGTGCAAAAGAGCTCCTAACAATTGTTTAAATTTCCTCGGCAGTGCTGATAAATTCACCCCTTTAATTTTTGATATTGGTAATTTGGTTTTCTTCTTTCCTTTTTAAAAATAAAGTTAACTAATGGTTTATATATTTTATGGTATTTCCATAAAATCAGCTTCTAGTTTTATTTATTACTTCAATATTTTTCTTTCAATCTTATTAATCTCTTCTTTGATTGTCAGGATTTCCAATTTGTGGCTTAATTGGGAATTTTTAATTTTCTTATAGTTTTTTTTAGTTACAAGTCTAATTCATTAATGTGCTCTTTCTTTATTTTTATGTGACATATGGAATGAGAGATATATATTCCCCCTAAGTATCACTTTAGCTGCATTCAATAAATTTTGGTATATTGTCTCATTGTAGTCATTTTCTTTAATCAAATTATTAATTGTTTCTCTGATTTGTTCTTTGGCCCACTTATTTTTTTAGGATTAGGTTATTTGGTTTCTAATTAATTCTTAATCTATCTTTCAACTGTTCATTATTAAATATTATTTTTCTTGCATTATGATCTGAAAAGTATTCATTTATTACTTCTGCTTTTCTGCATTTTGTCATCAGGTTTTTATGCCCTAATACATGGTTAGTTTTCATGTAGGTGTTCTGTATAACTGAGAAAAATAAATATTTCTTTCTATTCCCATCCAAATTTTCTCCACATAACTCTCATGTCTAACTTTTCCAGAATTTTATTCACTTCCTTAACTTCTTTGTTGTTTATTTTTTTTGGTTAGATTTATCTGGTTCTGAGGAGGGAAATTTGAGGTCCCCCACTAGTATAGTTTTATTATCTATTTCTTCCTGTAACTCTTTCAGTTTCTCCTTCAAAAATCTAGATATTATACTATTTGATGCATGCTTTGACATCCATTTTAATATTTGTGAAGAAAAAAATGATGAAGAATGAAAATAAAAGCCATGTTTTACATCTTTGGACTCTGATCTCTTTAAAGGAATTTGGGAGGTGTGCTCTCATATTCCTTCTTTCATCCCAAGTTTATTCTTTATGACTTCACAACACTCAATTTTGATTGTTTTGTGTTGGTTGTTCTTCCTTTTATATTGCTATGTTATTGAATGTATTTATTTTACTCGGCTTACTTCACTTTGCATCAATTCATGGAAGTCTTTCCGTGCTTCTCCACATTCCTCATGTTTCTTATTTATAGATACAAAATATGTAGAAAGTAAATTGTAGTTCCTGGGGTCATTGAGTCACTCAGCTTTGGAATTCTCAGCCTGGAACTTAGCTGCTGAAATTGATTGTAATTGAGTGTAAACTTAACTCAATTGATACAATAGATCAAACCTGCCCTGCTCCCTGGTCATTAAATAAGAGATGTATAGCCCTTCACTATATACAAAAGCACTTTACACTGTTAACTCATTTGAACCTTACAATGACCCTGTTTGGGAGGGGCTATTAATATCCCAATTTTATGAATAAGGAAACTGAGGCACAGACAGGTTGAAGTAACTTGTCCAGAGTGAAACAACTAGTGGCTAAGGCAGGATATGACCTCTTGTTTTCCTGACTCCAAGTTCAACATTTGATCAATTAGGTTAATTAATATCCTCACTTCATATACCATCCATATGTCTACTTGGTCCATCTTTATGTTTATCCTTTCCCTGCTGGGATTTGCTAGGTAATTCTTTCCTTTTTTACTCCTTTGTATGTGCTATTTCTCCCATTAGAACAGAAGCTTCTTCAGGAAAGAGATTATTTAATTTTTGCACTTGTATCCCTATCTCCTAACAGAATATACAATATCTAGTAAGCATTTGATAAATGTTTTTGCATTCATTCATTCATTTATTCACAAGATTGAGGCAACATTATGTCATTGTTGCAACAATTTGATTAGCAGCTATTGTGGGGGTGAAAGACCAACACAAGCCCAACAATGCTGCCAGCACAAGTTCTTTGATCTGCTTTACTACGGAAAGCAACGTTAAGGAGTTAACAATCTTACTTGAATCCAGCATATACATATAAACTCACTTAGTTCGGGAGGAAAATCTAGCAACCTGAACTTCAGAGCAAGTACAAACAAATTATAAACATACACATTATAAAAAGACCAAATCATAATTCACAGTTACCAAAATACATCAACATCGGGGTCCATGAACAGAGCTCTTAACAACGGCTGGCCCAGAGTCAAGTGCCACTCCTCCTGTGGCTCAGAGCCCCGAGGGAGAATGCCAACCTCTGGGTTTATATATCTTGTTTAAGGACAAAGATGAGTCACACATGTGCCTTACCCAAGTGAACTAAAAGCATCACAAAAATGTGACTTAAACCCATGTGGTCTAAAAGCCTTTGATGTCACAAACTCTTTAAGGGCACTTGATTGAATAAGTGTTAAAAGCCCACCTTAATTACCAATACAGTCATAAAACCTAGGACATTTGGGAAAGGCCTCATGTTAGAGAGGAAGTACTGAGCTTCAAAGGAGGCTAGAGATTCTAAGAAATTGTGAGGAGGGCAACCAATTCCAGGCATTGAAAGGGTTCCTATTACACTCAAGGTCATTTCCACACTATGTCTTATTTGAGTTAAACTTTGTGGAGGAACATGAGAAAATTCCATTTGACAATGATAAGCGGGAGAATGCCCAGGAGAGGATAACCAGGATGGTGAGAGAGCTTGAGTCTATGCCACATGAGGCCTTTTTGTAGGAACAGGAAGAAGAAAAGGGAGGGGAGGAGGGTAATATAATATCTATCTTTAATTATTTGAAAAGCTGTCACGTGGTAGAATAGACTTGACATTCTTATTCTAGTTGGGCACTGAAAAACACAACAAGGAGATGGATGCTGTAATGAGGAAACTTTAGGGTTGGCGTTAAGACAAACTTCCTAATAATTAGAACTATCCAAGGGGCAGCTAGATGGCACAGTGAGTAGAGTACCGGCCCTGGAGTCAGGAGGACCTGAGTTCAAATCCGGCCTCAGACACTTGACACATGTACTAGCTGTGTGACCTTGGGCAAGTCACTTAACCCCAATTGCCCTGCCAAAAAAAAAAGCAAAAAAAAAAAAAGAACTATCCAAACATGGAATGAGTAGCCTTAGGGGGTGGTAGTTTCCCCCCATTGATGTGCTGGTAAATGTTTAACAACTGGTCCCAAAGGGAAAAAATGTATACTCAAGACAATTTTAAGTTCAGTCTACATTATTAACATTTTAACTTATTAATGTGAACATCTCCATCACTTTGAGAATTCTATCTAGACATTCAACAAAAATAAAGCAAGCCATAATTTGTAGAATTTACTAATTATAAATTTTCATGCTGAAAATTTAATAATCGGCTTTCCTGAGTCAGTACAAGCTGACTGCAGCCCACCTCTGGTTTTCCATCATTGGAGACCTTCAAGGAGAGGAAAGATAAATACTTATCAAGTATATTTCAGTGGGGATTACTTTGCAGAGGATAAATTGGACTAGGTGGGCTCCAAAAGCTCTTCTACCTTTAAAATGCTATGATTCCGTTCACAGGAAGCAAGGTTTAAAACAATTTGTGCCCCTCTCCTTGTCTGAAAAAATACATTTATTCTTTAGTGATCTCATTTAGAAGATATGTTTTAGCTTTAGTTTCCCCAGCAATTTGTTCAATTATATATTTTCCCTCTTGTTTATCTTTCTGTTAGATTTGTCAAAGACTGAAGGATGAACATTAAGGTTCATTATTATGTTAATATCTATATCTTCTTGTGATTCAATTTGTTTTTCCTTTATAAATTTACAAATGGTAAGGCATTCATAGCATAAAAGTTTAATATAGATATTGGTTCATCATCTGTGATTTCTTTTGGCATAACATAATTTCCTTTTTTCTTTTCCAATTTCATTTTATATGTTTTAAATTATTTCAAAAATTATACTTATTGTGTTAATTCCTTTATCTTTTGTCCCTTTATCTAGTTATGTAATTATTCACTTTTTTCTCTCAGTCAAGTAGTTAATAAAAACCTTCCTGTCCTTTTAAAAAGTTTTTTAAATTATTTTTTATTTTCTCCTTTTCCTAAAAAAAAAAGGTTTTCTTTATTTTATTCTTCTTATCAATTCTCTTCTCTTTCTATCTATTCAAAACTTATTTTTAAATTCATGGTCTTTATACTTATTTATTCCTTCTATAGACTGTTCATCATCATATTAAAGCTTCTAAAGCACTTATTTTCACTTCTCTCCTGCAAACAATTTCTGCTATTGCTTGATAGATTTTTGTTCCTTCCCATTTTTCTCTTGTACTTCATTATTAGAAGTATCAATTCCTATAAAAGATAGAGATGAGAAAAATATTGTGTTATACAAGAATTTTTCTTGATCCTGGACTGTGTGGTCAATTTTTATGCCTTCCCTTCTGCAGAATAGTCTTATGTCCCATTGTCCCATTTACACTGAAATTTCCTCTTTGCTTCCCTATCCTCAGTTCCTTCTGGATGGATGCTGGTGGTGTTCAGGAGATTTGATTCTCCTTCTCCAGAGGGAGGATGCTGTCCATGGAGGCAGAAGACTCTCTGTAATTTTATGTATTGGAAAATGTGTGCACATGTTTGTATACACACACACACATATGTATGTATGTGGGGTGTGTATAATATGTATGTAAGGTATGTATATACACATATCTATGTAAAGTTTGTCTATACAAGGTAATATGTATATGCATGTATAAATATATATATATATGTCAGGTGTATATGTATATGTGTAAACATACATATGTAGTCATGGAGGAATATTACATATTAATGAGGGATATAAATCCATTATAATGTATATATATATACATGCATGTACATATACACCTTTATCTACCTGTCTATCTATCTATCTATCATCTTTATTTACAGGTATATCTATTTTCCCTTTTCTTAAGGAATCTTGTGAATTGACTGCTCAAGGAGATAAGATTTATACTCTTATCTTGTTGGACCAGGATGTCCTTCTATTTCCTGGATTCTATTAAATAAATCTGACCTCTGCATAGAAATAGAGGAAGGTCCTAATTACAGATGGGAATTGTTAGAGCTATATGGTAAGAGCAAGGGGAAGACCATTATCATAGGATCACAGTTACAGAGTTAGAAACGATCTTAGAAACCATCTGGGGGAAAAAAGAGTTTAAATCAGGCCTCAGAGACTTATTAGCTGTGTGACCCTGGGTAAGTCACTTAACCTCTGTTTGCCTTATTTCTTCATTTTTAAAATGGGGATAGTAATAGCACCTACTTTCCTGAGTTATTAAGAGGATTAAATGAAATACTAATTACAAAGGGCTTAGCACAGTGCCTAGCATATAGTTTGTGCTATACAAATGTTAGCTATTATTATAGATGAAGATACTGAGGCTCATAAACCTCAAACGATTTGCCCAAGACTAGCCTTGGTTAATAAATGACAGGGTAACATTTGAACCTATGTCCTCTGACTCCAAATCTCAACCTCATTCAACTCTACTACTTCCTTTTGTCTTTTTTGTTTATGGGACGCAGCCAAAGCAGTTGGTAGGGGAATTTTTTCGAATCGTTGTTTATTTCTTTAATATTTTTAGTTTTAAGCGTTAATTTTCACAAGAGTTTGAATTACAAATTTTCTCCTCATTTCTACCTTCCCCCCCACTCCAAGATGGCATATATTATGATTGCCCCATTCCCCAGTCAGCCCTCCCTTCTGTCACCGCACTCCCCACCATCCCCTTTTCCCTTCCTTTCTTGTAGGACAAGATGGATTTCTATGCCCCATTGCCTGTATATTTTATTTCCTAGTTGCATGCAAAAACATTTTTTTGAACATCTTCTTTTTAAACTTTGAGTTCCAAATTCTCTCCCCTCTTCCCTCCCCACCCACCCTCCCTAAGAAGGCAAGCAATTCAACATAGGCCACATGTGTATCATTATGCAAAACCCTTCCACAATATTCATGTTGTGAAAGACTAACTATCTTTTGCTCCTTCCTATCCAATCCCCCTTTGTCCAATTTTCTCCCTTGACCCTGTCCCTTTTCAAAACTGTTTGCTTTTGATTACCTCTTCCCCTATCTGCCCTCCCTTCTATCATCTCCCCTTTTTATCTCCTTTCTCCTTCTTTCCTGTGGGGTAAGATACCCAATTGAGTGTGTATGGTATTCCCTCCTCAGGTCAAATCTGATGAGAGCAAGATTCACTCATTCCCCCTCACCTGCCCCCTCTTCCCTCCCAACAGAACTGATTTTTCTTGCCACTTTTATGTGAGATAATTTACCCCATTCTATCTCTCCCTTTCTCCCATTCTCAATATATTCGTCTCTCATCCCTTAATTTGATTTTATTACTTTAGATATCATCCCTTCATCTTCAACTCACCCTGTGCCCTCTCTCTCTCTCTCTCTCTGTCTCTCTGTTTCTCTCTCTCTCTCTGTCTCTCTCTCTCTCTCTTTCTCTCTCTCCATATATATATATATATATATATATATGTATACACACATATATATGTGTATATATATGTATACACACCCCGCACACATATACAGATGTATATTCCCTTCAGCTACCCTAATACTGAGGTCTCATGAATTATACACATCATCTTTCCATGTAGGAATGTAAACAAAACAGTTCAGCTTTAGTACGTCCCTTGTTATTGCTCTTTCTTGTTTACCTTTTCATGCTTCTCTTGATTCTCGCATTTGAAAGTCAAATTTTCTATTCAGCTCTAGTCTTTTCATTGAGAAAGCTTGAAAGTCCTCTATTTTATTGAAAACCCATATTTTGCCTTGGAGCATGATACTCAGTTTTGCTGGGTGTGTGATTCTGTATCAGGAGGGCCGAGTTTATAATCTCAAAGAAGATCATAAACATGTCTGAAAGGTTCGGAATCGCCGGATAGAAGAAACTCTCATAGTAGAAGGCAGAAGAATCAAAACATTTATTTAGGCTCCACAGTAACCAACCCATGAACCAGAAGCCCCATTTTGATATGTTGGTCATAATCTTCCAGGCCCAATAAGTACGCCTTGAAAGAGTAACCAGGAGGCTACAGAGAAACATGATTGCGTAAAGCAAAATCATGTTTCCCCCTTGATGGTAATAAGATTACCCACTGGACTGAAGTCTTTGTTCAGCTTCCTCCCGTAGATCAGCTCTGCTGCTGGCAGCTCCTGCCTCAGCTGTGTCTGTTTCTGAAACTGAAGCTGCAACTGAAACTGACGATGTAACGGTCGCTGTAACTGACGATGTAACTGTCGCTGGCTCCAACCGGAAAAGGAAAAGAGAAATCTTCAAGCTGTCCTCTCCCCTCTTATAGGGTTTTTGACATCATCAAGCTCCGCCCGAATGACCAGAGCCGATTGGTTCCTGAGTTGGCCCCTCCCCCTAGGGTAGAGGTTAACACCTCCCCTCAGCCAGCCTCATGACTCATCACACAGGAAGTTGTCTGCTTCCCGGCATGCTCCCCGGGCCTCCTGCCCCGGAAGAGCAAGCCACAGTGTCCAGAGGCTCAATGAGGTAAGCTGAGTCATTCAAAGAAAACAAAGGCCATTCTGGCTACACTCCACCCCTTGTTATAGGATACATAATCTAATCAGCCATGTATCCTAGAACATACATTGTGATCCAATTACAAAGGAAACTAAAACATATCATTCATTATAAAGCAAAACATATCATTCAGTGACATTCCCAAACATTGGTTAACGATTCAAATGTGATCCACCCCTAGATCCCAGCAAAATAATCTCTTCAATCAATCATCCCCAAAATAATTATTAATAATTCAAATGTCCACCCCTAAATCCTTGTATCCATTACATAGGATCAATAATATCATAACAATAAAACAACACAGCAAGGATAACACAAAATAAGTAACAGAACACTATCATCATTTCCACCCCCCCTTGAACGATTGGGGCTCAAAATCTTGGGGTGAGGGGTGAAGGTCTCATTTTCCATAGCTTCTTCATGCTGAAATTGGATGTAGAGATGGCCCTGCCCCCAAAAAGTCCCATTCCAGAGGTCATTTCTTTAACGAGCTGGCAGGAATTCCAAGAATGCTACATGCTTAGGCAGTCACCGGAAAGTGCAGGGTGCTTAAGCCTGAAGGAAACAAAACTAGCAACAAGGTTAGCCAAAACAAAGGACAAAAAGAATAGTCTGTGAATCTATTATTATAACCTATTCACGGTAAAATATATGGTTCAGGGGTACGATTTGGTAATTATTTTCCCCTGAATAGACAACTGTTACAGTGTTGTCCTTCCCATGGGCTATAACTTCTGCAGCCTTTGGAATATCATCTGGCTTCCGTTTTACCCATACCTTAGCTCCTGACTTTATTCTATCAATGGAGCAAGACCCTTTTGCCCCTCTAGTAGTTATTTTGGGAGGAGGGTCAGTTTTCACAAAGGGTATTTTTTCACAGGGGATAATAATGACTTGAACCATCCTATCATTTCTACAAAATTGTACGGGTTTTTTGCCCATATTCTGGAGTGTCACAACAATTTCTTTTTGATAATTAGAATCTATCACTCCAGCCAATACATGTATTCCTTGAGCCGCTAATCCTGGTTTAGGTAATATCCATCCAAGATGATTCTTGGGGATTCTCATACATACTCCAGTAGGGGTTTTTCTTATCTCTTTCCTATTTAACCTAAAATTCTCTATACAATGTAAATCATATCCTGCTGAACCAGGTGTTCCTGGACTTGGTAGTGGGACATCTTCCCTCACAGTCCAAAATTCAATGTTTTGGATCTCACATGTTTGCTGTTCTCTGATCTGCAGATTTGGGGTCATCATTCTGGCTAGAGGTGTACTCCCCCCTAAGGGTCTATTATTCAAATTACGTAAGGCAATAGACAAATTATCCTTCCAATGTCGATATGAATTATTTGAGCTTAATTTTCTCAGCTGTTCTTTCAACAATCCATTCATTCTTTCAATTAGCCCAGATGCTTGTGGGTAATATGGAATATGATATATCCATTCTATATTATTCAACACACAATATCTTTTCACTTCTTTGCCCTTGAAATGTGACCCATTGTCACTTTGAATCTGCATTGGGGTTCCATAATATAAACTTACAATATCTAGAGTTTTACAGGTGTTTTTCTGAGTTGCGTCTTTATAAGGACAAGCCACTAGTACACCTGAATAGGTGTCAACACACGTACATACATATTTACATCCTTTATCCTGTTCGTGACGCCAAATGTATCAGGAGGGCCGAGTTTATAATCTCAAAGAAGATCATAAACATGTCTGAAAGGTTCGGAATCGCCGGATAGAAGAAACTCTCATAGTAGAAGGCAGAAGAATCAAAACATTTATTTAGGCTCCACAGTAACCAACCCATGAACCAGAAGCCCCATTTTGATATGTTGGTCATAATCTTCCAGGCCCAATAAGTACGCCTTGAAAGAGTAACCAGGAGGCTACAGAGAAACATGATTGCGTAAAGCAAAATCATGTTTCCCCCTTGATGGTAATAAGATTACCCACTGGACTGAAGTCTTTGTTCAGCTTCCTCCCGTAGATCAGCTCTGCTGCTGGCAGCTCCTGCCTCAGCTGTGTCTGTTTCTGAAACTGAAGCTGCAACTGAAACTGACGATGTAACGGTCGCTGTAACTGACGATGTAACTGTCGCTGGCTCCAACCGGAAAAGGAAAAGAGAAATCTTCAAGCTGTCCTCTCCCCTCTTATAGGGTTTTTGACATCATCAAGCTCCGCCCGAATGACCAGAGCCGATTGGTTCCTGAGTTGGCCCCTCCCCCTAGGGTAGAGGTTAACACCTCCCCTCAGCCAGCCTCATGACTCATCACACAGGAAGTTGTCTGCTTCCCGGCATGCTCCCCGGGCCTCCTGCCCCGGAAGAGCAAGCCACAGTGTCCAGAGGCTCAATGAGGTAAGCTGAGTCATTCAAAGAAAACAAAGGCCATTCTGGCTACACTTTCTTGGTTTTAATGCTAGCTCCATTGACCTCTGGAATATCATATTCCAAGCCCTGCAATCCCTTAATGTAGAAGCTGCTAGATCTTGTGTTATTCTGATTGTGTTTCCATAATACTCAAATTGTTTCTTTCTGGCTGCTTGCAGTATTTTCTCCTTCATCTGGGAGCTCTGGAATTTATTGACAATATTCCTAGAAGTTTTCCTTTTGGGATATTTTTCAAGAGGTGGATTCTTTCAATTTCTATTTTACCCTCAGATTATAGAATATCAAGGCAGTTTTCCTTGATAATTTCTTGAAAGATGATGTTGAAGCTCTTTTTTTGATCATGGCTTTCAGTTAGTCCAATAATTTTTAAATTCTCTCTCCTGGATTTGTTCTTCAGGTCAGTGGATTTTCCAATGAGATATTTCACATTGTCTTCCTCTTTTTCATTCCTTTGATTCTGTTTTATAATATCTTGATTTCTCATAAAGTCACTAGCTTCCACTTGCTCAAGTCTAATTTTTAAGGTAGTATTTTCTTCAGTGGTGTTTGGACCTCCTTTTCCATTTGGCTAATTCTGCTGTTCAAGGCATTCTTCTCCCCATTGGCTTTTTGGATCTCTTTTGCCATTTGAGTCAGTCTATTTTTAAGGTGTTGTTTTCTTCAGTATTTTTTTGGGTCTCCTTTATCAAGTCATTGACTTGTTTTTCATGTTTTTCTTGCATCATTCTCATTTCTCTTCCCAAGTTTTCTTCTACTTCTCTAATTTGCTTTTCCAACTCCTTTTTGAGCTCTTCCGTGTCCTGAAACCAGTTCATGTTTTTCTTGGTGTCTTTTGATGTAGGCTCTGTGACTTTGTTGACTTCTTCTGGCTGTATGTTTTGGTCTTCTTTGTCACCAAAGAAAGATTCCAAAGTCTGAGTCTGAATCTGAGTCCATTTTCCCTGTCTGGCCGTGTTCCCAGCCAACTACTTGACCTTGAGTTTTTCATCGGGGTATGACTGCTTGTAGAGTAGAGAGTACTTTGTTCCAATCTTGAGGGGATATGCTGTTGTTTTGAGACCTATTTTTATATGACAAGCTCTGCCACACAAGCCCTCTTCCTCCCCCGAGAACTGCCAACCAGGACTGGGCTCAGATGTTAAGCAGGCTCTTCACTCCTGTTCAGATCTACCTCTTAATTCCTCCCACCAGGTTGACCTGGGGCTGGAAGCAACTGCAGCCATAGCTCTGTAGCTGCACCACCCCTGCTACCTCTGGGGCAGTGGCCCAACTGTGAACTCCTTTCACTCTGCCCCTGCAGCTTTTCCCACTAGCCTTCTCTGTTGTCTTTGTTGTTTGTGGGTTGAGAAGTCTGATAACTGCCACAGCTCACTGATTCAGGGTGCTAGAACCTGTTCCCCCTGGCTCCCAGTCTGGTTGGTCCAGGCGTGGCCCACGCTGCGCTCTACTCCCCTCCGCTCCCAGCTCCATGAGCTATAGACATTACCCAGCAACCAAGCACGCTGTCTTGGGCCAGAGCCCTGCTTCCCTCTGCTATTTCATGGGTTTTGCAGTTCTATAATTTGTTTAGAGCCATTTTTATTGGTGTTTGGAGGGTTGTGAGGGAGAGCCCTAGGCAAGTCCCTGCTTTCCAGCCCAAATCTATTACTTCTTAAGATATGTCAGCTCACTGGAACAAAACTCTAGTTACTCCATCCTAAGTATGATTTTGCCTAAAAATGGAGGGTAGGAAAGAGGGTGGAGAATGAAAATGAGTGACCTGTTTGTATTAGTAACCTCCTCCAGCTTTGAAAATCCTGCCTTTCTATGTTTGTTTGCCATTCTAAATGTATTTCTTCTTCCATTTAACTTGCTAGTCTTCCTTGTATTTTAGTATGGCAATGGCTCATTTACTTTTAGAAAATACTTTTTTTTCAAAATGAGCATCTTTATAAAATAACAATTTATATACCAATATGTAACATAACATATTTTTTCTATTTCCTTCATTACAGTCCTACTTCAAATTTCATTACAACATGGAGTTCACCAAAGTTCCTTGAAAGTTGTGCTAGGAGAATTCAGGATTGGGAAGGTTTTATCAAACTGGAAAGGTTTCAGGTTTTTAGGCAGTCTCAGACTTTTTATCTATCAGTAGACATCAGCTCAGCTAAATTTGCTGAGGCTAAGTATTAGAAGATTTACTGTCAGGTAATAATATTTTTTAACCACAACCCTCACAATATCTATCTACTAAAGTATAGAATGCCCACGAAATATTGAGGTAAGTAGAGGGAATCTGGTATGTAGAGGACTGTGTGTCAGCCTCAGAAATAGGAAGACCTGGGTATAAGTACTGCCTCTGACATTTACTAGCTATGTTATCCTGGGAAGTTGCTAAACCATTCAGTGCCTCAAGTGACTGTTAAATAGGAGGTTCCTCACTAGGTCTTCTTTGTACCAATGAAATCAGAGATCCAATTAAAAAAATTCTCCCCAGTGCCTAACACAGTGTTATGGGCATTATTTGAGCCTAATAACTATTTGTTGAATGAATCAGTGATTAAATTGGGTTTCTTTTTTCCTTTGACAATTGATAGTAGAATAGGGAAGTAGAGGGGATATGGAAGTGTGTTGGAGCCAGCTTGGACTGGTTTTCAGAGTGAACATTTACACCTTTCTAACAATAATTTTGCTTGCAGCTGCTGTGGGGGTGTAAGACCAATAACACCAGCACAAAGGAGGTCTGTTAGCACATGTAATTCATATATATATATATATATACACACACACACACACACACAGATATATGTATATATATACATATATATGAATGTATAGGTATTTATATGTATATATACACATATATACATACATATAGATGTACACACATACATGTACACACACATGTATATATAAGATGCACTTAGTTCAGGGGAAGAGTCAGCACCCTGAACTTCAGAGCAAAGTACAAATAGAAATTACAAGCAGAAATTATATAAACAGAGCAAATATCACAAATCAACAAACAGGGCTTCTGTCTGACCATAGCAATATATACATAGTTACCAGAGGGAGAAGCACCAACATCTGGGTTTTTCGAAGGCAGGGGAGCTCCATAACAGCTACCTAGAGTCTCATCTGGCTACATCACATGAACACTCTACCCATGAGTGAGCCCCAAAGCAAAATGCCAACCTTTGAATATATATATATATATATATATATATATATATATATATATATATATATATATATATATATGCTTCTTCAGGGTCAGAGAGCATCACAACCCTTGTGACCAAAGCTCATGTGACTTAGGTTTCCATGTAACTTAAGCAGGTCACATGGGCAAATTAATGGATGGGAAAGACCTTACCATCAAGCAAAAAGTACATTAACAATACAACCTTGGAAGTTGGAAATGCTGAAAAGCAAGGCTTGATGTATTAGTTTGCTGACTATCTAGACTTAAAAAGTGGTGGAGAAAAGTGTTAATAATGAAGATGAAACTTAAAAGTATGTCAAGAGTACTTTTTTTTTTACCAGAGGGCTGGTTCTTTAAAGTATTTGTCAGTACATTCCCAAGGAGGTGAGGGTTTTGATTGTGAGAGAGAGTATAGATGGAGTGGAGGTCATTTTGGAGCATGGATAAGACAACGTTTAGTGAAAGGAGACCTGGGTAGGATATCTCAGTTGATGACTCTCAATAATCAGGGAAACTAGAAAAGGGAGCAGGGGGAGGGACAGTAGAAGATTTCATTTTGGACAAGAAGGAAAAAAGAAAAGAGAAGGAGGAGGAAGCTAAAGAGCAAAATTGTCTAATTTCCAGTGTTAGCTCAGGCTACTCCACCTGGTATTAATAAGTTCTTCTTCAATATCTTGTAATCTCTTGGCTATCTGCATATGACCAGTTGTCATCTGCATATGACCAATTCTCAAAGCCCAATATTTAGGATCTTTGTATTACTGGACACAAAATCATATTCATCAGCCAGTTTGCCAAAGAATAGAATGATCTTTTATTTACTCTCTGATACAATGGCACGATTATATTTTCTCTCAGTAATTACTGAATTCTCAGTAGTCCAAGCAATTATATGTCTGCCACAAACATTCTCCATATCAATAAGCTGTAAATAGTATAAGAAGAATCTACATGGGGGTCCTTCCCCCATGTCACTGGATGTTTGCTTTGTTGGGAGACCCAAGGCCTCATAATTTTCCCTCCTCTATAGCTTCAAGTACACAACTACCTCCCGGCTTCTCTGGTTCTATTTGCCTGCTGCCCAATTAACATGCTGTGAAATCTAGACAGCTCTGTTTTTGAAAGACTCCAGAATCTTTTCATCTTGTTTTCAGAAATAATGAGGGTCACCTGTAGTGAGATAGAATGAAGCTAGATCCAAGGAAGAATTCCCCAACAGTTGCTAAACAGAGAGGTGAAGCATTCTACTAAAACCTCCAAAAGATATTTATCAATCTAGTTGCTTTAAGGGCAGTCTTTACTTCAATAGGAAGAACTAAGTCAGAGACTTTCAAACTTTTAAAAAAACTAGTATGTACGTATATATGGATATGTATATATGTATTGTAGCAGTAAGCACCCTGGCATACCCAGGATGGCCTGCTAGTGCAGGTTCTTAGATCTGCTTTGCTAAAGGAAAGCAACTTTAAAGGGGTCAACAATCTTACTTTAATTACATTCACTAGTTCAGGGGAAAGGTCAGCACCCTGAATGTGGAGAAAATACAAGCAGAGAAAATAAAAGCAGATAAATTAGCACAAAGACCAATAGACAGGGCTCCAGTTGTTTGAACAAGGTAATATAACCACCTACAAACACCACCAGATTGGGGGAGCACCACTACATCTGAGTATTTGGGGGGCTCTCAACAAAATGGCTACTCACAGTCATGTCCAGGGAATCAGAAGATCCTTCTCATGCACAACCCCCTGTTAAGGCAATCAATAAATAAGAAGATCTTTCCCCACCCATTTGAATAGGCTTAAGGTGGGGCTCCAGGTGGGGCCCATGAAGGGAGGTCTGATTATAAATTCCCTCCCAAGTAGGCCCAAAACCCCTAGCTATTAGGTGCTAAGTCGATGTGGGTGTGAAGCCTTCAAGGTCCTAGGGGGAGGTGCTAACTCCAGAGTCAATAGTAGCTGCCTAAGTTCTGGTTGCTCAGATGACTCTCTAGCTGATTGGATGATGTCTAATGACTGTATAAAAAGAGAGAAACACAGCTTGGAGATGGAGATGTGGTGAAGGCAGGAGAAGCAGCAGTGGTGGCAGAAGGAGCAGTAGCAGAAACCGAAGCAGCAGAAGCTGAAGCAGCAGGTGCTGCTGAGAGCAGGACTGTTCCATGTGTGGACCGGAGAGTGCTGAGCAAGGGCTTGAGGCCAGTGGGTAATCTTCTCACTAGAGGGCCCTAACATTGGGGGGAAGCACGAATATGATTTGGCTTATTGTCATAATGTTTTTCTGTAACCTCCTGGTTACTTTTGTGAGGCAGACTTATTGGGCCTGGAAGCTTTTGGCCAGGATATTGAATTGGGGACACTGGTCCATGGGTCTGCTACTTTGGAGCTTGAATAAATGCTTTAATTCCTCTGCCTTCTACTTAGAGAATTCCTTATACCCTGCGATTCTGAACCATTCAGGCATATTTATGATTTTCTTTGAAATCATGAATTCTGCCTTCATGATATAGCCCCCAAAGTAAAACCTCACCTCAGAGTATATATACACTTCTCAGAGCCAGAGGGAACACAATCCTCATGACTTAGTGCCTAATTAGATTACTAACAAAATGTGTGAAAGCCTTCCTACAAGCAAGCCTCCCAGTAAGCAAAACTTCCCCATAAGCAAGCTCCTCCTTAGGTAAGTTCCTCCCCCAATAGGCTCTATGTGACTCAGGATGTATCACAGCTGTGATTGAACACATGGGGTCACATAGGCCTATTAATGGAGGGGAAGATATTCCTATTCCACTAATATTACATGTATATATGTATATACACGTGTGCATGTGTGTGTGTTTATGTGTGTGTGTGTGTGTGTGTGTGTGTGTGTGTGTGAAATACATGGGCACACTCATGGCAGTTGAAAAAAATTCTCTCCGTTGGCTTAGCCACATAGCAGGTAGCAAGATAAAGGGAAAAAGTGCTAAACTTGAAGCCACAGGACCTGAATTTCAATCTTACTCCTGATCCTTATTCCCTGTGTAACTTCAGGCAAGTTGCTTGCTTCCCCTAGGCCTCAGTTTTCTCAGCCATAAAATAAACAGGTTGGGTGACATCATTTTCTAGTCTCATTGAGTTTTAAATCGAAGATCTTATGGACACTGATCAAGAGAGGTAAAGCTTCAGTGCCACATGTAAAACATTAAATATGTATGTATGTTTATTATTTATGTACATATATAAAGTCTGTAGCCACCAAACTACTTAGGGAGCATCTGATATAATATTGATAACATTATCAATAACAAGAGGCAAAGTGGCACAGATGGTGGGACGGCACTCTAGTCAGAAAGACCTCGACTCAGAGCTAACTTGTTAGGCAGGAGCCTGGCCCTGTGATCATTGGCAAGTCATGCCAAATCTCTGACCCTCAGATAAGTCCCTAAGCTTTAAATTACTGGGGATTTTTTGGTTCTCAAAGTCTTATGCTCTTAAGTAACACATTGGCATTTTGGAGGGCTCTTTCTGCAGAGGAAATATCTTAATGATGAAACTACTGATGTGAACTTCAAGCATGGTAATAGGATGCGATAAGAGAAGATTTGGGGGCAGTGGACTTATCAAAACCCTTGAAATCCCTTGTGGACAGACACCTGTACCTTCTTTACACAGGGCTGTTTCTGACTGAATATGGACAGGCTAGGGATTGGACCTAGGATTTCAATGGAATAAGGAATTCTGGAAGAACAAGCTCTCTCTACTAATATAGATTGACAGTTTTCCTGCAACTTGTCTTACAGAGGTATCTCAAGTACTGAGGTTAAACAATGATAACCACTAGCATTTAAATGTTGCTTTAGGATTTGTAAAGCACTTTAAAAAATTTGTCTCATGCCCAGGGTCATACAGTATGTGTGAGAGGTGCAACTTGAACTCAGGTCTTTCTGGATCTGAGCCTCACAACTCAGGCCATGAGGCGTCTTGACAAAATATATCATTTGGTCAAACATCTGAAAGTATTATTCTCTACACTGAAACTTAGGATTCATTTACCCCAAACTATTTATTTTTAAAAAGACTGCAGTAGTTTTTATTTTATTTTTTAGTCAGCTGAGATCATCTTCTGTATTTTGTAGCTTTGCATCATGCCAAGGTACAAAAAAGGAAAAGAAAGTACAATGTTCTGTGTGTATCTGTGTGTGTGTGTGTGTGTGTGTGTGAGTGTGTATGTTTTCAAACAATTATTTGTGCCAGCAGGGAAAACATTCTCCACTGGCTTAGCCAAGTATACAACAACATTTGCAAAAATGCCAGGGAGTAGACACCAGGGTCCAAAGGAAAACATTATAGATCATATGGAGGCAGCCTCTGGCAATGAACATGCTTTTAGTTTATGCAGAGATTAAAATGAGAGGAAACAAAAAAAATTGATCTTGAAAAGAACATTATTTTGTCTGGGATGTTGACAAGGGGAAGGAAAATTGAATGGATGGAAACTTGATTGTAATTACATTAAAAAAAACCTGTCACATTGACTAATGTCTAAAAAGGATGGAAGGAAGAAACAAAGTTAGAGAAACAAAGGGAAAGGTGAAAAGAACACCTTGTTTAAAATAAAATTTGAAATTTTTCTTTGTTATTCAGCTGATATACTGGCCAACTGTACTGAAGCAGCCAAGCAGGCATCTAGGAGATTCCTCGAGTGACTTGTAAAAATGGTCTGTTCCAATGGCTTGACTGCTTGGGAATAGATAGGGCCCACAATTCTTAAATAAGACATCCATTTTGGGGCAACCCCTTAAGGCCCTCAAGATCTCTGAGAACATGCAATAGAGTATATATCATTGACAGAATCCTCCATTGCACCTAAGCCACATGTACACGCAAACCTCAGGATAAGAAGGTGCATGAGTATTTCTGGAAACTTTTTAGCTTAATACAAACATACTGGCAGAGTATAACTCATCATAAGACTTAGATTGAGAGCCAGAGAAGGCTTAGAAGCTATCTAAGCCCAATCCTAGCCCCATCACTTTATAGATGGAGAAACTGAGGTCCAGAGAGGGGAAGTCATTTACCTAAAGTTGAACAGTAGTGTAGTCATGATTAAAACCCAGGTTTTCTTGTACAGAATCCAATGATCTTTCCCCTGTATCATACTAATCCCTTGAGGAAGGGAAAGTTTTTGTTTTGAGTAAGCCCCAGTTGCTGCCCAAGAAGAAAAGAATGGTCAGAAAGAATGGACAAAAACTGACTAACTCCTTCCACCACTTACCTGACCGTCAACGCTTAAAAGAAGGTCCTATGCCTCTAATGTCTGCATGATGTATGTCAAGTATGTTAAAATTCAACTGTGTGCATCCACAAAGGATCCAGGATCCTTTCTATAACCTATGTTCTCTATTACCTACGACTATCATTCTATTCCTTTTAGAAATATAGGAAAATTCACAAGAGAATTCTTGCCACAAAAAAAGTTAAAAACAACTACTATAAGGACTCCAAGGACTGTTTAGCAAAGGACTTGTTAACCTTTTTTTGTGACACGGACTTCTTTGTTGGTCTGTTGAAGTCCTCATTATTCCTCAGAATAATGTTTTTAAATGAATAAAATACATAGGATTGTAAAGAAAATTAATTATATTCAAATATAATTATCAAAAATGGGCAGCTAGGTGGCTCAGTGGATAGAATACCAGGCTTGGAGTCAGGAAGACTTCTCTTTCTGATGCAAATCTGGCCTCAGACACTTACAAGATATGTGACCCTGGCTAAGTCATTTTATCCTGTTTCCCTCAGTTTCCTCATCTGTAAATGGGCTGGAGAAGAAAATGACAAACCATTCCAGTTTCTTTGCCAAGAAAATCCCAAATATGGTCACAGAGAGCTGGACATGACTGAAAACAATTGAACAATCACAAACATATGTGTATGTGTGTATGTATGTGTACACACACGAGCCCACACACATGTACACTTAAAATTCATGTATCCAAGATAAAGAAGTTCTGCTAGAGGATATATTTCAATTTTGGAAGCTGTGAAGTCATCTTCTCCCAATTTTGATGCATTAAATGAGGGAAACAAGGTATGACCATGAAGTCATGAAATTTACCTGTTTAGCCTCCAAACTGGACTGTTACGAGGCGTAAATAGTCATTTGGACGTATAAGGCCTGTTATGTTAAAATAAAAATTTTCTCTCATTGCTTTAGAATCAGACTTCACATTCTGCAGTATCAAATTTGTGATGAAGGTCAGAGACTGAAATGCTGCAATAAATAAAGAAAAGATCCTATTTTGTTTTCTCTAAAGATAGGTTGAGTTCAGTGGTGGCTAATTAGTGTTAGTCATCTCTGAGATAGAAAGAGACCAATAAGCGGTGTGGTGTAGTACAAGGTTGGCAAACTTTTTTTTAAAGAACAAGCTAATAGATATTTTAGGTTTTGTTATCTTACAGACAATATCAAATTATATAGTTTTTATATAACAAGAGGGAAAGCAAATCACCACAACTTCTTCACTGATAAAATTTAAAATGTGATAATTGAGTATAATTTTTACTCAATTTTATTCTATTTTCATTTCCAAATTCTCCCTCTTTGAGAAGGCAAGAAATACAAGACCCATTATAGATACGAAATCATGCAAAACAAAATTCCACATTAGCCATCTTCCAAAAAGAAAAAAAAAGCAAGAAAAAGAGAAAAAATGCTTCGATCTCTACTCAAATTCCTCTGTTCTCTATCTGGAGGTGGATAGCATCATTCATTATGAGTCCTTTGGAGTTGTGGTGTATCAATATGTTGATCAAATTTACTAAGTCTTTTACTGTTAATTCTCATCAACAATATTGCTGTTGCTGTTTAACTTATTCTCCTGGTTTTGCTCATTTCACTTCACATCAGTTCACATAAGTCTTCCCAGATTTTTCTGAATCCATCTACACTATTTTTTATAGCCCAATAAATATTCCATCACATTCACACACCATAGGTTGATCAGCCATTCCCTTAATTTCCAACTCTTTGCTACCACAAAAAGAACTGTTATAAATATTTTTGATATATAGGTCCTTTTCTTTTTTCTTTGATCTCTTTGGTGATACAGACCTGGTAACAGTATTGTTAGATAAAAGGGTACTAATAGTTTAACATCTTATCATATGATTTCTGACTCATGGTTAACTTTTTATACCACAACTTCAAAATATAAACCCTCCATTCTAGTCGTCAGTTTTGTTATTATCCCTAATTACTTACAGACTATATTCATTCCTCTCTCCATGACTTTATTCATCCTCTAACTCCTGCCAGGTCTCATGATCCCAAAGAGCCAATAGGGTCAGTACTGTCAAACTTGGTTTAGAAGGAAGTTGATTTTCACTGCTAATGAGGCTGAAGCCTGGCTCAGTTTGCTCTATGGGTTTGTACGATTCGCTTTCCGAGGACTGCATTGGCTTGAGGGCATTTAGCCAACAAGTGGAGAAGATTAGTGGAAGGCACAGGGAAAAGAGAAAAAGGAAGAGATGAAGTGGTCCAGATTGAAGGGATATAGGGTAGGAAGCTAGGGTAGTAATTATAATCTCCTTTTGTACATTTTTCAGCTGAAAAGGACTCAATGAGCTAAACCAAAAGGTACAGTAAAAAAGACAAATTTGTCTGGTTTTGAGAATAATACAATTCTTCTTTACGAGTACTGACCTGGGACTTCATATGTGAAAAGTGCTTTTTCAATCAAGATTACTACCAACCTTGTTCTGTAGGCCAGTAGTTTTACCAAAGGGTAGGAATGCTACCTTTATCCAAAGTCTCCAAGCTCTAAACCACAAAAATCCATTCCACTCCCACTCCCTCAGATTTGTTCATTTATTTAAAAAATTTTTGACTATTATTTTCATAAAATTTTAACTAGCATTTATTTTCAATCTCTTCTATATCCCCCACCCCACCCCATTGGAATGGGAGGAGAAGTACACAACAGGGGAAAAGGGAATATAAACGTTCAAGAAATCTACAAAAGAGTGAACTGATTGGACACAGATATCTTTATAATCTTAGATCAGGTGGTACCTGAACCTTAACCTAACCTTAACTACATCAGGATTGCTTTAGATCCCATTGATCTCTTCTTGACTTCAATCTCCTCAGATCCCTAGATGAGAGTAACATTTTAGTCTCCTAAAAACATCTTGAGAGGATTTTGACTTTCTTCAACTCCTAAAGTGTGTTTATTTGCCTGTTTTACATCACACTCAGCCAATTTTCTTATTTGTGGCAATCTTACCCATATACATTTGCTAGTTAATTTTCCTTCTTTCTTACTAACAAACAAGCAGGGAAAAACAAGCAAAGAGGTGAAGGACATTGGATTTGCAGTTACAATGCTTGTTTTTAAATCCCAACACTTCTACTCTGTGACCTTGGGAAAGTCATTTAACCTGTCTGGGCTTCAGTTTTATCATGTATAAAATGAAATTCTAACCTAGTGATCTTATATGTAGTTAAACATAGCAGTGTTTCCATACTTAAAAATTCAGCTTTACACAACTTTATATAGAGTTGAGCCCCAAAGTTCACAAAGGATAACATATTTCCCTAACTGCTTGTGTTACTTCTTTTCTGAACTCCTAGACAAAGAAAAGAGGGTTCCAACTGTAGGTAAGGGATAAACCGGTTAATTTGCTTATGATAAGTCAAGTAGGACATAAGCTTGAAGAGAGAAAACCAAAGGACGGCATCTCAGCAGTCCTGGCTAGATGAATTCAGTAATGTGTTACCAGAGCTTGGGTGTTTGTAGGGCTGGAGTCATCATGTAAGGGCCAGACCAGGAGTCTAAAGATTCAAGAAAGGCTTGAGGTTTCAGACAATGAATGTGTTTGGTTTAGAAGCATAGAAAGAAGGAAGGAGGAAAGAAACAAGCATTTATTGAGTTCCTACTTTGTGCCAGGCAATATGATTAGTGCTTTACAAATTTTATCTCATTTGATCCTTAACAATAACCCTGAGAGGTAAGTTCTATTATTATTCCCATTTTAGAGTCAGGGAAACTGTGGCAGGCAGAAGTTGTGACTTGCCTAGGGTCACATAGCTAGTAAGTATTTGAGATCAGATTTGAACTTAGGTCTTCCCAACTCTAGGGCCAGCATTCTGCCCATTGTACCTTCAAACTATCAGAAAAGACAATGGATGGCAACCCAGGAAATCTAGTCAATGTGGAAATTTCAATGATTTATTAAAACTTGAAGTGGGAGATAGGCCAAGTCCAGGGGATCAGGGGAGGTATGTGATGGATTAAATATACTTAAAGGTCAATCTAGATAAAGGGTTAGACTCTGAAATCTTAAAGGAACAGAGTTAGTGAACAGAAATATCTAAGTTAGTTTTGGTCTTTTCTCTTTACCCTCATACTTGTAGCCAGGACTGAACTGCTTTGGACTCACTGGTACTTATTTGTAGGTAGAGAAAGACTCAAAGGCATGTCTGTAGGTTACTCTTGATTGTATTTAGGGATTTAGGGGAGATTTTTACAAATAGATTCAACATACAAGTGCTGAGACCAAGAATTTTTAAGGTTGACCCATGAAAATGTGACATCCAACTTTCTAGTGTACATATCTAGTAAGTACATATCAACGACATTTGTGATGTTATCCCTTTTGTGGAGCATCATGGTTGTAGCCATTAGAAAATCAATCTGTTCAATTTGAGTTCTACAGGCCAGAAGCAGAGGAAAAATATTTCTCTCTCTCTGTCTCTGTCTGTCTGTCTGTCTCAGTCTCTGTCTCTGTCTCTCTTCCCCTCCCCCTCTTTCCCTACGTCTCTCTGGAGTAAAAGAGGATAAAAGTTCTTTGGGTGAGAAAAGAATTTTCTGAGATTGAACATAAGATGAGAGTTGGATCATCATTTTTAGGGTAGATATTTTTGTTAAATCTCTTGATAATATTCCTTTATAAGTTGCCACTTACTATTAGTCAGCTATTAGACTTTATTATTTTTGATTCTTCTTTAATATTTATTTCACCCACTCCTTCCCAACACATTTGATTGTTCTTAATTAAACAAAACAGACTTTCAGGGAATGAGGTATCATGGGTTAGGGGTAGAACGGGGAGTAGAGAGCTGACTTTGAGAGTCAAGAAGACCTGTGTTCAAGTTCCTTCTGTGACATATACCAGCTATGTAACTATGGACAAGTCACTTCACCCCTCAATGTCTCATGTAACTCTAACAATATAAGTTTCTGGTCAATTGCATTGCTAGAGAGAATTCCCTACACCATTGAAATTACAGCTTTGGACCATTCTCCTTCCCCCAAAACAAACAAACAATCCCTAACCCAACCAAAAAAGTGAAAAGAAAACTGTCTCTCATGAGTTAGTCTAGAAAGCTGCTGTCAATCAAGTATGATCATTTGTTAACCAAATGAGTTGCATTATATAGTATTTGAGTAAAACAGAAGCTCATGAAGAAGGACAGGGATTAAATGTGTGCTGGGTTGGAAGGTATACAAGCAGACTATAACTGCCAGCAGTGTCTCAGCTCTAATTTGTAATGCTAGAGCTGATATTCCTCTTCTTTGTCAAACATTAGAGTAAGCAAGCCTATTCTTTCTATCAATCACACATGGCATGCATTGTGTGTGCCTAGTTTCTCTTGAAGCACTATTAAAAGAATATAACACTCGGCAGAATCTGTCAAAGATTTAATCTATCCATGTCTTCCTCTCTCTGCCTCCCAGTTGAGTCATAGACTGATGAAAGATATTGACACATTGACAGTGGTAGAGGGTGGGGAGTTGGGGATGGAAGAGGGAGAAAAAGGCAGAAAGAAAACATTAGGCAGGACTCATTCATGGACAGTATTTTCTTTCTGTTTTGAGAGACTTCAATCCCTGTGTTTTGAATTTCCTTATTTTGCCTCTGTACATTATATGCAAATTGATTCCAGAAAGAGGATTTTGGAAGTCCACTCTATATAAAAGATGTTTGGGCTGATTTGTCATTTAAAGGGGAAAAAAAGGTTTAACTGTTTGATGTCACTCTTGTTCTACCTCCTTGTTCCGTTGGAAAAAATAAGTTAATTCCATTGTTTATAATAGGAAGACAAAATGGCATATGCTTAAACAGAAGGAATCTCCAGTGTAGGTAGAATGAAAGCTTGATAGATCTTCAATGAGTGGAGTTCATTTTGATGACAAGGAAAAAGTGATGAACCAGCATCACAGGTCAGATTGTCAATATGGTGGTTGTTTTTCTATAAAACTCTTCAGGGATTCAGCTGATGTTAGAATTAAGTTTTTCAACTCATCAGAGCTGAAGAGTAATGTATAATAAGACAACACCTGGCTTCAGGGAATCAAGGTTCATATTGGTAGAAACTCCAAATGTGCAACACTCTAATAACAAAGAATCATGGCTTTTTGTGTATTTTTCACTCTTTAATTCTTGAATTAATGAGGTTTGCTTTTGTGACTCCTCCACAAGATTGATAGGGAGCTATTTTATACCTATAGGAAAATTAAAGTTAATGATTTTCGGAAATGTAACCAAATACTAAGCAAGGGTAATTCAAAAGGAATTTTGTCTTAGTCAATGTATGACATTTTCCTTCAGTAATGTTTGGCTATAATCATTGTTAATTGGAGGTTTTACCATGAATTTTGATTGTAACCTACTTCCTAGTCCACTTTGAAGTTCCCTCCAATTTCTCTTCTTTAGGAAACCATCTCAGTTCATTGATTCTTGCAAATTGATTTGCTGATTTTGATAATATTGATAATAAGTTTCTGATATTGATAATAAATAGATTCATCAGGGGATCCTATAGCATTTACTAGGGATCACCTGATACACATATACATAGACACAATAAATAGACACATGTATAGGTGTGTGTGTGTGTGTGTGTATGTATGTATATGTGTGTGAGTGTGTGTGTGTGTGTGTGTGTGTGTATGTGTGTGTATGTGTGTGTGTGTGTAGAATCAGACAGCCACTGAGTGGAGCTTGAGCAGGGCCTATTGTGATCCAATCTATGACATTCTGAGTGAACTGGGTTTAAGGTATTAGAAAGGAAGGAAGGAAGGAAGAAAGGAAAGAAGTAAAGAAGGAGAGAAAGAAAGAAAGAAAGAGAGAAAGAAAGAAAGAAAGAAAGAAAGAAAGAAAGAAAGAAAGAAAGAAAGAAAGAAAGAAAAAGAAGAAATCTAGCCAGTAAACCCCAAGTTAAATAGGCAGCTTCTGGCCATCGAAATTTACCTTCTTTCGGAGGGGAGAAGGAAAGGGAAAGGAAAAGCTGAGTTACCCAACTAACTGGGTCGCCATTTAGGCAACTTGATCTACTCACAGGTTGTGTTTGTCCTTCATTTTTTAAGAGGACCATGATATCAGAGAAATGATGACATGACTTGTAGTTGACTTTGATTTGAGTGAGGGAGGGCTGTGCAAGGTCACCAGCCTCTCTTTCTCTTCCAGAGCCATCTGGAACCAGTGATCAGATATTCATCAGGATGACTGGGGATGACCCAGGGTGTAATGGGAGACCCTGGCCCTTTTAGGCTAAGGCCTTTTCATGTACTCACTTAGAATGAGGTAATGCCAATTCAGTGAATAGGCCTCTTTAAGAAGTGAGTCAAGGGATGGCCCCTTTATTTAGAAAAAAAAAAGAGGAAAAAATTAAGCTGGGAGGGGAAGACTCTCAGGGTTGCTGTTCCAAAGAGAAACAGTTACCATTGACATTCACTCTACATCAGGAGGGGAAAAGAAAGGAGGGAAGGGAGGAAGGGAGGAAGGGGGGAAGGAAAGAAGGAGGGATGGAAGGAAGGAAGGGAGAAAAAGAAAGTCTCTGTCCAAGCTCCACTTAATGGCTCTATTTTGGGCCCTCCTGGCTTAGAATGAATGTGAATGGTAACTGTTTCTCTTTGGAACAGCAACCCTGAGAGTCTTCTCCTCCAGGCTTGATTTTTTTTCTCTTTTGTTCTAATTAAAGGGGCCATCCCTTGACTCACTTCTTAAAGAGGCCTATTCACTGAATGGGCGTTACCTCACACTGAGTATATGAAAAGGCTTTAGTCTAAAAGGGTCAGGGTCTCTCATTGCATCCTAGGTCATGTCCCGTCATCCTGATGAATATCTGGTCACTGGATCCAGTTGGCTCTGGAGGAGAAAGTGAGGATGATGACCTTGCACAGCCCTCCCTCACTCAAATGAAAGTCAACTACAAGTCATGTCATCATTTCCCTGATGTCATAGTCCTCTTCCAAAACGAATGACAAGCATGAGTATCACACATATGTATACACATATGTGCATGTATATATATATATGTGCACATACATACATACATATAACCAATCCTGTCATTTCATTTCAGAGGGAACTCTCATAAGGAAATTTATAAACTTATTCTTCTAACACAAGCAACTATTTTACAACTTGTAATTTTAAAAAGTTGCTTGGCAGGTTTATAAAAAAGTGTATGACTTGATCAGAGTCACACAGCAAATGTTTGAGAGGTGGGACCTGAACCCATGTCATCCTGACTTTAGGGCTATGTATATATCCAATTTATACAGATGTGTGTGTATACACGTACACACATATGTATATATAAATATATGTATATGTGTTTTTGTATATATGTGTATATACGTCATAACTCTGATAAAAAAAATCTTTTATTTGTCTCTGAATTAAAATTCAACAGCTTTGGCAGGATTTCAATGCATGTAATTTTCTGTTGTCCCGACACCTCTCCATCTATACCTCTCTATCTTCTCTATATTCTGGCACAATTGGATTACTTGCCAATCCTCATGCATCTCCAGCATTTCCCACTCTCTGTGCCTTTGCTTACACACACACACACACACACACACACACACACTCTCTCTGCCTGGAACACATTGTACATCTTGGTACAGAGAAGTCAGAGGACCTGGCTACATATCCTGTCCTTGATGCTTTCAAGTGTGAACTTGAACAAATCATTTTTTACCACTAAGTCAGTTTTCTCATCTATAAAATGAGAAGGCTAGCCTGGTTTGTGAAGTTCCTTTGGGATTTATAACTGTAATTCTATGAAACAACTATTAACTTCCTCTCTGTCCTTTAAACCATAATACAAATGCCATATATTCAGGAAAGTCTTCCTTGATCTTTATAACCATTAATGACCCTTCACCATTTAAAGTTCACATGATTCTATGTATTTACATTTATTATGTATTATTTTACATTACAGTTTTTCATCTATTTGGTAGAGCTTCCTAAAAGACTACAACTCCATAAGGGTGGTAACCTTATCTAAATGTTCTTCCTCCCATAAAGCTTAATTTATTATTGTACATAAAATAGTTTGCTTAAATAATGCTCTTGAGTTGAAAACAGAACTCCCAAATATCTCTCTTGTTTCTCTATTCTCTACTAAAGAGAAAAACATTCAAAGAAATGGTTGAGAAGAAAGCAAAACTCAAGGTAACTGAAGAGGTAATTAAAAAAAAAGCATTTAGCTGCTCTCAATGAGTTTAAGTCATCTATATCAGATGAACTCAAGGCAATGAAATATATTGTGCATGTGGTTACTGAGCCATTGTGGATTATCTTTGAAGAATTGTAGGACTGGAGAGAGGCAATCATTGTCCCAAATTTCAAATGGGAAAAAGTGAAATCTGCAAACTACAGCCTAGCCAATTTGACCATGATTCCTAGGGGAAAAATAGATTTGACTATTAAATGAATCTTTTTTGAGTACTCAGAAAAAGGAAATTATGACGATGCAGTGATTAGAGTACTTGGGTAGGAGTTAGGAAGATCTGAATTCAAATTTAGCTTCAGACGCTTACTAGCTGGGTGACCCAGGGCAAGTCACTTAACCTCTGTTTGCCTTAGTTTCCTCATCCCTAAAATGGGAATAATAACCGCATCTACCTCCTAGGGTTGTTGTGAAGATTAAATGAGATAATCATTGTAAA
The DNA here is from genome assembly GCF_011100635.1 of Trichosurus vulpecula. Classification (NCBI taxonomy): domain Eukaryota; kingdom Metazoa; phylum Chordata; class Mammalia; order Diprotodontia; family Phalangeridae; genus Trichosurus; species Trichosurus vulpecula. The sequence continues at coordinate 286,045,923 of NC_050574.1, read as the reverse complement.
GCACTTAGCACACTGCCTGGCACTTATTTTGTGCTATATAAGTGTTAGCCATTACGAATATTGAGTAAGGAAGAAGTCACTAAGAACAAGTCAAAACTGGCTTAATTTTCTTTTTTGGGCAATATTATTAGATTGCTAAATTAAACAAATACTAGGAACATACTACGATTTCAATAAGGCATTCAACAAAGATTTTTCATAGTGTTTTTGTAGACAACATAAAGAGATGAGCTCTGGATGATATTATAATTATGTGGATTAAGAACCGATTGAAGAATTGGACTCAAGGGGTTTCAATTTAAGGGACTGATATCTATCTAAAAGTTGTCTCTAGTGGAATGTCTCAGAGTTCTGTCCTTGGCCACCATCTGTTCAACATCTTTGTCCATTAGCTAGATGGCATGTGTAGCAAATTTTTGGATTACCTTGATTTGGAAGAGATAATTGATATTTCATTTGCCAGAATCAGGATCCAGGATCATGGCAGGCTTGAACAACGAGCCAAGTCTAATAAAATTAAATTGAATAAGAATAAAGTGCAAACTTGTATACTTGGGTTCAAAAATCAATTGCATAAGTACAATGTGAAGTACTGGTGGCATTCCTACATCACAAATTTTGTTGGACTGCATGCCTGTTATGAACCAAGGGTGTGGCAAGGCAGAAAAATTAAATAATTTGATATTAGGAGGTATTAGTGGTAGTACATAGTAGATCATAGTCTCACTTTATTCCACCCTGGTTGTACCATATTGATGTATTATGTTTTTTTTTTCTGATGCTACATTTAAGGAAAGACAAACTGGAGCATATATAGAAGAGGACATCTAGCTCCTTTGAAGGAAGGAAAACCTAAAGCATTCATGAAATTCATGTGACATGATCTTTAACTTCAAGCATTCGAAAAATCATTCTGTAAAAGAGGGATTACACTTCTTGGTCCCAAAGGGTGAGCCTAGGCATAATGAATGAAATCTGAGAGGAAGAAAAAGAATGTCCTAATTAGTGAAACATTCTGAACATGAATTGTTTTGCCTTGATAAGTACTGAGTTTGCAGAACATGAAGGTATTTCAATTCACCAGTTCTATGATTCTATAAACTAATGGATAAGCTTTGAAGATCCAACAGTTTATTAACTGGATATCCCTGTTCTCTTAGCAGCAAAATATAAGGGATGGCTTTCAACAAGTACACTATGGCCAATTTGTAGCACAGATACATTTAGAAGAGTGTCAGAATTAACCTATCTGCATTGATCTAACTCCCCACAGATGTGTCAAATTGCACCTCTTTTCTCATGTCTCCGAAAAAGTACATTTGTATACTGAGCAAAATAAATGTCAAATGGTACTGCAAAGGAGGACACCTAAACTAGAAGACCCCAATGTATCTCAATGGTTGTGCGATCATGGGCAAATCACTCATTCTTAGCCTCAGTTTTACCAGCAGTAAAATAGGGATAATATCTATAGTACCAACTTCATATATGTGTTGTGAGGCTCAAATGAGATAATATATCTTATGTCCAGTATATGCCAGATTGTTATTACACCAGCTGCTCATCTGTAAATGCATACGTTTACCAGTCTTATCATTTCTTTAGTTCAATCAGTTAATTCAGAGGTTGGCAAATTGCTATCTGAGGGCCAAATCTGGGCCATTGTCTGTTGTCTTGTAGGACCATGAACTTCCATTCTTAGCTCACTGGGCACACAAAAGCAGAAGGTGGGCCAAATCTGAGTTACTTTAACCATCAGTACTCAGTCCATTCAATCAACTTGGACAAAATTACTGTTTCACTTAGTGGACCAGTTGTTTTCTGGTTTTTTTGTTTTTGTTTTTGTTTTTTGTTGTTGTTGACAGTGATGATATAGGAGTGAAAGCAACAGTGCTCTGTATCTTGTAGGTGCTTCATAAATAATTGCTGAAGTAATACTGAAGCATAAATATCTTTTCCTTCCAGCACATGTGTAAACCCTGTGAAAATATGATGCATTCAGGACTGCCCAAAGACCAGACATAATTTATTGAGGTTTGCCTTCAGCCAACCATTCAGAAACAATTCTCCAGCAGGCAGTGGGAAATTCTTGCTGTGATTGTTATCAACAAATACTGTTAACTAAACCCCCAAATTTGGAAAGTGCAATATGTTTACCTTTCTCTAAGTGGATCGGTTAATTAAAGTCTTTTCTCATTAACAGCTGTGCTTATTTATAATACAAACATTTTTCATACCTTCAATTTGTGGAAAGTCAATAAGCATATGACAATTTTAATTGAATTTCTGTCTGCTTGGATGAAAAATATATTTTCCAATGATTTATCAAGCAGAGTTCCTTTCAGAATTTATGTAATCTATTTTTTTCATTGTTAACATTAAATCTCCTTTTGCGTAGATGCCAAATTTACTGTGTTGGAATAGAAAGTACACAAGGGCATACAATCATAGGCCAAATCTCTCTCTGTCTCTAGCTCTAATTTTATCTATAATTGCGTCTGTGTCTTTGTCTGTATCTGTGTCTTTGTGTCTCTCAGACTATAATTTAGTGTTTTTGTTGTTCAGTTGTTTCTGTCATATCCAACTCTTCTTGATCCCATTTGAGGTTTTCTTAGCAAATCTACTGGGGTGGTTTGCATTTCCTTCTGCAGCTCAATTTACAGATGAGGAAACTGAGGCAAACAGGGTTAAGGGACTTTCCTAGGGTCACACGGATAATAAGCATTTGAGGCCAAATTTGAACTCAGGTCTTCCTGACTCCAGGCCTGGTACTCTATCCACTGTGCCATCTAGCTGCCAATAATTTGGTGTAGGAAATCTCTGATGAAAACACTCCCTTTAGCAATGCAGATAAGCAACTATGCTGTACCTTATAGCCTTACAGGAACTGAAAGGTTGAAACTTGCCGAGTGTCGCAGTGCCAATTTACCACAGAAGTGGTTTGTGAATCTAGGTCTTTCTGATTCCAAAGCTGGCTCTCCATCTGCTATATCATGTGACCTATCATATATACGTATATTTTGTATTTTGTTATGCTTTTTAAAAAACATTGCTGTCATTTATAAATTCAACAAACAAAGCAAACAAAAGTAAAACAAATCAGTACATCAACTCTGATGGCTAGAATATGTAACACTTCACACTCATAGACTACCACCTGGAGGAGGGACATGTGTTTCATCACCAATCTTGTCAGATTGAAATTATTTATCACATTAATTTGAATTCAGAGGCTTTGGTGATGTTTTCCTTTATATTATTAAAGTCATTGTATATTCGTTTCTTTTTATTAATAGGGTCATATGATTATAGATTGAGAATGGGAAAGGCCTTTAGAGGTCATCTAGGTAAACCTGATTTAACCCATGAGGAAACTAAGGCCTTGAGAAGTTAAATGACTTGCCCATGGTCATACTATTTGCATGGTAAGGCTAGGACCTAAAGTTAGAGGTAGGTCCTCTGATGTTCAAAACAGCGCTCTTTTCACTCCACCTTACTGTACTACTCTCACATATAGTCTACATACATTTTATATATAGAGGCAACACCCATATACACAGCACAACATAACAGTATATTTACATGTTTACACATGTATATATGTATGTGTATACACAAACATATACATGCACGCATGTATATATACATATACACAGATACATATATGTATGTATACACATACACATTTATGTGCATGTATATATGCATGTATGAATGTGTGTATACATATATACACATACACACACACACACATATATATAAACACATGCACAGTCTTCACTTCAATGTCATGGCATCACCTCCCTGATGTCATGGTGTCATGGTCCTCATCGAGAATGAAGGACAAACAACAACCTCTGGGAGTAGAAAAGTTGCTGCTCACTGGGGACCAAAGTATAACCAGCCAATTGGGCAACACCTTTCTTTCTTTCTTTCTTTCTTTCTTTCTTTCTTTCTCCCTTTCTTTCTTTCCTTCTTTCTCCCTTTCTTTCTTTCTTTCTTTCTTTCTTCCTTCCTTTCTTCCTTCTTTCCTTCCTTCCTTCCTTCCTTCCTTCCTTCCTTCCTTCCTTTCTTTCTTTCTTTCTTTCTTTCTTTCTTTCTTTCTTTCTTTCTTCCTTCCTTCCTTCCTGCCTTCCTTCCTTCCTTCCTTTCTTCCTTCCCTACTTCCTTCTTTCCCTCCTTCCTTCCTTCCTTCCTTCCTTCCTTCCTTTGTCTTCTTTCTTTCTTTCTTTCTTTCTTTCTTTCTTTCTTTCTTCCTTCCTTCCTTCCTTCCTTCCTTCCTTCCTTCCTTCCTTCCTTTCTTTCTTCTTTCCTTTCTTCCTTTCTTTCTTTCTTCCTTTCTTTCTTTCTTTCTTTCTTTCTTTCTTTCTTTCTTTCTTTCTTTCTTTCCTTCTTGTCTCAACGTCAAATCACTCAAGGCCTACTTGTTCATTGTTTGGATTGGCTAAGAATTAATGAATGAATGTAAATAGCAACTGTTTCTGTATTGGCCAGAAACCCTGAGGGTCTTCCACTCCCAGGTAGGATTTTTTTTTTTGGACTCCTAAAGAGGTTATTCTCTGCATCATTTCTTATTCAGTCTTAATCATTGAATGGGTGGTGCCTCAGTCAAACTGAGACCAGTTAAAGACCTCAGTTTGAAAAGGTCAAGGTCCCTCACTGAATCTTTTGCCATCTCCAGCAGTCCTGATCTATATCTGGCCACTGGACCCAGATGGCTTCTGGGGAGTAAGTGATGCTGCTGACTTGCACAGCTTTCCATCACATATCCAATTTACTTGCCTGTCATGACATCACCTTCCTGATGTCATGGTCCACTTTGAGAACTAATGACAAACAAGAAAAGCAATACATACATATCAATATATGTAAATATTCAAATATACAAAAAGAGGGAGAGGGAGAGGGGAAGAGAGAAGGAGGGGATGAGAGCGAGAGGGAGGGAGAAGATGAAGGGAGGCAGGAAGGGAGAGAGAGAGAGATAGATAGATAGATCGAGAGAGAGAGAGAGAGAGAGAGAGAGAGAGAGAGAGAGAGAGAGAGAGAAACCTGTGGCACCTTTTCTCAGACATTAGGCTCAAATTAGACCCATATTTATGATGCTTTACATCTACTCAAAACCATAGCTCATGAGTCAATACCGCTATGATTACTTTTTCTTTACTCAGCTAAAGTACAGATTGATTTCAAAGCAAAGTCATTTAACAACACAGCAAGAAAGGTAGCAATAGAACATTGTCCCTTAAAAATCGGTGGTATACTCTCCCACAAATAACACAGTATCTGTGAGGAGAATGAGTGTGCTTAGACATCACCCAAAAACACCACCCTAGGGAGACTAGTTGACTAGATGAAAGTCACACAGATAATAATCATCAGAGGCAATACTTGAATGCAGGGCTGTTTGATTCCAAGGCCAGCCCTCACATCTTGCTTCCTCTTAATGCTATATAATATGTTATTTAATGGAGTACATGGTATTCAAGGAGGACTAGCACCTCTGGTGTGAGGACTTGCTGAGCCCTTTTCAGGGCTGCTCATCCACCTTTGGTGCCCACCTGTCACTCAACTCTCACCTGTGGCTACAAGAAGCTGTACTACTTGCGGTGGCCACACCCCAGCAAATCATCTCAGCAACTTGAGGGTAAGAGGCGACAAACCCATTGGTGAGTTAGGGGGAATGTCTGCCCCAAGTGTGTGGAGACCTCCCATGGAGGAATGTCTGGGCAAGAACAATTTGTTCCAATAGCCAGGAAGGAGGCTGAAGCAGGCACTGTGGGGCATGTAGAGCTTGGTCAGAAGTTGAAGCCAAGGTCATCTGCTGCATCCTGGGCCATTGCCAGTCATCTTGACTTTTGTCTCGTCACTGGACTTGGGTGACTTTGGAAGAGAGAAAGACACTGGCAATTTCATGCAACCCTGACTCACTCAAATCCAATTCATGGAAGAGTCAAGACATCACCCAGTGATATCATTGGCTTTCTTTGAAAATGAAGAACAAACAACAACTTGCAATTTCATATCCCATAAGAAGGTGATTGGCTTGGTGAATAGCTCTATGTACAGCACCTAGGATGGTGCACGTTCAAGCAGTTACTTAATAAAAATACTCTTTTTGCCGTTCTCATCTGACAGTTTTATACATAAATTGAAGTTCTGACTGTCACTAGTCACCCAGTGTTGGCATCAGAATGGTGTTTGCTGAATGTAGCAAAATAAGAAACTGTATGTTTATTTTTTAAAAAGTTTTTCCATTGGAGGTTAATGTGATCTTAGTAGACTGTGTGGTACTTGGGGCTGGAGTAAGTGCTAGAAGTAAGCAGATTACTGACCTACTTATACAGTATGTTTTGAGGATTTCCAGGAGGATTTCCTCACCTTAAAATATCTCGACTGGCTTGCCTACCTATCCTAAAATTCCCTCTATAAGAGTGACTAAAAAGAGAGACAATAGCTGCCAGGGTATTCTTCCTAGAAGGTCCGGTGGTAACATATATGTAACCTTTCATTAGACATTTCATTACACACTCATTAGCAATGCAGCATGAAGAAATGGATACAGGGCAGCCTCAGAATCAGAAGGACCTAGGTTCAAATCCTTCCTTCGACTCATACTAAGTTATGTGACCATAGACAAGACACTTAGATTCTTATGTAGGCCAATAAGACCTAAATTATATATGAGTTGCAAACTTCTATCAGTTGTTACCCAGTATTCTACCACAATAATGGGCAATATGGACCTGGACCAAATGGAAAAAATAAATCAGACTACTGAGTGATACCCAGAGAGAAAGAGATGTCTATAAAGAAAGAGTATTATTATAGAGGAGGTGAAGATGAGAGAGTTGGAGATTTCATGTTGCCAATGATGAATTGGATAGTAGGAACAGCATAAAAGCATGAAATATACAGGAAATGGAGGTCAGGTCTACAATGACTGGATGGCAAGAACAAGGGAGCAATACAGAACTGAGAGGTTGTTGTATGGGTTCAATCATGTCAGACTATTCATAACCCCATTTGGGGTTTTCTTGGTAAGGTTAGTGGAATGGTTTGCCAATTACTTCTGCAGCCCATTTTACAGATGAGGAAACTGAGTCAAACAGGGTTAAGTGACTTGCCCAGGGTCACATAGCTAGTAAGCATCTGAGGGTGGATTTGTACTCAGGTCTTCTTGACTTCAAGCTCAGCTTTCTATCCATTGTTCCACTTAGATACTGTAAGAGGTAGATTTGCCAAAAAATGATGTGAGGTATGGATCAAACTCTGAATGCCTCACAATTTTGACTAGAGATAGCCCTGAAAACCGCCAAGGGAACCGAGTACTCCTAAGATGGACTGGAGAGTGGTGAGCAATAGATGTAGCAGTGCTGTTACATTCTATCCCAAGACTGATTGCCTGAATTACCAACTATAACTTAAAAAGTGAGAAAATCATAAATATAAATGACAGCTTTCATTTAAGTTGCAAGTGAATTTGTACTCCCTGTTTTTCCTCATAAACTTGGAGGTGCTTAGAATGTTATAGATCTAGAAATGTTCATATAATTTATCTAGTCCAAGCTACTTGCTGAAGTAGTGACACCACCCTATTTTCTTTATTACTCTTTGCTTAAAAGCTTTATCACTTAAAGCCAAATAGGACATGGAACAAGAGTTGGTTAGTTACTGCTCATACAATATTCAACTTTTTACTCATACTTTAGAATTAAAGAATCAGTGGAAAAGGAGGAAATGATGTCAGTAAACATAAGTAGTAGCTATCTGAGAGTAGCTGAAGATGGGGAAATTTCTTGGTGTAGATGTGAGAGGGTGAGGGAGTCTCTACTGGGTGGCTCAGGATGCCACTTGTCATGTATTCTAATCTGCTGAGGAGATGGAAGTAGGAGTAGGGTTGGTAGGTTAAAGTGTTAAGAAAAGGCTGAGAACAGCTTCTGTGGGGGCATTTCATAAAGTGTATCTGCCCTGTTCTATGCAATAATTTTAATAATGACTTAAGTGAAGACTTAAATGATACTCTTATCAAGCCTATGTATCATACAAATCTAGGACGGATAGATAACATGTTGGACAACAAAACTGGGACCAAAAAAAGAGATCTCAACAGGCTACACAGTAAACAGAACCAAAATAATTATGAGGAAAAGTAATAAGAATAAATATTAAGACCTAGGTTGGGCTTCCAAATGTCCATTGCTTAAGTTATTGCTAATTAACATGCCCATTATGGTTATGGCCTTTGAAGTCCCTGAAAGGAAGTTATTAAGTCTCATTTCTTCAGGCTAAACTTTTTCAGTTCCTTAAAATTTATACTTCTGTGGCATGGTTTTCAGTCCTCTAACCATCCTAAGTGAGGCAATGTGGACCAGAGGAAAGAACACTAAAGATATTGCTAATTAAGAGTGTGAAAAAAATTTGAAGATTTAGTCATCCACAAACTTAATGTGAGTCAATATTTGTGACATGGTGCATTGGTAACTAAGGTGGGATTTTCTTACTGTTTTAGAATGATAAATTAATTCAGTCTCTTTGAGCCTTACTAGGTGCCAAGCCCCAGGCCCAAACCCCTAATTACTAGGTGCTAAGCCTATGTGGGCATGAAGCCCTCAGGGTCCTAAGGGGAGTTGCTAAGACCAGAGCCAATCGTAGGAGCCTAAGCTCTGTTTGCTCAGATGATGTTTGATGACAGCTAAAGAGTGTATAAAAAGAGAGAACAGAGCTATTTGCTTGGGGCTCTCACTCTTGGAGGAGTGCTGATGTGGAGACTCTTGGCAGCTGTAGTTAAGACACCTCCAGCTTGTGAACCCAGATGTTGATGCCTTCTTGGTAACTATGAATTTTATTTGGTCTGTTTATAATGTATCTTTGTAATTTGTTTGTATTTGCTCTGAAGTTCAGAGTTCTGGTTTTTTCCCTTGAACTAAGTGAATGATATATGTATATGTTGGATTAAAGTAAGATTGTTAAACCCCTTAATGTTACTTTCCTTAGTACAGCAGATCAAAGAACCTGTGCTGGCAGAGATCTTGTTGTTGGGCTTGTGTTGGTCTTTCACCCCCACAAGAGCTGCTAGCCGAATTGTTGCAACACATGGCAGGCAAAAAGTCTTAGGCTGCATTTCTGGAAGCAGAGGTTGCAGACCAAAGATAATTATAACTCTTTTCTAGTTAAATCACAAATGGAATTTGATTTTGGATCCTGCCACCTACATCTTTGGATAGATATTATCAAGTTGGACCATAGCTAGTAGAAGGTCATAGGATCATAAATTTAGAATTGTTACAGGCCTCAAAGTTTATTTTGTCTAACCCTCTCATTTTACAGATGAACAACCTGGGACCCAGAAAGGTTAACCAACTTGCCCAGTATCAAAGGTGGGATTTGAGCCCAGGCGTTGAGGTTCAGTCTCTGCCCACCTAGGGCCAAAGACTGTTGTAGGTTCATGATGTGTTGTGGTGGAACTGTCTCAAAGAATTCAGAATCAGACCACCTCTAATACATGTATAGGCATTTATTGAGATTGGTACCTCTCATGGAGTGGGCTAAGTTCCAAGAGGAACCAGCAGCTTCAGAGAAAGCAAGATGGATTTTTATAGGGTAAAGATGCAATTACTTAACAAGAATTTACACAGAATACAGGAATATGATTAATATTAAGAAGCCAGAAGTTTGTTAAGGGATCAGGTAAGGTAGGAGGGGTCCTAGCCCCGGTGGAACTGCACAGATGCTATAGTAGGGTAGGTCTTTTCTATGGTTTGGTGGTCAAGCATTCTGGTCATGCTGCCCTCCTGTTGGCTACCTCTTGTGCTTCTGTCTGGTCAAGATGGATATGTGATTGTAGTTTGAGTACAAGAACACATCTGTTCAAATATGTGGTCTGGAGGCAGTAGCTGGGTAGAGGCAGTGGCTGGGTTCCCATCACATGGACACACCTGCTGTTTCTGTGGGAACTAAGAGTTCAGAGACACACCTGTTCTTCTAGTGAGCAGTGAGGCATATATGAAGAAGTCAGAACATTGACAGAGGCCGAGGGGAGGCTCGGTAGGTACAATGGGCTATAATGAAGTTAGAATATTGGGGCTGGAGGCAGCTCTATTACGACTCTATCACAGGTGGTGACTCTTATGCCACTGTTCTTAGGATGGTTAGAGAATTGAAAACCATGCAACATAAGTATAATTTTAAGGAACTTAAAACATTTACTGAATAAGTAAGACTTACTGTCTTTAAGGACTTCAAAGGCTATTATGGTCATAATAATAGTGAATGATATACTTAGTTACTGGAGCATATGGAACTCCCCCAAAAGATGATGATTTTTTAAAAGAAAAAAAGCTGTCATAGTAGATACACACTCATTGACAAAGCTAATTGGAAGTCTTCCTTTTCTCACTTTTGAATAATTTTGTTTGTTTATAGTGTGACATAGTGGACAGAGAGTTGGCCTTGGAGTCAAGAAGCAATGAGATCGAGTCCTGCCTTTGAAATGTACTACCTGGGAGACCCAGAAAAGCTCACCTAACTCCTTGGTGCTCTAGGCAGCTTTCTGGCTATAAGTCACAGAAAAGATACCAGGCTGCATTAGTAGAGGGAGTATCCTCACTTGGTAGTTCCCTAGCCCAGTCAAATCAATCATCCAATAAGTCCCTGTCCTAATTGCTATTGTGTTTGGTGTCTATGGATGCTGTCAGGAAATGAAAAAGCATCCTATTGTCATCCATAATGGAAGGACCCAACTGCCTTGGTTCCCTCTAGTAAAAAGTTCAGAGTATAAGCTTTGTCTATTTGCACAGACTCTCTGTATGAACTCCTGGATTTTAGTTGAGGTCTGAAAGGATAGATGATAAAAGTGAGGAACCAGCTAGTGAGACTGATCACTGTGACTGGATGTTAGGGATGCTAGCAAGGCCTATTTTGTCTTTCAGGAAATACTAAGTGACAGATGAACCATCTCTGTTCCTTCCTTCTCTGGAGGTAGTTTATAGTATGTCAGAAATAAATTTGGAATTTCTTAGAGTAGGAGAGGCAAGTGCTCTTTAATCACTGCTTAGGCAAACAACTGATGACTTGTGCTCCAACCTTCTTCTATACACCGACTTGTAGAAATCAAACACCTGGAATATTCTGCAGGTAAAGGAGGGCATTATACATCTGGAAAACTAGGCTTCTATAGAAGCTATGCTGAATATGATGATGATAACGGTGAGAACTACCATATGTATAGTGCTTCAAACTTTGCAAAACACCTCAATTGCATATTCTCATTTGATCTTCATAGCAACCTGGGGAAGTAAGTGCTATGTTTTGCCCTATTTTACAGCTAAAGAAACTGAAGCAGATAGACTTTAAATGAGATGCCCAGGGTTATGCAGCTAGTAAATATTTGAGGTAGAATTTGAACTCAAGTTTTCTTGACTCCAACTCCAGCATTCTATCCACTAGGTGGTTTACACCATTATTTTTTGCCACCTACCTCAAAACATGGTAAGTGAAGTAAAAGAGCACTTTCAGTCAACCATGAATGATTCTTACTAACAAAGACAAACCTTAGTTAAAAATTTGATAAAACATCCTCTTGTGGAGGTGACGTTGGGTTAAGAAGCCTGTACTAGCAGAATGCAAAATTCTTAGAGGTTCTGTTAAGCTGGAAAAGTTTTAAACATTGACTGGTGAAAGACTTGTTGGCTATTTGAGAACCAATCTAGATAAGCATCCAAATGATCGACAGCAGGCCATGGGATATCATTCTATTATAATAATTATTATTACTGGTAGTAATAGTAGTAGTAGTAGTAGTAGCAGTAGTAGTAATAGTAGTAGTAGTAGAGTAGTACTAACTACCACAACCACCACAGAAGCTTATGAAGCATAGTTCTTTAGTATTTTAAAACTTTAATAGAATGTGTGCTTTTCCCATCAATGATGATCACAAAAACTTCATGTTTTATTTGCTGGTTCTCTGAGCTGTCCTTTCTCCAAATCATTAATGGTTGACATGGTGATTATTGTGGGATGTTGGGAAAAAGAACAGAGACTGATCAGAATTACTCTATTTAGGGACCATCTCCCAACATTAATTTAATTGTCAGTATTCAACGTATTTTATCTGTCTAATGACCAATGAGATGATGCACTGTGGGACCTAAAACATTCATTTGCTTTAAGTAAAACTACAAGACTTAAAGAAATATCTCCAAATGGACACACAATTCATAATTTCCATTTGGAAAGGTGGACAGAAGAGATGGCAGAGGAGATGTCATCATGGACTCAAAATCTGAATGAAAATATCACACAATCTCAGAAGAACTGTCAGAGATCATCTCAGTCCGATTTACCACTCACAAGAATCACTTTTACAATATAGTCCACAAGTGTACAATATAATCCACAAATCTACATGTAGCCTCTGCTTAAAGACATCTAGTGAGATAGGGAGGATCCTACTACCTGCTAAAAAAGTGATTTCCATGAATTCAGGGAACCATATTCATGGTTCAAGTCCTAATTTCCTTCAACCAATCAAATCCTAAAAATTTACCCCATTTAAAAAGAAACTAGTCCAGCCTACATTGAATAAATGCTGCTCTTATCACACAAAATTTGTATCTACCCAAGTCATTAATAAAAATGTTAAAAAGTACAGGGCCAATCACATATCACTGGCACTTTCTACTAGACACTTCCCAATGGAAGTCAAACCACTAATCCCTATTCTTTCATTCTGCCCATTTAATCAGCTTTGGATGCACCTAATTGTATTATCATGGAGCCCCCATCACTTTATTTTGCCTGTATGATTAGCATGAGAGATTGTCATATCTATGTGAAATTCATGTCAACTATATCAATAGCTTTCCCTTTTATAATCTAGTAACTACCAAAAAAGGCAAAGACAGCCTGGAACAAATGATGCTTGATGAAAGCATGTTGGTTCTTCAGTTTAACCTCCCTTTCTAGATTATCAATAACTTTAATAATTTGGTCTAGAATTTTTCCAGAGCATTGAAGTTAGGTCCACATGACTATAGTTTATGGGCATTATTCTTTTCCCACTGTTGTAAATTAGGAGAATATATTCCCTTTCTGGTCCAATAGTATCTCTCCTATTGTCCATAATCTTTCAAAGGTCAGTGACATGACTCATTAATCATATCTACCTATGCTTTTGATGCTCTGTAATCTGATTCATCTGATCCTGGTAAATTGAATTCATTAAGGTCCTTTGCCAGTTTCCTTTTTACCTCATATTTTGACTCTCTACAAGATTGATAAATGCTTGTTGACTTGATTTGACTTTCCAGTTCACAGATCACTTTACATTTGCTGACAAAATAAAATCAGGAGAAGGGCTACAGATCTCTGCTTTCTCTGTATCATCTGTCATTGTCCTCTCTACTCTGAGCAGTGAGTTGATGATCCTAAGGACTGATTTCCTGAGCCTCATACCTGTGCTCCCCATGACTGCTCTTTAGGGAGCAGGTATCTGCTTCCTGCTCCAAGGTTTTAGCTCCCTTTTCTTCCAGAAGAGCTTTATATTTCATACTCAGTTCTATTTCTTATTTAACTCCATACATTTAGTGGTCATTTTCCACTTGTCTTTTATATGATATGTTCTATTTTCTAACTAAGCTTAGGATACCCCACTACTTCACAACCCTTTTGTTTTGTTTTATTTTGACATTGAAACTCTTGTGCTTTTCGAAAAGGAATGTTCATTTTCCCTGACAACCTGGAGAGCCCCTTCTCTTTTGCTTCTTCTCACCTAGAGAGCTTGCTTTTTTCACAGAAAAAAAACAATTGTCTGTGGAAAAAAAAGAAAAATATCACCCACTCTATGTCATGGTCAGGTGACTGTGAAATTCTGACCTGACACTACATCAAATCACTGCAAAATTCTCGTACTTCATAGTTTCTGGAAGCAAGATACTCATTCTTTTGTTATTCTTAGTAGTAGTTGTGATTAACTGTCCTGAAGACTTCTTCTCATTTCAAGTACCTAGACATGGAACTTACCTCTTCCTCTTGCCACATTCCTTCCCTTATCTTCAAGCCCTTCTCATTTTTTTCCTTTTATTACTTTCCTCAGGTCTTTCTTCTTTTTTGTACTGAATTCTCTTTCAGCTCTAGTGCAATCACAATGTGAAATCTTCAACTCTCAGCTTAAGTCATTCTCTTCTTTTTTTTGGATTTTCCTTAAATACCTCCACTTTTCTTCTCAAAATGAATCTTTGGACTTTGTCACAATTCAAAACCTTCTGAGTCTCCCTTTTAACATTTCTTTCCATTTTCCTCATTAGGGACCCTTCTCCTCTTCCTTATTTTGCTAAGCCTTCCAACAATAAATATAAGTTCATGGGAAGCTTGGTAATCTTGCTTTTAAGAACTCATAATTAGGGTAAGGAAATATATCATCATGAAGAAAATTGCTGTTTGGATACCAATATCCATTGCATGGGGTAAAGAAGTAGAGGAATCCTCTAAGGAAGTTGCCTGCAATACCAACATATACCAGTGGCCGGGGTGGGAGTACAGGAGAAACATTGACTCTGGAAGCAGAAGACCTGAGTTTAATTCCCTTCTGATTATTGCTACCAATGTGACCTTGGGAAAGTCACTTAATCTCCCTAAACCTCTTTTTTCATCTTTCAAATAAAAGGGTTAAATTAGATAATGTTTGAAGTCTTTTCTAGCCCTAGATCTATAAGCCTTTATTGCAAAGGCAGACAGAATGAGGTCATTGCCAACTTGGGGCTCAGGGAAGAGGTAGTATTTGAATTGGATTTTAATAATGGCTAAAAACTCAATTGATGGAGTAAGGGGTGGGGTGTTAGGATTGCAGAAAGAACTTAATTCATTTAATTCTCAACAGAGTCCTCTGTTTTCTCTAAGGTTATAAGCCTGATTTTCCTGTCAGATAGAAAATTCTGGGGATGGTGAAACAAAGACCTTAGAAGGGCCAGCTCCAGTCCTCCCTGATTTTCTGTAAGTTTTATAATGCACGTTATTAGTAATCACCTTTGTTGATGTTTTCAGTCGTGTCTGACTCTTTGTGAACCCATTTGAGGTTTTCTTGGAAAAGATACTGGAATGATTTCCCATTACCTTCTCCAGCTCATCTTACAGACAAGGAAACTGAGACAAACAGAGGTTAAATGACTTTCCCAGGGTCACACAACCAGTAAGTTTCTGAGGCAAGATTTAAACTCAGGTTTTCCAGACTGCAGATTCAACAGTCTATTCACTGTACTACTTAGCTGCCATTATATACGCCCTCTTCAGTTAAAAATGAATGAACATTGAACATACATTTCCAACATGTATATATTGACTTATAAATTATTAGCATGTAAATTATCATCATACATTAGTACTTTGAACACACATTTCCAATATGTATATATTTACTTTTAAATTATAAGCACTTTATAAGTAAAAAATATACATATTGGAAATGTATGTCCAAAGTTTCTTTCTTTTTTAAACTGACAGGGGCATATAAAAAATAAAAGTGGATAGCACTGCTTTGAATTATAGAATAAATGAATCTAGTAATATTATGATACAGAAAGTAATTATGGGCACTACCTGATTAAAATATTGCTTCTGAAATGAATAAAAATATAGTCAAGCTATAGAATACATCTTTACTGGAAAGGTACTTTGATAATAGGACCCATTTTCACTGCTTACTAAAACCAATGCAATAATAAAGTTTTGATTTGCATCAGCTTTAGATTGATGATGTTTATTATTGCTAGGACCGGCACATTTATACCGAATACAAATACCAGGAAACCCATGCTGGGTTTGGAGTCAGTGTATCTTCCCATAGAGCAGTCACATGCTAATTTTTGGCAAAATGATAAAAACACATTACTGAAGTGACTCAGCTGAGCTTAATTCAGATGTAACTAATTGTGAGTCTGGAGGCTTTTGGGAAAAGAAAAGTCACTGCTTGATTTCTTTAATTAAAGAAAAAGTAACTCTGTAATGGCCCATTTAAAGCCAAAGACATGTGAAAAACTGAGCATGACAATTTTAGAGGCAAACTAAAGACCAGGGTTGTTTTGAAGATGTAACTAGAGGCTGACAAATGTGAGCTTGCAGTATAAGCCATCTACAGTGGAGAAATTGGTATTTCTCATTTTTGTCCCCCCCCACTTTTTTAAGACAACTCAGGTCCAATCAATCTGTGGCAGATGAAGCTAGAGGTCTGTTCAAGGATCCATGTCATGCTTTTGGAGATGTAACATGGGAAAGATGAGTAACTCTCTAATGGTGTTTTTGAGATATAACAGTCTACATATTCTTCTGAGAATGTATTTTCTCTTCTTCCACTAATACCCTGGTTCTCCAGACATAATGAATGAGCTTAGGGACTTGCAAGCATTTCTGTACCATTTGTTTTTTATCCTAAAGGAAAATCTGAACCCTTTTGACAGAGAGGACTATGCATAGAAATAAGGACTTCCTATAATGGAATGTTGAAGGTGACCTGTTGTCAGTAATTGATAGAAACTTATTTTTTGAAGGCTGAAAGCATTGCTCCCTAGGTATTTATTTGTTCTACCTTGTACTTTGTGATGGGGAGCCAGGTAAGGCATTTTTTTGAAACAGAGACTTAACAGGGTAGCTATTTGAATGAATTATCCATTTAATGTTTTATTCAATAAAGAGACTTTTCCCACTAATGAAGAGAGATAAGTTATGACCCAACATATGCTGTGGATATGTGCAAATAGTGTGTCTGTTGTCTGGTTTAGAAACCAAACCAAACTTCCTCTTTCTAAATATGCCCCTGACTTTTTACAATGGAAGATACAAAATCATTAATGCTGGGGATCAATTAGTTTGGGGTTTTAGCAGACTTTAGAAATGGGAACAGATCACTCCCTAACTCTACATAGTTCTTTTCCTTCTGTGGATACATTGCTTTATCTCCTCATTCCCTACCCCACCCTCACACAAACTGTCTGTCTTCGTCACTGGGCAATGCACCTATCTAGCCTTTAGTTTTTTCAGCCTGGCTTTCACATTTTAGGATCACAAATTTAGAGCTGAAAATGACCATAGGGGTCACATTGTCTGACATTCTCAGATAGGATAAATTGAGTCCCAGAAGAATTATGTGGCTTTTCCACTTTGGTGGATTCTTCCACCAGATGACTTAAGGAAGGTACATGTGGGATTCAGATGTATGTATGGCTGATTTCTCATATGACTAATCTATTGTAGTGCATTATTAAATATATTCCAGAGTAATGTAATATGATATGGAATACAGGGTCCAATTCTTTCGAAATTTGACTTCTGCTTGTTCCCATGGTGTACTTTAAGATAAT
The DNA here is from genome assembly GCF_011100635.1 of Trichosurus vulpecula. Classification (NCBI taxonomy): domain Eukaryota; kingdom Metazoa; phylum Chordata; class Mammalia; order Diprotodontia; family Phalangeridae; genus Trichosurus; species Trichosurus vulpecula. The sequence goes on along the minus strand of NC_050574.1, from coordinate 286,028,575 downwards.
TTTTCTTTGCCTTTAAAATTAATAAACACAGCTTATTTTTCCTCCTTTGACATGTATTAACATTAAAAATTTCTTCTGAATGTTGGTTACTAGTCAAAGGTTTAAAAACAACATCTAAGTATAAACATATTAAGAACTCCCTTCAACATAGAGGGAAAACAGTGACTTCAAAGGAAAATTAGCCCTTTAGTTTCTCCATTTCCTGAAGCAGGATAGCATGATGGAGAAATGGACACAATTAATAATTTTTTCTAATGCAGATTCAAGTGACTGCTATCATTTTTGTTTACTTCCTTCTATTTAGGTCACTGTATCTTAGTATTTTTAAACTAATTGCTTTGTGCAAAGTGCTTTGGGCTTATATTTACATTAAATCTAAGGGGTGCTTTATTTTGAAACGAAATCATTCCCAAAACATTTCAGTTTTATTACACTGGCAAAAACAAATCGTGAAAGTTAGTATGTTTTTAGGAAGCGAAGAATTGAATGCTTATATTTGCCCCAGATTAATTCATAGAGATGAGTCCTTCAGATCATTCTGGTTAGGCAGAAGGGTAGACAAGGGTCCTGCCACCAAATGTGAACGATTGTGCAGAAATGTGTCTGACTGTTAGCTTGGTGTACAAGTTTGGGGGGGGGCACTTAAAGTGTGACTTGGCATCTTAGGTTAGAAAAAACTGGATGTTTACACATAGTATAAACAGTAGCTGTTATAAGAATCAATGAATTTTGGAGTTGGAAAAGATCTCCATATACCAATCAGTCAAACCCATAGCAAGTAATATCTCTTGCAGAGGGACTAGCTTGTCAAAAGAGAATTGCTAGTACGCATAGGCTTTTTGTAGGATATCTCAGACCTCTCCAAGTAGAGCCCTCCCAAACTGTTTCTCTAAACACAGATACAGACATATCTCACCCTCTCTTCCCACCCCTCCCACCTCTGCAATTCCCTTTTCTTCAAGGCTGAATGGTTCAGTTGATTTCAAAAGTGTCTAGATTGTCTTGAAGGGATGGGCCTTGCCCTGCTGAGGCCTCAGCATCACCTTCCTAAGCATTTTCTGACTCTGATGAGAAATGCAGGGTTACAGACCTACAAAGGATTAAGGATTCTTCTGAGAATTAGATGAAGCTTTGTCTACTTCTCATCCTCCCCCATCTATTGGATTCTCGACCATTGTTAAAATCCAACTCAAACATTACCTCTTCATGAAACTTTTCTTGAACCTTGAGTTGGTAATGTCCTCACCCCCCATCATTTTGACTTTCTATAGCGTAGGATCATAGAGCTAGAGCTGGAAAACACCTCAGAGGTTATCAATTTAATCCAATGCTCTAAATTTAAAAATAAGAGAACGGAGGCCCAAAGAGATTGTAGTTTCCTTAGACTCATAGAGATAGGAAGCATTAGGTAGAATTCAACTACGTCTAAAAATATTAGAGATCATTTTTTTCATTGTGACACATTATCTCCCAGTCTTATGCTTTATATCTCTCATCAATTATATATGATTTTGCATTTTATTAAGTGATTATATGTTCTCAACTGGAAAGCAAGTACTGTTTTCTTTGAACTTTGCATCTTCCCTTCTAGACTAGCACATGGCTCTGAATAAAGTAAATTTACTTTCTGCAAGAAGCTTTCACCCTGCCCCACCTCTAATATTAATACCTTGCCTGTAAGATTATTTCTAGCTTATTCTTGTTTTTTCACACTTGTATATTTATACATAGATTCTCTTGAATATCCATGTTAATTAAGGAGATCATTAAGGTAGGTAATCCTAACAAGAGATACTAAAAAGTCCTTTATAATTGAATTAGATAATACACTAAGTGTAGGACTGGAATAAGAGTGTATACTGTCCAATGAGCCTGTGATTTTATCACCATGTGTATTACTTGAAATGATAGCACTTATGTGTCATACAATCCTGCTCATTTGGTGTAACTTTTGTCCATATCCTCCTATAATTTCACCACAGAGTTCTACCTAAAGCCTTCCTCCTAGTCTTTTGACATAATAAGGAAATCCATGGAGTATTCATTCACTGGTTATCCCTTGCTCTCACAATGTGACCAGTCCATTTTCTTTTTCAATCATATATTTCTTTAATGACATACTCCTTTCCAAATGATGTCATTCTGAATGCCATTAAATGTAGTAACTCTCCATGGCTATAAGGTGCAGAGCAGGTGCCAATCTTCATTGGTAGGGATTGTTTCCTTACCACAAATTCCCCATACCAATGAATTAACAAATCCCTCATAAACCTCATCAGTGAGAAAATGCTTTATCTACACAAGATGAACATTTCCAAATGCATCTTGTACAACAATAATGTCAAACTCAAATAGAAACAGGGGTCACAAATCTATATACAAGTTCTCTATAAGGCACATATTGGCTTAGTTTTAAAATGTAATGCTATATATATTTTATTGTATTTTCATTTCTTTTGTTAAAATCCACATTTTAATGTGGATTTCATGAGGCTCACTATGTTAGGTAACTCTGTTGTTTGGTGTTCAACTTTACCTTTAATAGCCTTTATCAGGTGCCTAGTAAGGTAAAGATACATTGTAAACTTGAGCTGAGAGGCTTAAGATAATCTTTGTAAACCCAAATGAAAGTAAATGGCCATTTACAGTGTAAATTCACTTTTGATTTCATTGTACTTTTTCTGATTTACCTGAGAATTTAAGCTGTCTACTTATCAAATGATATTTGCATTAAGAGAGAGTTTTAGTTTCAAGACAATTTTATCAATGCCCTTTTGTTGAAATGTAGTTGTAATGTTGAATACTACATCTGTTTTTGCTATTAACAATTATTGGAATACTGTGTATTTGGTCGTCATTGGAGGTAGACTTACTGTTTTTTTTAATGAAAGGCAGTGTGGCTGAGTGTGGTTATACATATCTGTAATTCCTATTATTGAGAAGGCTAAGGATGACTAAGCAAATCTCTTGGGCTCAGGGTTTTTGAGTTGCAGTGGGGCTTAACCAATTGGATGTCTGAACTAATTTCATCATTAAACCTGGGAATAGCCCTTACAAATCCATCCTGGGAGAGATAGGGAAACCTAGTCTAAAAATGCAGTGGGTGTTATGGTAAGAATGGAATGTATCAAGAAACCAAGGTTAAAATCCTGACATTAAGATTTCCTGGAAATTGTGACCATGAGTAAGCTTCATTTAGCCCACTGTTAAAATGGAGATATGAATACATGCACTACTTTCTGTATGGCATTATTGTGAGAAAAAATTTAAATGTTATATAAAAGTTAGTAGTTAGTGGGCCACTCTGAACCAGACAACTAGTGATTCAATGCCATGAGACAGATTCTTGAAGACTAAAACAAAAACAAAAAATCCAAATTATCTTCTGGATATTTGGTGTCATAGAGGCTTGAAAGATCTCTAAACTCATCTGAATTAGTTGAAATACACCTCGTCATGAGAAGTATGTATTTTTACATGAAATAGTAGTCTGGTACTCTTTAATTCAAACATTTATGGATGTATCAGCCATTTTAGAAAGGATAACACACACAAACCATGGTAGAGATTCCCTAAACAAGGCTTAAAAATAAATATAAAAAGCATTCTAGTTTTGATACAAGCCTCATCATATTCCTGAGCAACAGTATATAGGTTTAGATAGTTTTATGATTTTGTTTCTCTACCTCCTTAATTCATGCTTTCCATGGTGCTGAAGTTCTTTCCAGCTTTGTTCTACCCTCAGATCCACAGTCTCTTGAAATAATATTTGTTCAAATAGCATCAGTCTATTCTCAATAAAAGTACTCTGGCCTTCCTCACAAGAAATAGTGTTATTGCAGGCTTGAACTATGGAAAAAGTAATATTGCCTCCAAGGGGGTATGCCATCTTAATAAGACTTATCTTCAAGACAAGGAAAAATGTACTTTTCAAATCCTACATGCGTTATAAACCACCACTTACAAAACCTTTGTTCTAAAGTGTTGCCAATTCAACCTGAGGCAGGAGTTTTACTATGTTTAAAAGGTCTCCAAGGATGCTCAGAAATCGGAGGTGAACCTGAAAGCCTGGTGGATGTAATGAAAACTAAAGTTTTTGTTTGGTGAAGTTTTCTCAAGGTTCTTCCCCTGGGCATTGAAATGCAGCTTCCATTTTACTAGTCTTAACTTGTCCATGTACTACTGGCAGAAATTTCACAAAGAGAAATAGTTTGTAGGTAATAATAAAATGGAAGGAAAGTTCTTTCTCCTCGTTCAGCTACTGTGCTCCTAAATGGGGTCTAACTGGCATACTTGGTTAGGAAAATTAAAAATGGATGCCTAAAGTCCAGAAATAAAAGACACATGATTCCAAAGAAAATTTCTTTTCTTTCTGACCTTGCTGGATTGCTCCAGGGAAAAAAATGATGACTTTAACAGTAACTATTAACATTCATGTAGTTATTTATAGTTTGCAAAATGCTTTACATCTCATTTGATCTTCATATCAATGTTGAGAGGCAAGTACTATTATTATCTCTGTTTTATAGCTGAGGAAACTCATGCAGAGAAAAGCTAAGTGACATGACCAGGGTCACAGAGCTAGTAAGCATCCCAGAAAGGATTCAACTCTTCCTGACCACAAGTGCAATGCTTTATCCTCCCTATTTTTGTTTCTGTCCTCCCACTACTTCGTGCCTCTTTTCTTTGTCTATAAGTTGGACAGGGAGAAGCCGTTTAACTTAATGGATTTATCCATTCAGGGTATAATGAAAAGAACACTGGACCCAGAAGACCTGCCTTGGAGTTGTGGCTCTGATACTTTCTAGCTGCCTGAATATGTACAAAGAATTAAAACTTCTCTGAGTCTGTTTCCTATAAAATAATTTTCTATAAAATGGGATAATAATACTTGAACTACCTTCATTATGGGGTTATTCTGGCAAAAGCACTTTGGAAATCTGATTGTGATATAGAATTGTGAGCTATTACAGTCATTATTGATTTTAAAAAGTAGAAAACTGGAATGCTTAATTCAAAGGAAGACATATTTAATGATTAAAATGGCAGTACTTTAGGACCCATGATGATGGAGATATTTGGGAGGTGGTCTGTAAATTACACTATGTAAATATTTTGTGACATGATAGTTCTTAGGTTCTTGAAGGAGAGAGAAAAGCAGGAGAGAAACAGCATTCTGTAAATATCTACTTTTTGCTGGGTACTCTGCTAAGTGCTTAACAAATATCTCATTTATTTCTGGCAACAATTCTGGGTGGGGGGTGGTTAGGTGCTATTATTATTCCCCTCTTTACAGTTGAGGAAACAAAGGCAGACAGAAGTTAAGTGACTTGTCCGGAGTCACACAGCTAGTAAATATCTGAGGCCAGATTTGAATTTAGATCTTCTCAGTGCCTGGCATGGCACTCTGTCAACTATTCCAGAAGTGTCAAACTGGTAGGCTGAAACAATCCTGAGGGGGCAGAACCAGATGAAAATATAATTGGTAAATATTAAAAGAAATAAATAAAATCACAGTTTAACATAGATAATGTTAATACATGGTTATCTCATTCAATATGCAGCTGGCCAGGACCTTAGGTACTACTTAGTTGGTCCCCTTTTGGTTTAAGTTTCACATCACTGCAGGAAGCCACCTAGTAACCTCAAGGGTATGCAGACCTTTTTTTATATCAAGGCTTCTCACCTATTTCTGTCATAGGCCCCTTCAAAAGTCTGGTTGAGCCAATGAGCCCTGTCTCATTACAATCTTTTAAATGAATAAAATGAAATATATAGGATTACAAAGGAAATAAAAGGTTAGTATAAATGAAGTTTTTTTTTTTCAAGTTCGTGAACCTCCCCTTCCCTAAATTCTATCTATGGACCTTTTGGGAGTCCATAAAATGCTGATTAAAAATATCTTTTCTATGCCTTGTACATAATGTCAAACAGATGAGGGCATTTGGGATGATGCTATTCATAGTATTGCCACTGAGATGATTAGAGTTTATATTACAGAAGGTATAGCTGCAATTGATTGAAGATAGCAGCATCTTCTTTTAGTCATTGTGTGGGGTTCATGTAGGTATTCCCCTTAGAATATGCTATTGAATTTGCACCAATTGATAAATGTCCCATAAATGCCATTTTTGTCTTGTATTGGTCTGATCTCTCCTTAACTAGGCTTTGGAATTACTTGTCTTACATTGTGTCAGAGTCCCATTCTACCTCTTTCCTTAGTCTTTGAATCCTAGATTTGATGATTTGTATCACTTCCTTTTCATGGTTTAATCTTAGGTTCCCCAAAATGGATTCAATTGTGATTTTGCTCCTTCCTGTTCTGTTTATGTCAGTATTTGGTAAATTCCTCCTTGCTATGGAAAAATTCTCACTAGCTGAAAGAACTTATTCTTTCAACACTTCTTGCTCCCCAGTGCTCTAAGCTTGAATTCTGCCTACCAAAGTCTTCCTCTATAAGGTCATACTATTCTAGGGAAGCCATTAATGGTTCTTCTTTGAGTAGATCCATTCACCCAGATCTGAATTCACCTATGACTTAGCCCAAATGTTTTTTTTTCACAAGAATAACACTAGCTACTTGAGTGAATGCATTGTGAAAATCTAGATTATCTACATATATTTAATTCCTTTTATGTAATAGTTTTGTAGCCCAATCCAATAAGGAAATATGCTCAGTCTTAGAAGACCTGTTCTTGAAAATATACTAGTTCATTGTGACCACAGATTCCTTTTTAGATGTTCATACACCATCTCTTCTAGAATTTTGATAAAGAATTAAAGCCAATCTTACTTTTCTGTAGTTTGGAGATTGCATTCTTTCCTTTTCAGAAAATCAGGATAATATATATTTTTTCAATCCCTTTTCCAATCCCATGGTACCTAACTGTTCTCCACATCCCATATTCTGTCTAATTAACTCAGTTGGCTTCAATAATAAGTACTAATTGATCTGAGTCCTATAGAAGGCACTGAAGGATAGTCAGTTACACTATGGCCTCAGTGGGTATGCAATGAGACCTTTCTGGCCTAATATTCCATGTATGTAAGCTAATTATATACAAAAAATAAAAAAAAAACTTTGTCCATACCAATCTCAAGTATACTTTATTCCCACATCATTCGGGGAAATTTTATGTTCCCAAGTCCGGGAGACAGGATCTATGTTTGTGTGGCATAGTAGGGCTCATGGATGGGAAAACATAGGAGGTGGCTAGGTGGAATAGGAGAGACAGATAGAGAGAGAGAGAGAGAGAGAGAGAGAGAGAGAGACAGAGAGAGAGAGAGAGAGAGAGAGAGAGAGAGAGAGAGAGAGAGAGAGAGAGAGCATCTGAATCAGGAAGATCTGAATTTGATCTTGGCTTAGGAACTCAGTGACTGTGACTTGAGGCCAATCCCTTAACCTCTTTCTGTCTTTATTTACTCATCTGCAAAATGTGGATAACAATACACCTATTTCCCAGAGTTTTTGTGAGTCTCAAATGAAGGGAAGGGGAATAAATATTTATATAGCACTTACTATGTGCCAGGTATATTCTAAGTACTTTTTTTTTCTCAAATAAGCATTATCTCCTCTGAGATTCACAACTCTATATTTTTATTTCCATTTCAAAGTTGAGGAAACCTACATAGACAGAGTCTTAATGACCTGATGGGGGTCTCACATAGCTTGAAAGTCTCTGAGGCTGGATTTGAACTCAGGTCTTTTTGATTCCAGTTAACCTGTCTCAATGAGATAATACATTCAAATTGCTATATAAATATTAGCTATTATTATTAGGAGATGCCCCATAATCCAATGTGATGGAAACAGGCAAGGTACTTCTCTGTCACAGACAAAAGATTTGTATGATTTCTGAGTTGTGGGAAATATCAAGATCCTCTCTTGTTTAGATGTCTTCTCGATGCTTTATCTACCCCATTTTCAATGTCTGTCTTTCAGTGTCAATTCTTCTGAATGTCAAGTTATATCTGGTTCACATATTCAAACCTTTAGAGCCTTGTCTCACCTTCTCACCTAGTAATGGGGAACCCAGGAGTTGCTTTGGATGTCAGGAAGCATCGTAATTTTTCTAGTATATTTATTTCTATGTTTTGGTCTGGACCCACAACTTCAATTATGTAGGGAGTTCCCAGTGAGGAAAATCTTCATACCAATGCATGTATTTATTATTAAGTGAGTTATTCCTCACTTAAAACCTTTAATAGAGTCCTGGAGCACTCAGAAATCAATGACTTTGCCATTGTCATCAAGCCACCATGTATCCAAGGCAGAAATTGAACCAGATACCTATCTACTACAGCACACTACTTCTAAAGACTATTTTATATTTGTTCAAATTTGTGTCAAAAAAAAGTTTATTAGATTTGTGCTTAATTGCCCCCAGTTAATCTTACTTTAAAAGAGAACCTTAAAAAGTCTGCAAGAGAGAATACAGGATCATTGGGCTCACGGGCATGGAAAAATGTGTATATATACATATATACATACGTATACATAATATATATAATATTTTATAATATATAATCATTAAATAATTTTATATATGAATATATAATATATTTAGCTGTTTCATTATGCCAATAGTGACTTAATTAGAAGAAAGGGAATCAGTCCAAATTCTCACAGTGCCACACAGCTTCCTTGCAATGAGCTGTCCTGATTCACCACAGAGACACCATTACACTACAAAATTCTGAAAGCTCTCCCTAGGGAAAGAAACAAACAAAAAATAATCACCAATGGAATCTTCATGCCCTATATCAGAAGAAAGCAAATGGCCACTATAATTAGGTGTTTGGTTGGATATACTGTGGGTTTCCTATACGTTTTTTTAATAAAGTAGTTATTTTCAAAACTCTTTCAGAACAATATTTAAATTTGAAAAATTAGTTTTAGAGAAGGTTGCATAGTTCAGTTCTGTTTTTCTAAGGTATTCACTTATATATTATAAACTCACACTTAATGAAATTGTTATAATAAAAAGAGGAAAAATAGGACTTTTGTTCCTTTCAAGTATTCTGATTAGAACATTTAAAAATGAAAAGATTTAACTCTTAATCTCCCTTATTGTGGTGACATTTTTAAGAACTGCCTCACATGTCTGCTTCAAAGACATCTTTGGTTAACCTGTCTCCTGGTAAAGGGTGCCACTGTTAGCCATAATGGGCCAAGAAGAGAGGAAGACAAGCCTCCAGTTAGAAAGTACAGTTCAAAAGACACTTCCTTATATAGATGCCAAGGAATTGTTTTTTTAAAATATGTCATAGATAAATGAATAGGGAAGTGACACTCCAGGAAATGGGAATCTAGGGCATCAGAAATTGGCCTGACATTTACATGGTTAAAATTATTTCTTAGGCTAAGCAATTGGAAATTATTTTTCTGTCCCTCTCCAGCTCCTTCTGCCCCCTCCTCTCAGGCTCCTGCTAGTACCTTGCCTCTGGGATTACTTCCCATTTACATTTTATACATAACGTATGCACATAGTTACTGCTGTCTTCTCCATCCGAATATCAGCTCCTTGAGGGCAGGGATAGTGCTTTAGTGTTTTTGCCTTTCTTTGTATCCCTAGGCTTTAAGAAAGTACAGGAGCTCATGGTAAGTGTTCAATAAATATTTATTGATTAATTTTGATATCTTGTTTATTTATTCAACATGAATATTTTATTTAATTTAATATGTCAGACACTGTGCCATTTGTTGGTGATGCAAATATAAAAGCGAGAGTCTCTGCAATCAAGGAGTTCCCTGTGCATCCACATTATTCTTCTTATATCATCAGGCAAATCTCATTTTACCTCCTCAATGGAATTATTTCCCTTTTTCTCTTCAGAATTTCATTCTTGAAGAGGATCCACACGTACAAAAATATTTAGAGCAGCTCTTTCTATGGTGGCCAAGAATTGGAAAATGAGGGGATGCCCATCAATTGGAGAATGGCATATCAGTGTAATGGAAAACTATTATTCCATATGAAATGATGAGCCTATGGATTTCAGAAAAAAACTGGAAAGACTTGCATGAACTAAGGGTGAGTGAAGTGAGCACAGCCAGAAGAACATTTTGCATAGTAACAGCAATATTGTGTAATGACTAACTTTAATACACTTATCTCTGCTTAGTGATGCAAGGATCTAAGACAACTCCAAAAAACTCATGTTGGAAAATGCCATTCACATCCAGAAAAAGAAGTATGGAGTCTAAATGCAGATTGTAACATACCATTTGTTCTCTCTCTCTCTCTCTCTCTCTCTCTCTCTCTCTCTCTCTCTCTCTGTCTGTCTCTCTCTCTCTCTCTCTCTCTCTCCTTCCCTCCCTCCGTGTGTGTTTTTTCTTTCTCATGGTTCTCCCATTGCTTCTAATTCTTCTTTACAACATGGCCAATGTGAAAATATGTTTAATATGAATATATATGTAGAGCCTGTATCAGATTGCACACTGTCTTGGGGTGGGGGGGGGGGGAAAGGGAGGGATGGGGAGAAAATTTGGAACTCAAAATCTTATGGAAGTGAATGGCAAAAACTAAAACTAGCTAACTAACTAACTAACTAACTAAATAAATAAATAAATAAAAGAATTTCATTCTTGAATATTTCATATCCCTCCTGGACTGACTTCCCCTGAAGCATTTTAGTACATGGGGTCTTTCTATCTTTCCTCTGAACACTTGGAAATCTGCTTTACAAAATGTGGGTATTTCTTAGACTATGTCCATATTTTCTCTACTGTATAAAAACAAGAACTCTAAAATGGAATGATCACTTTCCTCTAAAGTTCTTATCATTACTGCTCTAGGTAACAGATCTTTGTCAGTGGGAATCAGACCCCAAATAGGTGTGATACTCTCCTCTTGGTTAAATATCCCCTTTCCTTTAGCTAATTCTCCTGTGGTATAGTTCCTAGGCACTCACCATTCTAGTGACTCATTTCTGCATGAATTCCAGATCATTAGTGCCCATACTAAAATGTGGTTCACAGAGCTGAGTACAATAATACAGATGTGGTCTTACCAGGTGAGAATATTGGAGAATGGAGGTTATTTCTCTTATTGTGAACACAATAACTCTTGCTGAGGCCCAAGATTGAATTAACTTTAAAAAATATTAGCATAGCATTGCAATTATTGAGCTTTCTTTCTAGTAAAACCCCTAAACCTCTTTCAATATAAATTGTTATCTTGGACATTAAGGGCCTATGATCATTTGTGCCATCATTTCATGTCTCTGGGCCTCAGTTTCCTTACTGTGTAAAATGAAATGGTAGATAATCTTAAAAAATCTTTCTAATTCTATTGACCTCTATTGAGGGACTTCACATGACTACAGTCATCCCTTCCATATCACAATTTCCCTCACTGTGGTTTTGATATATTGTGGATTGGTATAATAAATTAAATGCGATTTTTTTGGGGAGTTATACAGAAACCTCAGATAACATATCAAGGCCAGCAGATGACACAGAAAAAGTTTAGAAACTCAAAAATAAAATATGTGTATAGTATTGTATAATATAGCCAATGACAAAATACTTAACCCAAATTTTACAACAAGGTATGATAAGCACTACATAAAAGAAAAAAAAATCAGACATCTTCTCTGGTACAAAGATGAAGGTCAAATAATTTTATGTGGATTCTCCAGATCAAGGGGCACCATACCCTAACCCCCCACAATGTGGAAAGGATAACTGTACCTCCCATATGGCAGTAGTATTGAAACTACTATAGTCTTGTTTAAAAGTAGGGATTCTTGACATTTTTTTCTTGTTATGGATGCCTTTATTGTTCATATTTTGTTTTCAAAGATGAGCAATGATATCATGGGGTGATGACTTGTCTGTGAATTGGCTGTGAATGGGGCAGAGTGGCACAAAGTCATCAGCTTTCTCTCTTCCAGAATCATTGAAGGTCAGGGGCAAGACAAAAGTCAAGATGACTGGTGATGAAGACCTTGCATCTGCAATGCCTGACTAAACTCTATGCACTCCATTTGCCTGCTTTAGCTGCTTTCATGGCTATTGGAACAAATTATTCGCATCTGCCTATTTTGTTGGAGGAAGTCTTCACATGCTTGAGATAGACATTCCCCCAACTCATTCACAGGTTTGAGGCCCCTCAGTTACCCTCACCCTGGTTTAGCCCATTTATGTTAGAGGGTTTATTGGACATAATACCACTTCTTGGAGCCAGATGTGAGAGTTGGATGAAGGTGGACACCAAAGGTGGGTGAGTATCCCTGAAAAGGGCTCAGCATGAATTCACACCAGAGGTCATAATTCTCTCTGAACTCCCATACACCTCTATGGACCCCTTCAGCAGTCAAGTGAAGCTTAGAGACCCCTTCTCAGAATAATGTTTTATATTTATAAAGAAAAATAATTATGTCGAAATACAGCTTCAAAATCTATTTAAAAAGAAGAACAAGTTAATGGATCCCAGGTGAAGAACTATTGCTTTAAGGTGAGTGCTGTTTGAAAAGGGGAAGCTATACTATGAGATCTGAGAATAAGAATAACTTTTTGACTTTTGTCTTGTAGTTCTTAAAAAAAAAGTACCAGTCAAGTCCTATGCTTAAAATGAGATCTATCAGCAAAGCACAGTCACTATTAACCAGTAAAATTACTTTGGGGTTCAAGTTGTTTGTATGCTACCCCACCCCCTTCACATGATTGCCATTGAGTGGTTACACCTCTGTTTCCAAGCTGAATAATATATCACACTTAAGCTGACATTTCACCAGAGACAGTGCCTCAGAGAGACTGAGCTATGGAAAATAGATGGATATTAAAGTGAAATATTAGACTGCATAGTAGTACATGGTTTGTTGAATGAGAATGCTGAAAAGATGTTATTGGTAAGTTAGAGAGCAAAATGAGGAAAAAATGAACATAACAGCCAGAGGGAGAGAAAGTGACATCTTATGAAAAATTCATTTATTACCTTAAAGGGCTTGTTCATAATTGTTACTATTTTCCCATTGTGCCTAAGAAAATATAAGCCCTTTCCCCTTTGTGCATAAGTCAATAGTCATACCTGTATATTCCTTGGAAATTTAGATTTATTTGCATTTTTCTAATTGGTGATAGGAATGTACTTTATTCAAATATTCAGAATCAATCCATAATAAAAATCTACATATGGTATTTCTGACAGGAATAACTCTCAGTTCTGGCTTGGCTAGATAGGTTCACAAGCACATCCTGACAGTACATAAGTCTATTACCAGCAGCACCTTCTCTAGTCAAACTTTAAAATTGTCCAGAATAATAATTTCATGTATGAAGTCTTAGTAACAGTTTTCTCTGGGCCCAAACTTTGAAATAATGACCTTGATACGAGGACTTTGAGAATCAGACTGACAATTAGGCCACGTGTCATATATTCTGCTCTCCGCAAAGGAATGTGATTAAGATTAAAATTATTTGTAAATTTCTATGCTATAAGTTTAACTTGACCACACTTTGACTGTGCTCTTAAAATGAATTTAATGTATGTGTGGGGGAAAAGGCTGCAGAGTTGGAAGGGATATGTTGTAATGCTTCTATCTAATAAATTGTAATGCTTCTTTCTATCCTCTCATCCAGAGTGCTATTTTTATTTGTTTTTATTTAATTTCTAGACTTTTAATGAGCTTGATAAGCTTTGTAATAGTTGAAAAAATTCTAACATAATACCTGTGGAGCAAATCAAAAGCTGGGAGAAGATCAAGGAGAAAAAGCTCAGTGGTAAAGAATGGAGACAAGTAGGACAGGCAGGCCTTTTATGCAGACAGAAATTAGGTGGCCACCTACTGAATATGATCTGAGGGCCTGAGAAGACCCCCCACATGGAAATGTTTCCCTCAGAAGCATGTAAGTGAAATTCTCAGTATTCTAATGCTAAGTGGATTTGTCATGTAATTGATATGGATATTCCCATCAATATGGCAGATCACAGCCCATCTATGCCTGCCTATCCTGTGGGCTTCTAGTATGTTTCTTCCCAAAAGTTCACAATATGATGTTTACTAAACACACTGGGGGACTTCCTCCATTTCTCTTTACATGCCAAAGATACCAATGGAGGAAACAATAAAGCATATAGGATTTGGAACAATTACTGTTTACTCTTGCTAAGTAAATAGGCTCTCTACTGTTTCACAAATTCATTGCTTCTACAATCTATGCAATGTGTTTAGAATTCTTTGTATTGTTCTATGACCTACTTAAATCCATCATGTACCTCTCCACTAACCTTTGGGAAATCCTCATTCTCTTGTCATTTTTCATTCACTTAACTTGTTTTGTTTTTAAATATATATTTTCATTCCTTTTTCCACATGTATATTTTACTTGTATTCAACTAGATAATGAGCTCAGTTGGCATTTTTATTTCCCCTGAAGTCTTCCCTGAGCTGTTCAGGTGAAAGTGATTTCTCCCTTCTCAAATGTTTCTGGGTAGGGTGTTTCAGTAAAATGTTCAGAGATAGGGTGTTTACCATTATATAGTCTCCCATAAGATACATGAGGTTTAACTATGAAGGGATGGTACTTGCCAAACATGCTAACATTTTTAAATCAATATATCAAAATTTTATACATACAAATATATGTTTAAAATAATTATCTTGGAGGGTATACACATATTCCAGTGAAGCTCTTCACACAAAACACTTTTAAAATCCTTTTTCAGGAAAAGATTTTAAAAAAAATCTGTACAGTATATGCCCTTTATGTGAGGCCCCTTTCCTTAGCCTTAGAGAGCAATAAGACAGTGCTTGCCCTTTTTTAGAGCATTCACTATGGAGTCCAACTCAATGAAGCCCATTAAGGATCCTCTGTTAGTCACTTTTAGATTTTAAAAAATGAAGTTTAAAGAAGAAACGGGAATTATTTTCTTTTGTAACTTATAAGTGAAAGTGATTTATTACGTAGAGGGAGTTGCAAAACTTTTTAGGGCAGTGAGTATCTCATTCAAACAAATACATAACCTACTACCAGAACAGATCTGAAGGAAATAGACTATTACAGGCAAATTTCTAGTATTATTATTTAAAAATTAGGAATATGATCTTATAGTCACACCTCATGTGAGTGAATTTGGTACCATTTATAAAATTATTAAATAGATATTTATTGCATGCTTACTGTGTATTAGATAGTGTCCAGGGTGCTAGGAGGATGTTTATTTTCAATTTACCTCAACCAGTATTTGTCAAACACCTAAGGACTAATACCTCTGGTGAGAGGGCTGCTAATCCATCTTTGGTGTCCATCTGCTTTACCAAACTCTCACTTTTGCCTCCAAGAAGCTGTAGCATGTGAAGCAGCTGCGACTCAGTAAAATTTCTTAGCAGATGGGCTAAAACAAGTTGAGGGTAACCCAGAGATCACAGACTCATTGGTGAGATAGGGAGATGTCTCATCCAAGCATGTGAAGACTTTCCCTACTAGAATGGGTGGATGAGAAAAATTTGTTCAATGGCCATAAAGGTAGCTGAAACAGGTGCTGTGCAGTACTTGGTCAGAAGTTGAACTTGGTCAGAAATTGAAGATGGCAAGTTGATCCACTGCATCCTGGGTCATTGGCAGTCATTTTGACCCTAGTCTTGGCACTGGAATTTGATGACTCTAGAAGAAAGAGTGAGGCTGATGGCTTTGTGAAACTCTGTCTCACTTAAATCCATTTCACGTGCATTGGTCCTTTTTGAAAAGTAAGGACAAAAACAGCAACTATTCATAAAGTATTGCATTATGCCAGGTAATACAAATATACATATATACACATATGCATATATATTCATTTATATGAGTATATGTATACACACATATGTGTGTATGTATATGTATGTGTATATATATATGTTATATAGTATATTTTTCAGGTATTATTATTAGGACTTCTAATAGAAGAGAGGAGATGTGGATGTGAATAACTGATTTAAAGGTGAGACAATTTCAAAAGAGAGATACAAACAACTTCCTTTGAGAAAACTCCTTGAGGTCATATCGCCACTTCCTTTTTACCCTCATAATGTAGGACAGTAGTTAGGAAATAGTACATACTTAACATATTCTAGTGGATTTATGGATTAATTAATTAGAAATGGACAGCAAGAAATCATTTTTACCTGGGGATGTCAAGGAAGGCTTTGTAGAAAAAGTTCTATTTGAATTGGATTCTGAATGAGGGAATAGACTTCGAAAGAAGGCAGAGGTTGGGATAGATGGTAGTCTATTACAGGTGCTTTAAAAAAAAGCAAAATATTGAGTGTATTTACTTATTACATGGGAGAGCTTTGAGGAAAGTGTTATGGGTGTGGGTTTTGTGTGTGTATGGGGGGTTAGGGATCAACTCCTGAGGAGGGATTTTAATTTTCAGCAAAGACAGCTTTACTGAAATATGTGTACAATCTATTAAGATAACTAGTTTAAAAAGGTAATACACACATATATTACCTTTGTGTGTAAACTTCTATATTAGTTTAACAATTTGTTATGTAAAAATACACCTTATATTTTATATGATGTAACATATAATGGTAGCCTCTAAATCCAGACACATTTTAAAAGGGAAAAATGTTTTTTACCTTGGGAGGTAGTGATATGGATGTTAGTGATGATGAGGATGACAACAACGACCTCAAAGGTGGTGGTAGTGGTGGAAGAGGAGGAGGAGGAGGAGGAATAGGAGGAGGACGAGGTGGAGGAGGAGGAGGAAGAGGAGGAGGACGAGGTGGAGGAGGAGGAGGAAGAGGAGGAGGACGAGGTGGAGGAGGAGGAGGAAGAGGAGGAGGAGGAAGAGAAGAAGAAGGAGGAGAAAGAAAGAAGAAAGGAAGGGAAAGAAAGGAAAAAGAAAGATGGAAGGAAGGAAGAGAAAAAAGACAGAAGAAGAGGAAGAAGAGCAGTAGGAGCAGCAGCAGGAGGAGTATTAAGGAAATATTTTTAAAATGTGTAGAAGAGAGCAGAAGGAAGTTCATAATGGGAAAAAGAAGCAAGGCAGTAATGTAGAACTTAAATTAAACATATACATTAAAACACTTTACATTTAATAGAGACTCATATACAGTCCTCCTCTTTGTTCTTTGTTCAAAGTAATGTTCATATTTATTGGTGTTTGCCAAGTTCATAATAATGAAAAGAAAAAAAATATGCCGATATATTTTTATCTCCTAAGTCTTACTTGAGTTTTAAGCTCCAGAACTATAAGTGGCACAAACTTACAAAATTGCACTTCAAAGTTAATTTCCTTCTAAAATTATTGACACATTTCTCATAACAATTCATCATTGCTCCAGTTCTTTTCTAACTTTGTAAAAATTTTCACCAGCTTTTGCTCAGTAATGGTAAAGTTGCCTTTATCATCCTCATCTTAATATCATCCAAATAACATGATTTTTGATGCATAATTAATAGTTTTGATGTGAACCTACCAGAAAGGTCTAATGATGATAAATTAGGTTAATGAGATAGCCAAGCAAAAGATCTTCTCTACTAATCTGTCTAGAAATGTCCACCAGAAGCATTTGCACACACAAGGCATAATAACAAAGTGTCCTGTTTTGTTCAAATAAAAGTAAAAAATTATTCAAAATTCTAAAACTTAATAAGTATTGAAATTTAAATAATTAAATTTTCAGCAACATCTATACTTCTTAAGTTATTAAATCTCAAATTTGTACCGACATATGGGTTATTGCATGTGTGTGTGTGGGTTGTGTGTGTGTGTATATGTGTGAACTCTTTTGCTCCATAAGAATTTAAAATTCTGGAACTAGAAAAGCAGCATGTCAGTGGAAAGAGCACTGGACTTAAAATCATGAATAATGGATTTCTGTCTTGGTTCAGATTTTTACTAATTGTGTGACCCTGGCCAAGTCATTCGTCTTCCCTGGGCATTAGTTTCCTCATCTCTAAACTGAGGTAGTTTAACTAGTCTCTGTAGTCCCATCCATTTCTAGATATGTGATTCTATGATCCCTAGTCACTGTGCTAAGAATACTGCTGCTGAAGCCAGATAACCTAGGTTTGTCTCCAATTCTTATGTTAACTATGTGTGTGACCTTGGGCAAGTCATTTAATTTTCTTGGATCTCAACTTCATCAATTGTAAAATGAGGGATAAGTGGACTATAGGGCCTGAGGCTACTTCTAGATCTATAGCTAAGATTCTTATAATCTTTCAGTCTCAGTTTTCTCACCTGCCACAAGGAGAACAATACAATTATACTTAATCTATTTACCTGAAAAGGTTATTGTAGAGAAAGAACTTTATAAACCTTGAAGCCCTACTTAAAAAATGTGAACTCTCATTCATTTAGTTGCAGAAAGAATGCATCTACCCATATGATTCCATATAAATTGTAGTTCCAACATGTATGTGACAAGTGCAATATACTGTTGGCAATAAGTGCAGTAGGAAGGAGTTGAGAGAAAATTGATCACTTGTGAATAGGAAGATCAGGAACCCTAACACTATCTTTTACCTATGTAGCAACAATTCGGCTAGCAGCTGATGTGGGGGTGAATGACCAACACAAGCCCAACAACAAGAAGGCTGCCAGCACAGGTTCTTTTGATCTGCTTTACTAAGGAAAGCCATGTTAGGGGGTGAACAATGTTACTTTAATCCAATATACAAATGTCACTCAGTTAGCTCAGGAGGAAAAGCCAGCAACCTGAACTACAGAGCAAATGCAAACAAATTACAAACATATATTATAAACAGAACAAATACAATTCATAGCTACCAAGAAACCATCAACATCTGGATTGACAAGCTGGGGAGCTCTTAACAACAGCTATCCCAGAGTCACGTGCTACTCTTCCTGTGGCTCAGAGCCCCCAGTAAACAACTCTCTTCTCCTTTTTTATACAGTCTTTAGATGTCATCAAACATCATCTGAGTGACCAGAACTTAGGTGCCTACTATTGGCTCTGGTCTTAGCAACTCCCCTTAGGTCCCTAGGGGCTTGCCTCGTCTCTCACACTAGCAAACTAGTTTGCTAACCAGCCCGGGGCTTTGCATCTAGTAGTAAAAGGGTGTGGGCCTGGGGTTTAGCACCTAGTAAGACTCAATCAAAGACAATTAATTTTGCATTCTAAAACAGTAAAAAAAAGTCTCAACTTAATTAATATTACAACCTAAAAGCTAACATGCCCTGTTATGATTTTGCCTGGGCCTTGAAAGGTGGGGAGAATTTAATAAAAGTAGAATAAAACATAGATAATGTCAATATATGGTTTTGTAAGACAATATGTGGCCTACAGCAATCCTTATGTATCATAAGGTGACCCCAATTTCTATTTGAGTTTGACACCACTGCTTTAGACCACCTCTAAAATATATAATAATAAACCAACATTAAAGAGTTTGTTTACAGATCTTAAGTAGTATAGTGGAGAGAACACTGGACTTAGAGTGAGGAGAACTGGACTTAGTACTCTCTAGTTCTATAAGACTAAGTCAATTTATTGGCCTTAAATTCAGCTTTGTCATCTTTAAATGGATGAAAAATTGAGCCACTTACCCTTAGTGTTATCTTGTGGAAAGAATTTTGTAAACCATGAAGTAATTTGTAAATGTGAATTATTATTATAAATATGAATTATCAGTTTGAGAATATTAAATTTGACCAGGCTGGTTATGCATGGGGCACTAATACTGAAATGAGGTATGTTCAGGGAAGACTAGCATCTCTGGTATGACAGTTTGCAAAGCCCTTTTCAGGGCTGCTCATCTACCTTTCACCTTGCTCCCAACTTTCACCTAGGGCTCCTAGAAGCTGTAGCATGTGCAATCGCCACACTGTGACAAAACCATCTCAACAGATGGCTTAAACCAGGTTGAGGGTAACTAACAGGTCTCAAATCCTTTGGTGGGTTAGAGCGATGTCTACCCCAAACATGTGAAGACTTCCTCTGGTCAAGTGGGTGGATGAGAATAATTTGTTCCAATAGACATACAGGTGGCTGAAGCAGGTGCTGTGGACTGCTTAGAGCTTGGTCAGACATGGAAGACACAAAGATACTGCATCCCAGGCAATCACCAGTAGTCTTGTCTTTTGTCCTGCCAATGGACTTTGATGACTGAGGAGAAGGGAGTGAGGCTGATGGCTTTGTGCAACTCTGCCTCACTTAAATACAATTCATGCAAAAGTCAAGATATCACCTTGTGATGTTATTGGTCCTCTTCAAAAAATGAAGGATGAAGAACAACAAACAACATAATTGAAATGATGGAAAAAGTAGAAAGATGCTACAAATGTAATCCCTTTGTAAATACGGATTGGGAAATCTATGATTTCATTGGTTTGGAGCACTCTTCTTCACCCACGGAGATCAATAGCCTCTCTAAAACTTATAGTTGCCCAGAGGCACTAAGAAATGAAATGACTTCTCCAAGGTCACACAGCCCATGTGTGTCAGAAGCAGAACTTGAAACCAGATGTTCCTGATATAGGAGAGACTGGCCACCTGTTCAGTATGCAATGTGTGTCTCAATAAACATACAAATTTGGATATTGTCATTAAAACAAGTGATTCTTAAGCACAGAAAATAATTCCAACCCAAATTTATCCATCTCACATCCCTTAATCTTCACATGGTCACCAGTTAGCAGCATACTACTTACAGGTTTTGGAATAGTTTGGAATGTTTTTCCCCCATTTAGCATTTTCAAGTTAACTACAGTTTCTCAGCCAGTTCTAACAGAAATATTTCTTTTTTTGTACTTTGGGGAAAATGACCCTATTTCATGAGTAAAAGGCATCTTTTAAGAGGAAGTGGGCTGGTGATTCTCTGTATGGGCTATCCAATTTGAGGAAGTTCTAACATTTCTAGAGTTTACAAATTCTATAAAATTCTCAACTTACACAGATTCTCCTTGCCCTTAGCAATTGGTTGTGGCAGCTATAAAATTGATTTTTGGCGGGCGGGGGGTGGGGTGCAGAATTGAATGCTATCCAGTATCCTAGCTAATTGGAAAACTATGCTTCTGATATACCCTGCTTTTAAAATGGTCAAGATAGCAGATGGCCTCTAAAGCAAATTAAAAGCTAACAAGCTCATTTTGGGGGTGTTTGACAGCAGCACTTAAAATGCAAAGGGAAAATGGATAAAGTTCTATTACTTTGACAATGGCAGTATATTATGTCTCTCTATTTCCATTTTGAAGAGAAACCTGAAGGCATTTCTGTTTCTGTTAATAGTTTCCCATTACAGTGAAGGCGCCTTGTCGTATCATCTTTCTTAAACCTCTAACCCCTGCAACTGGGGTTCACATAACACAGTCTTCTTATTCTAAATTATTTTTGCCATCTGAGCCAGAAGACATAATGCCCAGCATTTGTCCTCCCCAAACAATACTGTAATTTCTTGGTATCCTTACTCCTTAGGTTATCACTAGAATTCACCCTAGAATCTAATGAAGTAGGAAAAATAGAAGCAACTGAGGGAAGAACCATCCTTTCCTCTGACACTGTCGCACAGCCTTATTTGGACAAATGTAATCAATCAGCCCCAGCACAAGGAATGTGAGTTCTGATGGCTGTGACAGAAATTTAGAGTTACTTCTTCCCATTTGCTAAATCAACATCACTGGAGTAAATGATGGGCAGCTGGTGAATCAGAATTATTTCTGCTCCCAAACAGATGTGATGACTGTGTTTACTGTGGAGAATTATCCTTCCAATCTAAGGAGAAAATCTGGGTGGATTCACATGGCTTCTAGTTGCACAGCAGGAGAAGTTAGTTTTGTTCAGAACCTGTTTTAATATGAGTATGTCATACTTAGGTGTAAAAAGAAACTGCAATGGGTGAAAAAAAGAGAAAATCTTTTGTAGACTTTGTCTGGATGGCAACCAAGAAATTCCTTGGGTTCCAATTTCAGTTTTAACACTTAGTAGATACATGACCTAGGGGTATGTTACTTCATTCAATATACATTTATTAAGTACCTACTACATGACAAGTACTGTGGCTACAGATACAAAAAGGGGATAGCTCCTCCTCTTAAGAAACTTATTTTGTAGTGTAGTGTGCATGGGGGAAATGAGAGAGAGAGAGAGAGAGAGAGAGAGAGAGAGAGAGAGAAAGAGAGAGAGAAACATATAATTACAAAGTATATACAAACTAAATTAAATGTAGAAATGTTTCTATTCACTTGAGGGAGGGATAAGACAAAGTTTCACGTAGGAAGTGACAATTCACTTGAGCTTTGAGGAAGTTAAGAATTTCAGAAGGCAAGGAGATAATTTACTCATTTCTCCAAGCCCCAGTTCTCTTATCTGTAAAATGAGAGGGCTGAATTAGATGATGTCTGATGTTCCTTTCTGCTCTAAATATTATGCTATTATGATCTTTCTTCTGCTCTAAATTAAGAGTAGTTCTACCATCTCTTCCACCATATTTGAGCTTTAGTGGTCATTAATGTCTCACCTCTATTACTTCTAGGGATGATAGCCTGAGACAAAGGAAAGATGGGCCCTTTATGTATACACAAATGTGAATAAAAAGGACAGTGACAGCCATGATTAAACCTGAAACACAGACAACACAGACAACTAATGTAGTGCCCAATGGAAGTCTCTCCTCAACTAGAGAGGCAAAAGTTTGTCATGTACACTGGGGTAGAAAAGGCCCAAAGGCAAGCAACACCATTGGATGTCATTGTGAAGTGCAGAATTGGCCCGTCAGTACTCTATCTTTTCTGATCGCTTCTCTCTGCCAGATTGGGCCAAGCTGAATCCTTTCTAGGCCATTCCATGCCAGGGCATTTCAAAAATAAAAATAAAAAAGAAAGAAAAAGGAGAGAGAAAAATCTATGCTATCAATGACATAGCAAGCTCTCCCTCAGATTGTGTCCCTTTCTAACCCTGGAGAGTCAACCTAGACTGCAAAAGCTAACAACATCAATGAAAGTTTTGCAATCTGATGAGGATCTTGTTCAGGCCACTGTGTTAAGGAGGGCAACTCCTATCAATTGAGAAGCATTGTCAATTTTACAGTGAAAGCTTCTTGTCAGAGGGTCTTAATCCGGGGTCCATGAATTCAGTGAAATCTATGAATTTGGATGACTAAATACTTCTATTTTTATTTTCAATAACCTTGAACTGAAATTTATCTTTTCCTTAAATTATATAAAACTGTCATTCTGAGAAGGGATCTATACACTTTACCAAACTGTCAAAGGGGTCCACAATGCATCCCCCACAAAAAAGTCAATGTCTCTTTTTCCAGGTGGTTGAAAATTCTGGTGGAAACCTCTGCATTAGTAATATCAAATTCCTTATAATCTTGTATGGGAACCTGCATCCCTTTCCCTGGAGCTTACACCTTGACAGATTTGTGGCAAAAAGGGATGACTTGTTAAGGAGTTTGTGAGTGAATGAAGAACACTAATGAAACAGAGTGCTGGTATATGAGCAGTAATAGGCAGGAAGCAGGAAGTGAAAGTTGGATCCTAAGTACTCCACTGGGCACTGAGGATGGATTATGGTGACTTAACAAAGCCTGCATTTCCTAGAAACAAGTTCCTAGAAAGACAGATAGCTAGACTTGGGATGTACTTCACTTTAGTTATCTCTTGTCCTGGAGACGAAGGACAATTTGAAGAATAACCTACAACGTTATCATCATCCATACTATCTTCTTCATTACCACTGCAAAAAAAGATACCTTTGGATAGTGATATTATTGGTGGAAGGGGGAGAAAAAAATTCTTGTTATTGGAAAAATAATTAAAAATAAAAAGTATCAATTAAAAGTGTTCTTTTTTGCCATTTAAAGCATCAAACTTTTTTTTCTAAATCTTCTATCAGCTTTAAAATCTTGTATTATCTTTTATATCACTGACAGTACCTAGCACAATTCTGTGCATAAGGTTCACTTGTTCCTTGTTGAGTAATGGATGAAACCATGTCCTTGAGGAATTCACTGAGTGTTTAATTACCTACTGCTGATATTATTTAAGACGAAATGTCTGATTTGGAATCTTTTTGGAGGCGTAACACCATGGTTATTCAATATTTTTGTGATATATCTTCCTCCCTCGGATATGAACTTGTTTTTGGATACATAGATTTATTTCTAAAATTGAAGTGAGTAGAAATTTTGAGATTCTCTCTGTCTTTGTGATTGTCTTTCTCTGTTTGCATCTCTCCACCAAACCCCTTTTTCTCTCCCTTTATCTGTTTTCTCTCCCCTCTGCCTCATCCCACTCATGGACGTACTGTTGTGATTCTATCTTATACCTTATTGTCATGTAGAGGTACTACTCTGTGATGCCATCAAAACAGGACTGCGTATCGCTTCTATATTCTCCCTCCTCAGGGCAAGGTGATTTTTCTAAAGGAATGGTTTCTCAAAAACTAGAAGGCAAAAGTACAACCTCTGCTCATTTCCACTTGTGTGCAGTTTATATTTACAATGCTGGTAAATATCTTGCTAGAATTCTGAATCCTTGGAATTTTCAAGATGTAGGGAAGCATTGGGAACATACTTGGCAACATATGGTTAAAGGAAGTGGAAATTTGAATACCTGCTTGATAAAGAATATACAGAAATACCTTGAATATTAATCAGGTTCAACCGATTCTGAATACTGTAACAGATAGTGTACTGGACTTGGAGTAAAGAAACTTGGAGTTCAAATCCTGTTTCTGGAACTTACAGATTATTTAATCGTGGATATCACTCATCAGTGTAAATATTTCCTACAATGGTGTAGGTCACAACCCATCCATACCTCCACATTCTTCACAATTTTTTTTACATCCTCCCATTAATTCACCGTGGGAGAGTCCACTCAACAAGTACAGATCCCTTGATGTGGTAAAACTGCCAATGGGGAAGCAAGCTACCCACTGGTTAACTTCACTCTAGCCATTTGGTCAACTCACCTATTTTGATCATATGTTTCTTTGACAAAATTCTCTATATTATACCCTTGTCAATGATTTCTTTTTTGTAGTGTGTTGCAGCGTTCTCATATCTGCTATTCACTTCTGATTGCTCTTTGGGTGATTCTCTATTTCATTTCTTTGTAAAATGTAGCATTCCATGATTTGCAGCAATACAACATTATGAGAATTATGTTAGAAAGTAAAAGATAGCAAGATGGCGGCTGGTAAGCAGGGACTAGAGTGAGCTCCATTACCGAGTCCCTCCAAAAACCTATAAAAAATGGCTCTGAACCAATTCTAGAATGGCAGAACCCACAGAACAACAGAGGGAAGCAGGGCTCCAGCCCAGTATAGCCTGGATGGTCTCTGGGTGAGGTCTATTCCACACGGAGCTGGGAGCTGGGAGCTGGGAACAAAGTGGAGCAGAGCCCAGCCGTAGCGGCATGGACCATCCAGACCAGAAGCTGGGCGGAGGGGGCCCTAGCGCCCTGAATATGTGAGCTGCGGCAGTTACCAGACCCCTCAACCCACAAACACCAAAGACTGCGGAGAAGGTTAGTGGGAAAAGCTGCGGGAGTGGAAGGAGTTCGTGGTTCGGCTTCCAGCCCCAGGGGCAGCGGAGGTGGGGCAGCTACAGCTGTTGTTACTTCCGGCTCCAGGCCCACCTGGTGGGAGGAATTAAGTGGCGGATCAGAGCAGGGGTGCACAGCCTGCCGAAGATCTAAGCCCAGTTCAGGGTGGGGGTTCTTGGGGAAGGAGCAGTGCGGGTCTGACAGAGCTGGCACCTCCCCCCCAAACGTGGAACATAGAACTCATTAGTCTGCAAGCAGTCATACCCCACTGAAAAACTCAAGGGTCAAGTTAGTTGGCTGAGAATATGGCCAGGCAGCGAAAACATGCCCAGATTCAGTCTCAGACTTTGGATTCTTTCTTTGGTGACAAAGAAGACCAAAACATACAGCCTAAAGAAGACAACAAAGTCATAGAGCCTACAACAAAAGCCTCCAAGAAAAACATGAACTGGCCCCAGGCCATAGAAGAACTCAAAAAGGATTTGGAAAAGCAAGTTAGAGAAGTAGAGGAAAAATTGGGAAGGGAAATGAGAAGGATGCAAAAAAACCATGAAAAACAAGTCAATGACTTGCTAAAGGAGACCCAAAAAAATACTGAAAAATATACAGAAGAAAACAACACCTAAAAAAACAGACTAACTCAAATGACAAAAGAGCTCCAAAAAGCCAATGAGGAGAAGAATGCCTTGAAAGGCAGAATTAGCCAAATGGAAAAGGAGGTCCAAAAGACCACCGAAGAAAATACTACTTTAAAAATTAGATTGGAGCAAGTGGAAGCTAGTGACTTTATGAGAAATCAGGATATTATAAAACAGAAGCAAAGGAATGAAAAAATGGAAGACAATGTGAAATATCTCCTTGGAAAAACCACTGACCTGGAAAATAGATCCAGGAGAGATAATTTAAAAATTATTGGACTACCTGAAAGCCATGATCAAAAAAAGAGCCTAGATACCATCTTTCAAGAAATTATCAAGGAGAACTGCCCTGATATTCTAGAGCCACAGGGCAAAATAGAAATTGAAAGAATCCATCGATCGCCTCCTCAAATAGATCCCAAAAAGAAATCTCCTAGGAATATTGTTGCCAAATTCCAGAGCTGCCAGATCAAGGAGAAAATACTGCAAGCAGCCAGAAAGAAACAATTTGAGTATTGTGGAAACCCAATCAGAATAACCCAAGATCTGGCAGCTCCTACATTAAGAGATCGAAGGGCTTGGAATTCGATATTCCGAAGATCAATGGAGCTAGGATTAAAACCCAGAATCACCTACCCAGCAAAACTGAGTATCATGTTCCAAGGCAAAATATGGATTTTCAATAAAATAGAGGACTTTCAAGCTTTCTCAGTGAAAAGACCAGAACTGAATAGAAAATTGGACTTTCAAACACAAGAATCATGAGAAGCATGAAAAGGTAATCAAGAAACGGAAATTGCAAGGGACTTACTAAAGTTGAACTGTTTTGTTTACATTCCTACGTGGAAAGATGATGTGTATGATTCATGAGACCTCAGTATTAGGGTAGTTGAAGGGAATATGCATATATATATACGTATATGTTTATGTGTATATATAAGTGAGTGTGTATGTATGTATATATCTATGTGTATATGTATGTATGTGTATGTATGTGTATATATATGCGTGTGTGTTTATATATATATATACATATATATATGTAAAAGAGAGAGTGCAGACACAGGGTGAGTTGAAGATGAAAGGAAGATATCTAAAAGAAATAAAATGAAATTAAGGGATGAGAGAGCAACATACTGAGAGAGGGAGATAGGGAGAGATAGAATGGGGTGGATTATCTCGCATAAAGGTGGCAAGAGGAAGCAGTTCTATGGGAGGAGGGGAGAGGGCAGGTGAGGGGGGAATGAGTGAACCTTGCTCTCATCAGATTTGGCCTGAGGGGGAATACCATACATACTCAGTTGGGTATCTTACCCCACAGGAAATAAGAGGGAGGAAGATAAAAAAATAAAATAAAATAAAAGGGGGTGGGATGATGGAGGGGAGGGCAGATGGGGGTGGAGGTAATCAAAACACTTTGGAAAGGGGACAGGGTCAAGGGAGAAAATTCAATAAAGCAGGATGGGTTGAAAAGGAGCAAAATGTAGTTAGCCTTTCACAACATGAGTATTGTGGAAGGGTCATACATAATGATACATGTGTGGCCTAGGTTGAATTGCTCAACTTCTTAGGGAAGGTGGGTGGGAAGGGAAGAGGGGAGAGAATTTGGAACTCAAAGTTTTAAAATCAGATGTTCAAAAACAAAAAAGTTATTGCATGCAACTAAAAAATAAGATACACAGGCAATGAGGCATAGAAATTTATCTTGCCCTGCAAGAAAGGAAGGGAAAAGGGGATGAGAGGGGAGAGGGGTGATAGAGGGGAGGGCTGACTGGGGAACAAGGCAACCAGAATATAAGCCATCTTGGAGTGGGGGGGAGGGTAGAAATGGGGAGAAAATTTGTAATTCAAACTGTTGTGAAAATTAATGCTGAAAACCAAATATGTTAAATAAATAAATTTAAATTAAAAAAAAAGAAAGTAAAAGATAAGCTTTATTTCAAGGAGACAATTGGGATTATTAAAGAAACTCTCTAATTTCCCAAAAGTAATGCAAACTATTTCCTCTACACATTTAGCTCTGTAATTAACCCATCATCCAGTTGAAAAAAAAAATGGTTTATTGATGTCTTTTTTTACATCATCATAGTTTTACCAATATCTCTTCTCTTTCCCTTCACAGAGAGCCATATTATATAATACATATTTTTTTAAAAAACAAAAGAGAAATGATTACCAAATCAATCAATATATTGAGAAAATGCCAAAAAAACCCCATTTGCAATGTATAATACCTGCAGACCTCACACTTCCACAAAAATTTGGGTTGTAAATATTTTCTCATATCACATCTTTTAAATCATCCTTGATCTTTCTTACTTTGCTACATTTACTTTTTTTTTTACTATGTGGTTCTTTCCATTCACATCAGTGTAACTATTGAGTCGACTTCATTCTGCATACATTTATGTAGATCTTTCCATGCCTCTTTGATTTATCATATTTTTCAATTCTCTTTTTTGAGAGGTCTAATAAATTATTTATTTAATATTTTTAGTTTTCAACATTGATTTCCACAAGATTTTGAGTTACAAATTTTCTCCCCATTTCTACCCTCCCCCTACACCAAGACACATATATTCTGATTGCCCCATTCCCCAGTCAGCCTTCCCTTCTGTCACCCCACCTCCCCCCCAATGCCCCCTCCCCTTACTGTCTTTTAAGGCAACATAGGTTTCTATACCCCATTGCCTGTATATCTTATTTCCCAATTGCATGTAAAAATAACTTTTTTTGAGCATCTGTTTTTAGAACTTTGAGTTCCAAATTCTCTCCCCTCTTGCCTCCCCACACACCCTCCCTAAGAAAGTGAGCAATTCCACATAGGCCATACATGTATCAATATGCAAAACACTTCTACAATAGTCATGTTGTGAAAGACTAACAATATAACTATATTTACCTCCATCCCATCTTGTCCCCCTGTATTCAATTTTCTCCCTTTACCTTGTCCCTTTTCAGAAGCTTTTGCTTTTGATTACCTCCTCACCCTATATGCCCAACCTTCTATCATCCCCCTTGCTTATCCCCTTCCCCTTACTTTCCTGTGGGGTAAGATACCCAATTGAGTGTGTGTGCTATTCCCTCCTCAAGTCAAATCCCATGGGAGCAAGATTCACTAATTTCCTCTCACCTGCCCCCTCTTCCCTTCAAACAGAACTGCTTTTTCTTGCCACTTTTATGTGAGATAATTTACCCCATTCTATCTCTCCCTTTCTCCCTCTCTCAAAATATTCCTCTCTCACCACTTAATTTTATTTTATTTTTTAGATATCATCCTTTCATATTTAACTCACCCTGTATCCTCTATCTATCTATCTATCTATCTATATTAATATTCCCATCAACTACTCTAATACTGAGAATGGCCTCGTAAATTATAAACATCATCTTTCCTTGTAGGAATATAAATAAAATTGTCCAACTTTAGTAAGTCCCTTTTGATTTCTCTTTTTTGTTTAACCTTTCATGCTTCCCTTGATTCTTGTATTTGAAAATCAGTTTTTTTTCATTCCGCTCTGGTCTTTTCATTGAGAAAGCTTGCAAGTCGCCTATTTAATTGAAAATCCATATTTTGCCTTGGAGCATTATACTCAGTCTTGCTGGGTAGGTGATTCTTTATTTTAATCCTCTGGAATATCACATTCCAAACCCTTCAATCCCTTAATGTAGAAGCTGCTAGATCTTGTGTTATCCTGATTGGGTTTCCACAATACTCAAATTGTTTCTTTCTGACTGCTTCTCCTTGACTTGG
This sequence comes from Trichosurus vulpecula, assembly GCF_011100635.1. NCBI lineage: Eukaryota > Metazoa > Chordata > Mammalia > Diprotodontia > Phalangeridae > Trichosurus > Trichosurus vulpecula. The sequence goes on along the minus strand of NC_050574.1, from coordinate 285,998,729 downwards.
GAACTCTGGAATTTGGCAACAATATTCCTAGTAGCTTTCTTTTGGGGATATTTTCAAGAGGCGATTGGTGGATTCTTTCAATTTCTATTTTACCCTCTGGTTCTAGAATATCAGGGCAGTTTTTCTTGATAATTTCTTGAAAGATGATATCTAGGCTCTTTTTTTGATCATGACTTTCAGGTAGTCCAATAATTTTTAAATTATCTATCCTGGATCTATTCTCCAGGTCACTGGTTTTTCCAACGAGATATTTCATATTGTCTTCCATTTTTTTTCATTTCTTTGGTTCTCTTTTAGAATTTTGTGGTTTCTCATAAAGTCACTAGCTTCCACTTGCTCCAATCTAATTTTTAAGGTAGTATTTCCTTCAGTAGCCTTTTGGACCTCCTTTTCCATTTGGGTCATTCTGCCTTTGAAGGCATTCTTCTCCTCATTGGCTTTTTGGTGCTCTTTTGCCATTTGGGTTAGTCTATATTTTAAGGTGTTATTTTTTTGGTATTTTTTGGTTCTCCTTTAGCAAGTTGTCAACTTGTTTTTCATGATTTTCTTGCATCACACTCATTTCTCTTTCCAATTTTTCCTCTATTTCTCTTACTTGCTTTTCCAAACCCTTTTTGGTCTGTTCCATAGCCTGAAACCAATTCATATTTTTCTTGGAGGCTTTTGATGTAGGCTCTATGACTTCATTGACTTCTTCTGTCTGTGTGTTTTGATCTTTGTCACCAAAAAAAAAGATTCTAAAGTCTGAGTCTGAGTCCTTTTTTGCTTCCTGTTCTTGTTCCCAGCCAACTACTTGACTCTTCTGCTTTTAATTGGGTTATGACTGCTGGTAGAGTAGACAGTACTTTGCCCCAATCTTTAGGGGCTGCGCTGCTGTTTACAGAGCTACCTCTACTCCACCATCACCACAGTCTCTGTCACAGCAGCACTCCCCCCACCCCAAGAACTACCAACCAGGACTTTGACCCAGATCTAAGCAGGGCAAAATACTCCCTGTCCTCCTGCTCTGATCCACCACTTGATTCCTCCCACCTAGTGGGCCAGAGACTCTGGAAGCAACTGGTGCTGGGGCTCTGGAAGCAGCCACAGGAACTTCCTGCTGCTGCCTCTGCCACTGCAGTGCCACCTCTGCTGCCTCCAGGGCTGGGGCTGGACCACTCTCACCCTGATCTAGTCTTTTTCCCACTAACCTGCTCCGTGGTCTTTGGCATTTGTGGGTTGTGAAGTCTGGTAACCACTACAGCTCAGTAGTTCATGGCCCTAAGGCATGCTCCACCTGACTCTTGGTCTGGTCTGTTCTGGTGTGGCCCATGTTGGGCTGCGCTCTGCTCCTAGCACTGCATGATAGACCCTTCCCAGTGACCATCCAGGCCATTCTGGGCTGGAGACTTGCTTCCCTCTGCTATTTCATGGGTTCTGCAGCTCTAGAATTTGTTTAGAGCCATTTTTATAGGTGTTTGGGGGGATCTGGAGGAGGGAGCTTAAACTATTCCCTGCTTTCCACCAGCCATCATGGGTCTGCCCCCTTGCCACATTTTTCAATTCTTGTAGCACAATAATATTTCATTATACTCAGATACCATAGTGCATTAAGCTATTCCCCAATCAGTGGGCACTTACTTTGTTTTGAATTCTTTCCTATCACAATCTGCCTATATATTTTATTTTCACTAAAATGTCACATAGGTGGGAAACTAGGAACATTGATAATTATTAATTTTCTATTACCTGGTAGTAAAATTTCCTGGCTTTGGTAGTTATATAATCTGAGTTTTTCATGGTTTTAATTATCTTTCTCTACTTAAAATACCTTGAAAACTGATCCAACAGTGCCCCAAAATTTTTGTAGTTTACAACGTGGACTAACTCTTTTTATGACATTTTTTCTTCTTCTATATTTTCTTCAGTGTCATTTCTAGTTTCCCTAGAAACTTAATTGGAATTGTATGTTAAGCTCAAATGGAATGTCTCTATTTAACTTGTTGATAAATATAATTTCTTATAAAATGCTTTGCAAATTCTATTTATTTTTCCATATTTTCCTACTTTAATATTATTCTTAAATGCCCTCAAGATTATTTTATTTAGTTGAATCTCTTGCCAAGCTTTTCTTAAACCTCTTATCCCTCTACTACTTCTCACTGTTTTGTGAGATGATCCTGCTCATGATCTTTTACCATATTTTTCTGTAAAATTTTGCAATTGAGTTTATATTTCATTTTTTATTTTTTAAATTAATATGTAAACATAGTCTTTTTCTTCTTCTTCTTTAATTATTTATTTAATATTTTTAGTTTTCAACATTGATTTCCACAAGATTTTGAATTACAAATTTTCTCCCCATTTCTTCCCTCCCCACCCCCCACTCCAAGATGGCATATATTCTGATTACCCAGTTCCCCAGTCAACCCTCCTTTCTGTCTCCCCACTCCCCCCATCCCCTTTTCCCTTATTTTCTTATAGGGCAAGATAGATTTCTATGTCCCATTGCCTGTATATCTTATTTCCCAGTTGCATGCAAAAACACCTATTTTTTGAACATCTGCTTTTAAAACTTTGAGTTCCAAATTCTCTCCCCTCTTGCCTCCCCACCCACCCTCCCTACTAAGGCAAGCAATTTAACATAGGTCACACGTCTGTTATTATGTAAAACCCTTCCACAATACTCGTGTTGTAAAATACTAACTATATTTTGCTCCCTCCTATCCAGCCCCCATTATTCAATTTTCTTCTTTGACCCTGTACCTTTTCAGAAGTGTTTGCTTTTGATTACCTCCTCCCCCATCTGCCCTCTCTTCTATCGTCCACTCTTTTTTATCCCCTTCCTCCTTTACTGTGGGTTAAGATAAACAATCGAGTGTGTATGTTATTTCTTCCTCAAGTCAAATCCCATGAGAGCAAGATTCACTCATTCCCCTTCACCTGCCCCCTCTTCCCTTCCAATGAATTGCTTTTTCTTGCCACTTTTATGTGAGATAATTTATCCCATTCTATGTCTCCCTTTCTCCCTCTCTCAATATATTCCTCTCTCATCCCTTAATTTTATTTAATTTTTTAGATATCATCCCTTCATATTCAACTCACTCTGTGCTCCCCCTCCATATATATATATATATGTATATTCATATATATACATATATGTGTATATTTATATATATGTGTATGTATGTATATTCCCTTCAGCTACCATAATACTGAGGTCTCATGAATTACACACATCATCTTTCCATGTAGGAATGTAAACAAAACAGTTCAACTTTAGTAAGTCTCTTAGGATTTCTATTTCCTATTTACCTTTTCATGCTTCTCTTGATTCTTGTGTCTGAAAGTCAAATTTTCTGTTCAGCTCTGGTCTTTTCACTGAGAAAGCTTGAAAGTTTTCTATTTTAGTGAAAACCCATATTTTGCCTTGGAGCACGATACTCAGTTTTGCTGGGTAGGTGATTCTTAGTTATAATCCTACCTCCATTTACCTCCAGAATATAATATTCCAAGCCCTTGGATCCCTTAATATAGAAGCTGCTAGATCTTGTATTATTCTGACTATGTTTCCACAATACTCAAGTTGTTTCTTTCTGGCTGCTTGCAGTATTTTCCCCTTGATCTGGGAGCCCTGGAATTTGGCGACAATATTCCTAGGAGTTTTCTTTTGGGGATCTTTTTTCAGGAAGTAATTGGTGGATTCTTTCAATTTCTATTTTACCCTCTGGCTCTAGAATATCGGGGCAGTTCTCCTTGATAATTTCTTGAAAGATGAAAGATGATGTCTAGGCTCTTTTTTTGATCATGGCTTTCAGGTAGTGCAATAATTTTTAAAAGATTTCTCCTGGATCTATTCTCCATGTCACTGTTTTGTCCAGTGAGATATTTCACATTGTCTTCCATTTTTTCATTCCTTTGGTTCTGTTTTATGATATCTTGATTTCTCATAAAGTCACTAGCTTCCACTTGCTCCAATCTAATTTTTGAGGTAGTATTTTCTTCGGTGGTCTTTTGGACCTCCTTTTCCATTTGGCTAATTCTGCCTTTCAAAGCATTCTTCTCCTCATTGGCTTTTTGGAGCTCTTTTGCCATTTGAGTTAGTCTATTTTTAAGGTGTTATTTTCTCCAGTATTTTTGGGTCTCCTTTAGCAAGTCATTGACTTGTTTTTCATGGTTTTCTTGCATCACTCTAATTTCTCTTCCCAATTTTTCCTCTACTTCTCTGACTTGCTTTTCCAAACCCTTTTTGGTCTCTTCCATGGCCTGAGACCAAATCATATTACTCTTGGAGGCTTTTGTTGTAGGCTCTTTGACTTTGTTGACTTCTTCTGGCTGTATGTTTTGGTCTTCTTTGTCACCAAAAAAATATTACAAAGTCTGAGTCTGAATCTGAGACTGCTTTTGCTGATTGTTCATGTTCCCAGTCAACTACTTGACCCTTGAGCTTTTTGTTGGGGTACAACTGTTTGTAGTGTAGAGAGTACTTTGACCCAAGCTTGAGGGGCTGTGCTGATATTTCAGAGCTACTTCTACACAGCAAGCTCTGCCACAAGCTCTCCCCTAAGGACTGCCAACCAGGATTGTGGCCCAGATCCAGGCAGGGCAAAGCATCCTTTGCACTCCTACTCTAATCTGCCACTTAATTCCTCCCACCAGGTGGGCCTGGGGCCAGAAGCAACTGAAGCTGTAGCTCTGGAAGCAGCCTCAGAGGTGCACCACCTCTGCTGCCTCCAGGGTGGTGGCTGACCATGAATTCCTTCCACTCTGTCCCAGCAGCTTTTCCCACTAACCTTCCTTGTTGTCTTTGGCATTAGTGGATTGAGAAGTCTGGTAACTGCCACAGCTCAGTGACTCAGGGTGCTGTGCCTGTTCCACCTGGCTCCTGCTCTGGTTGATTGTGGTGAAGCCCCCACTGGGTTCTGCTCCTCTCCACTCCCAGCTCCATGTGATAGACCCTTGTCAGCGACCATCCAGGCTGTACTGGGCTGGAGTCCTGCTTCCCTTTGCTGTTTTATGGGTTTTGCAGCTGTAGAATTTGTTCAGAGCCATTTCTATACGTGTTTGGAGTTACCTGCAGGGGGAGCTTAAGCAAATCCCTCCTTTCCCGCCACCATCTTGGCTCTGTCCTCATGAGTTTATATTTTAAATGTATTTTCCAGTGGTTACCGTATTTCTCTGCTTAGTATGTTGATCAAGTATTTTCTGATGGAGGGTGTTTTAGGCTCTTTTGTTCCTGTCATGGTAATTGTTTCTTGTTATTTTAACATTATAATAAGGAATTTTAATAATCATTTGCATTGTCCTTACCTTTATTTCCCATTTTTGGTGGCAGAAACTTGTATGAATAGGCAGGCAGAAGTTGTTTTAATTGCATGCTATATGATCTCTCTTTTTAAAATAGATTTCTATTAATTTTGGTCTTTAATGAGTCATTATATGAACACTTTCTCTAACACCTGGATATGGGTGATTCGGAGATGATTCCAATATAATGATGTGTTACTCTCTAGCCTGTTAAAATATAATCAATATCATTTTTGTGTTATTATACAGTTTTTATTATGTTTAGCACCTACATATTCTTTTTAAAAATTATTCATGACATATGAGTGAGGCTTTTGTGTAAACTGTACCTTGCTACACCTCTTTTGCTCTTGAATCATATTTTCCACTGTCTTCATCTATGGCCACTTTGAGGTAAACCAATCAAGTATCATGGTATGTGTTAATTTAATTTAAAAGCTTTTGTCAAATTCTTCATAAAATTTCTCTATCTCTTAAGGCTCTACAACAGATGTTGATAAATTACTCACAATGATTTTTACAGCAATTTTTCTTGCATATATTTATCATTAGCACTGAGATAACCAAATTGACCATGGAATTATGTTTTCTTCTGCCTTTGAATAAATGATAAAACCAATTTTGCCTACTTCTTTATTTGTCCTTCCAAGGAGAAACTGAGCCATTTTCCCACTTAGCCCTATATTTCTCTTTTTCTTAATTGTGTGAATGTCAATATTAATTTGGTTTAGTGTAGTCAGTACTAAATTGACTCAATGGCTATAAGGTAATGAATTGAAAAGCACTTATTAAGCACAATCCCTGGGCTCTGTCCTCATGAGTTTATATTTTAAATGTATTTTCCATTGCTTACTGTATTTCTCTGCTTAGTATGTTGATGAAGTATTTTCTGATGAAGGGTGTTCTATTGGGGGAGACAACACATACACATACAAGTATATGTAGAATTAACAAAAAAACCCCTAAATACAAGGTAGTTAAAAACAAGGTAATTAGAGGGTTATGACACTAAGAGTTGGGATCAGGAAGTCTTTAAATATGGTACTTGAGTGGTGCCTGAAGGAAGTAAAGGAGTTAGAGGTAGAGGTTGAATTAAGGAACTTAATGGAGTTCTATCTCCAATCCCCATTTTCTTTAAACTAGCAATTCTCCAAAACTGGAATGTATGGAGGGTCCATTGGAATTGGAAAATGAAGTGACATTTGTTAGGACTAAAGAAAAGATCAGTTTGGTTGGATTATAGAGATTATGAAGTGCAACAATGAATAATATGACTGGAAAGATAGTTCACAAGCAGGTTGTGAAGGACTTTGAAAGTCAAATAGAGAAATCTAATTTACAGGGTTGTTGTGAGTATCAGATGAGAAAAAAGCACTTCATAAAATTTAAAAAGGTATGTAAATGCTATCATTATTGTCATTATTATGAAATATGTAGATTTGTGAGTCCTCTGCATAAGGAAAGTTAGACTAATATAATTTGATAAGGTCACAAGAGAAAAACTGAAGGGCATTTGTTTTTAAACTTCTTTTGTGGATGAACCCACTTGACAGTATGGTGAAGACTATGGACCTTTTCTCAGAATCTTTTTTAAAAGTATACTATAAAATATATAGGATTACAAATGAAATAAATTATATTGAAAATAAATAATTTTTTCCTATCCAAGTTACCAGACTCTCTAAAATCTATCCATCAACCTGTCTATGCATTTCAGAAGAACCAGGTGAGACTACAGTCAGACAAGGTAAAGGAGAGAGCTTCCAGGAAGAAAGGATGGCCAACAGAGTCAAATACACTAGAAAGAATAAGAAGGATTAGGAATGAAAAAAAGACTTTCAGATTTGGTGATAGGGTTAGTAGGCAACTTTGGAGAGAGCAGTGGCTGTTAAGTGATGAGTTCAGAAGTTGAAATGGACAGGGTTGAAGAGAGAATAAGAGGAGGGGAAAGAAAGGAATGTTTATAGATTTTTTAAATAGAAAATTGGAAGAGAGATTGAAGAGACATAGCAGGATAACTTAAGAGGACAGTAGGGTCTTATAAAGGCTTTTTTTAAGCTGAAGGAGACTTGGATATGATTTGAAAGAAGTAGGACATGAAGCATTAGAGACTTAGAGAATTAATTGTGTGGAGTGATTGAGGTTTCAATCCCCTGGAGAAGATGGTAAAAGATGAGATCAAGGGAATATTTAAAGGAGTTTGTCTTGGCAGGGAGAAGGGCCATCTTTGCCAAGACAGGAGAAAATGAGGTGAGAGTGGGAGATGATATCAAGAAGTGTTGACATGAAGAGAAGGTGAGAATAAGGAGCTCAGAGTGAATGGTCTCAATTTTCTCAATAAAGGGAAAAGGTCCTTAGTTGAGAGAGTAGAGGAAGAAGGAATCATGGAAATTTCTTTCTTTCGTTGATTGCCATGGACAAATAATTTATCACCATGTATCAGATTACTGGTGATGAACTATTCTACACTGAACTGGGGGCAGTCTTCATAAAGCAGACTGTATCAGTCTTCACAAAGTGGAAACTCCCCAAAATTCTACTTTAATCCCTCATTGTGGTTTGTAATTGGTTCCAGATTTTTGAAGGCTATAGCAATAGAGCTCAGGCCCTGGAAGGACTTACCTTTCTATGAAGGCTTTGGGTATATCCAGGCAACTACATAAAAATTCATATTAATATAAAATCCTGATTAAATTAAGCCAAGGTAGGTCATCATTCCTTTACAAATACAGTACCTCTCCCTTCTCTAAACAACTTGGAGACTTTGTTAATAGGTAGCAGATTTTTCCTTGCCAAATTATGTTTCTGAATTGCCTCGTTCTACAGAAGGAGAAGCCCCCTTACTCATGGTAACAATGGTGTTTACTTTTTTTGAAGCTATTGATACTTTCATCCCTTTAAGCACTCTGAATCCTCTGATTAATTCCTATTATATACTTAGCAGCCAGCTATGTAAATTAAACAACTGGAGGGATTTTAACTATAACCTCTACAATTTGATGAAACCACAATTGCATGTTTTTATTTCTTCTTAATGCCATTGAAATGAAATCAATTAATATAGCACAATAATCTTAAAATGGGCATGTAAATTGAAATTAGAAGACATACATATGTAAATACACATGTGTGTGTATGCATGTGTATATGACAATGAGATCAAATAGATAGCTGTCTATGACTGGGGAAAAATTGTTAGTGAAAAAAGAGATACAGGAGGTCACAGAAGATAAAATAAAAAATTTTGACTATGGAAAAAAATTTATAAAACCTTTGCACAATTTAATTAACAAAGAATTATAAAAGAAAATGTAGATGGAAAGTATTTTCATCAACTCTTATAGATAAAAATCTGATTTCCAAAATATACAGAGGATTAATACAAACAACAAGAATAATTCCTTAATCTGCTTAAATTATAGGAATTGTTTTCAAAAGAAAGGCAAACTTTCAATGACTATTTAAAAACAGACTCCAAAAAACTAGTAGAAAAAAGCAACCATTTTCCAGGATTTCTTATTTTCACTAATGTGAAATGCTGTACTAGCAAAGCATCAACTCTGACAGGTTCTAGTGAGCTAGAAAGGCTTCAAGTACAGCCTAATGATAGCATGTGTGTCACTTGAGGAATGGGCAACATAAGTCTGGAGAAACTCATACCGAAGGTTAACCACTAGCTAGTGAATAATTTTAGTAAATAGTCTTCAAGAATTTCTGTGTTGAAGGAAAATTCACTACTTCATGCCCAATGTCACCCTCAGGCCATTGACAAAGGAACAGAATTCTAGTGGACATATCTGATGGATTTTTTTTCTTTAAATCATTGCTGAATTAGCAGAAGCATGCATGTAGATAAGGCATTACTATTCCACTCTTCTTATTTTTAGTTTGGTGTCATGGGATTCTCTCTAACTCTGGGTCCCCAAGAATTATGTAAACTGATTAGATTACAATCATACTAGCCACACGTACTTTAAACAGGTGAAGCTTATAACTAAAACACCAGTGGGAATGAGGACTCCTTTGTACCCACCTATGTATTTACCCATTTGTTAAACTTCAAATCAAATGTTCTCTTTTTCCAGAAGAGAGTATTCTTCTCTCTATTTCCCCAGTTGATAAAAATCTTCCATTTCAGACCACATAAAGTCTCTTGTGTTGGAAACTTCCACCCAATATGAAAGGAATAAATGAATCTTAGTGACTTATTTTCTTCTAACTCATGCCCTCCTACCTAGATAAAACCTGGGAACATCAGTATCTAACACACCCCAAAAGTGGCTATCAGTTCCCCAGCAATTCTGAGCAACTACATAAAAAATATAGGATATATTTTATTTCTGCAGTAAAGGACATAACTTAGTGTACATAAATGATAACACATAATAGATACAGAATTTTGAGGAACTTCAGAGACCATCTAGTCCAACTCAATCATTTTATAGTTGAGGAAACATGAGACCTTGCACCTGAGCACAATGATTGTCAAGAGATCACCCCTACCCTTTCTGGTATTCTACTTTCTACCCCTAGAGACCTGTATAGTTCTCATGACTTGTAGAACTGCCTTGAGTGGGACCATCAGTAAGAGAAAAAGAATTTGTATTTGAGCCTGTTTAGTCAAAAACTCCATTTCTAATGCTTCCTCATTTCCTCAGTTGTTAACAATAGTGTGAGTTACAATACTACCTAGCTAGTGCAAGGGCCCCACAGAGATGTTCTGATTGATTGATTTTAATAATCTGTTACTCTGTAGTGGAGAGCTTATTTCAGATGTTGTCCCTCTGGAAAAGACTCATCTAGGCATTCATTTTTGTGTTTCGACTTTATATTTTATTTTGGGAAAAATACCATGTAGAAGTTGGTGAATGTGCATGATATGAAAATTAAATAACTCTGTTGGGGAAGGGAAAGATATATCATTTTCAAGAGCAACATGCATCCGTTCTTCTTCATATCCCTCCCTCACTAACCATTGATTTTTCCTAACCCAAAACACTGAGTCCTGGGGTTGATTTCAAAGTCAAGGCTGACTTCACTGTCTCTGACAAGTCATGTCTGTGCCCCTGGGCTAACTATCAATATGTATTATATTGCCAGACCTTTAACCTCTTATTCTTTAATATATAAAGGATAAAATGGATCAGGGGCATGAAGCTGTCAAAATTATTTGTTAAAAGCTCATAGCAACTTGACCTTATTTTTGGATGTGAACATTTTTTGTTGAAGTTTGGGGCTTAAAGAGAACACTGAAAGGTCACATAGTGTATCTTTCTGGTTTTTAAGTACAGATCATCACAATTCTATTTTTAGTTAAGCACATAGGCTGAGAATATCTAAAATTTTCCCTTCATAATATAGGCATTAGCTTGAGTACGTTTCATTCTTTAGGCTCTATAGGAGATCATTAGCAGTAGGCTTATCAATTAATTAATAAATATTTATTAAGCACCCACTATGCATCAGACATTGTACTAAGTATTGGGGATATGAAAAGAGAAAAAAGAAAGTCTTTGCTCTGAGGGAACTCCTCTAATGGAGGAGGCAACATGCAAACAAATATAATACATATAAAATAAGCTCTATTCAGGATAACTAGGATACACTTAATAGAAGGAAGGCACTAGGATTAAGAGGGATTAGAGAAGACTTCCAGAAGAGGTTGAGATTTTAATTTAGTCTTAAAGGAAGCCAGGGAGGTCAGTAGGCTGAGCTGAGAAGGGAGACTGTTGTCCATACAAGGGGGCCAAATCAGGAGAACTTGAAGATCTAAATTAATCTGTTTTTCCTCAGGTATTCAAATAAGAAATTTACCATCAGTGCAGTAGCTGACCTTGATGCTGTGTTCAACCTCATTGAAAGCATTTGATAACATGGCTGAAAACATCATGCTAAAACATGTGAACAAGCACACAGCCTTGTTTCACTCCATTGGTTACTGGAAAAGCATGAGAGAATTGTCCATTATCTAGAACCTAGACAAGCATGCTGTCATGAAATTGGTATACAACCCTGATAAACTTCTCCAGGCAAACACATTTTGATGTAATTTTCCACAAGTGCTCACAACTTATAGTATCAAAGGCCTTGGTCAGATCTACAAATGTTATGTACAGACCTTTGTTCTGCTCCTGGCATTTCTCCTGCAGTTGTCAGGCAGCAAACACCATATCAATTGTTCCTTGGCCTGTTCTGAAGCCACATTGACTCTCAGGTAGATGACCATCTTCCAGGTGAAGGATCAGCCTACTAAGGAGGACTCTGGCAAGAATCTTGCCAGCAATGACTAAGAGAGAGACCCCTCTGTGACTCTCACAGGACAATCTATTTCCTTTACCTTTATAGAGAAAGGCTACAAGCCAAGACCAAAGTGAAGGGAGTATTGGTGCATGTTTTCTGTTTGCAGATGATTATGCATTCAGTGCAGCCTCTGAAACTGAGATGCAACAAAGTATGGATCAATTCTCTGCTCTTTGTGCTAATTTTGGCCTAACAATTAACTCCAAGAAAACGCAGGTGCTCCATTAGCCACCACCACGCCATCCATATGCGGAACCATCTGTTATAGCAAATGGGGGAAGTTTTAAATGCTGTGGATAAGTTTACTTACCTTGGTAGTTTACTTTCCAGGGCTGTATACATTGAGAATGAGGTTGGTGTACACATTGCCAGAGCTCGCTCAGTGTTTGATAAACTCTGAAGGAAAGTATTGGAGAGAAGAGGTATTAGACTGGGCAGAACTTGTTGTTGTATGCCTGTGAAACCTGGCCAGTGTACCAGTGCCATGTCAGGAAACTGAATTGCTACCATTTGAAATGTCTTGGAAAGATTCTGAAGATCACCTGGCAGGATAAGATACCAGACACTGAGATCCTTTCTTGAGCTAAACTGCCAAGCATTCAAACTCTGCTTCAGGGAGTGTAACGCCGATGGGCTGGCCACATTGTTTCGATGCAAAATATATGCTTGCCAAAAGACTATTTTATGGAGAACTCACACAGGGCAAGGGTTCACATGGTGGTCAGAAGAAGCAATACAAGAACATTCTCAAGGGCTCTCTTAACTTTGGAATTGATTGTGTGACATGGGAGACCCTGACACAAGACAGCTCAGCATGGTGTGCCCACCTTAGAGAAGGTGAGCACAGCAGAATTGCAACAGCTGAAAGGAAACACACGATCCACAAATTTGGAGACTCCACCCCAAATGTTTACATGGACTATTTGTGCCTGACCTGTGGTAGAGCATTCCAAGTTCTTCTGATCAATCACAGTCAGACACACTGAAACTTGACTCTAAGACAGCGATGTCATTTTGTTCCTCTTCGAGAATGAAGGACAAGAACCACCATCAAGTAAGGGCTGGACAGTCACTTGGTAGAGTTATTGTGGAAATCATTCTTGGTCAGAAATGAGTTAAATGGCCACTTGGGTTCCTTCCTACTTTGAGATTTTGTGATCTTTGAGCCAATCTCCCTTTAAGTAATTTTGGTTCTCTCTTTCTGCAATATGAGTGTTATATACATAGTTCATGCTTTTTATACTTCATCACTGTTTTTTAAATTTCAGGAAGTGCATATTTATGGACTTTAATTCATGGATGACTCCTATCCTTATTGTATAAAGAATAGGATATGTTCTTTGCCATAATAATATACCCAACCAACTCTCCTATTTCTCCTCCTCCATGTGTCCCTCCTTCTTAATCACAGTGTTATGGGCAATACACTATGATAGGACAATTCAATTAAAAAACAAGTCAGCAAATATTTATTAATCATATATTCTGTGCAAATTACTGCACTTATTTATAAAGATAAGGACTGGACCTGTGATCTCAGTGATGCAGGAAACTTCCCAGATTAGAAAACTCCCTCTACCAAAGCCAATTGACACCTATTCTTTAATAGCCTTAGAGACTCACTCAGGGTAACATACCCAGTATATATGAGAGACAAAACTGAAACCTACTTCTTCCTGATACTGAGGCTACTTTCCTAACAACTATACCATGGCTGCCTTTTTTATACAAATATAAACAATGCTCTTACACAGTTGACTGTGGACACTGAGAAATAAATTTTCATTGAAAAGTGACTTATTCATGGTCATACAGCCAGTATTTGTCAGAAGCCAAACTTGAACCTAGGTCTTCCTGGCACCAAGGCCATGTCTGTAAAACTATTCTATGTTGCAGTGCTCAAAGTCTTTAAGTCAGGTATGAGTTGCCAATCTGAGCTGGAGGAATTAAGCTTCAATACTTGCAGTTCTTCACACCAATGAAATCACAGGTCTAGATTTATTTTTAAGAGGATTTAGTCCTTGCTTACAAGTAGGTTACAATCTAATATGAATACTTATATGTACCAACAGGCAAATATAGTACTGATTAGATTATTTTAAGGACATAAGAAAAATGAAAAGTGATAGATCAGATTAGGTAGAGATTACTTCCAACTGGGATGTGGTTAGAGTGAGGGAATGGGATCATGAAGTTGGTGGAGATTTGAACCAGGCCTTGAAGGATGAATAGAATGCTGACATTTGGAAGTGGGAGATGAGATCATAGGGATGAATACGAACAATAGTATGTATGTATTTGAAAGAACATGCGATATATTTGTGCAGTGGGAGAAAGTCATTATTAGTTGTATATAAAATGTCATAGGATCTTAGATCTAGAGTTTAACAATAACCAGGAGGCCACAGGGCCCAACCTTCTCATTTTTCAATAGAGGAGGCTAAGTGCTTGTGGATTAAAATTAGAGCCCTCTGCCTCTGGAGCCAGTGCTTTTATTTTTGTAGGAGCATGAAATAAGATTGGAAAAGTTGATATGAAAGAAAACAACCTGGCCCTGACCTACCTGCCTGAGCTCATTTCCCACTAATCCTACATGAAATTCTATTGCTTTAGTCAAACTGCTCTACTCACTGCCCTCAAGCATGCTAAGTTCATCTTCAAATTGCACAACGTTAAATTATGATGGCATCAAATACCAATCTAATTAGTCTAGACTTTTTTTGGTAGATAGCATTAGAGGTTGTGGGGGCAGAATGGGTCTTTAAAGGTTTTGAGCAGGGGAGAGACAGGATCAGGGCTGTGAATTAGGATCAGAGTTGGCCATCTAAAATCAAAAAATTGCAGAATCTCAAAGTTGGAATGAACAACAGAGGTCATCTAATCTAACCGTTCATTTTGTATCTGATGAACCTGACACCTAGAGAGGTCTTAGACTTAAACCAGAATCTTCTGACTGCAAGCCCAGTGCTATTTCCAACAAAACCAATCTTCATATCTAAACATGAGCTCAGCTTTATAACTGTTTCCTTTTCTAAACTATACTTTCTCTTACAAAATCTTCAATTTGTATGAGAGAACCAAAAAGGAACTTTAAATAAAACTAGCATTTTTAACATACTGCTTAATGAAGCATGTACATAACTTTTGAATTTTTCTTTGGACAAACAAGCAAGTAAGACTTTTCCCATTAGATCTACTTTATTCTCTTTAAATCCCATCTGAAATATCAAATATACGGTTGTTCCTGTGGCCTAAGATGGCAGGCATAGAACCAAAATGTTTCTGTGGTTGTTTTCCTTGGGTGAGTCTAGCTAGGGATTGAATACACACACACACACACACACACACACACACACACACACACACACACATAATGCGCTGGGTTTTCCATATGTCTCTCCTAAACCATCAAAATATAATGTCAACCTAGGAGTAAACCTGAACCTTATGTTTTAAAATTAGTGACAGAGTCATTGATGAGACTAAATTAAGTAAGAATAGAAAGATATACTTCTAGAAGTTTGTAGACTTATTAAAAACATAAGAAATGAATTTTCTGTCAGATCTATATATGTATGTACATGTACATACATACATGTATTCCATGGAATACAAAGTAATTTCAGCAGTGGCGTTTGGAGGGATAACTAACAAGTAGTGGCATTACAAAAAGTCTTCTATGTGGAAAGGGGCCCCTGAACACTGCTTTGAAATATATCAACAAGTCATGGGAAGAGAGAGCATTTCATCCATGGGGGAGAGCTTGGGCAAAGACATAGAAGTGGAAGATTTTATACACACACACACACACACACACACACACACACACACACGTTTATGTTTAAAATTTTCCTTTTCCTTTTAAGGCTTAATATGCTCTCTATACATAATCACAGCGTTATGTAATTGTTACCAGTATCATTAAATTTTACAAATTAAGAAACAGAGTATAAGAGAAATTAAGTGTAAGGTCATGATGCTAGTATTAGAACTAGGATCAGAACCCCAGATCTGGTAATTCTCCAAGTCCAGTGTTATTATCCTTGCTTTATTCTGCCTCTTTTAGGTGCAGAGGGAAACCCTGATAGGAAAATGTGTTGAGAAGTAGGACAGTGTAAAGTCCTATCAATATGGCAAAGAAAATGAGGATTGAGAAAAAGGTCATCAGTTTTGGCAGTTAAGAGATTTTTAGTAACTTTTAAGAGAATAATTTCATTTGAGTGATGGGATCAAAAGCCGAATTGCAAAGGGTTGACAGAAAGAAAGGAGGGGCAACAAGAATAGATAACTTTTTTCCCCTTGGAGTTTGGCTAGATAATGAAGTAATGAGGTTTTTTTCCCCCAGGAGTTTAGCTGTGAAAAAGAGGAGAGGTAGAACATGTTATACAGGGGAGGGATAGTAGGATCCTGAAGTATTTTTAAGGACAGAGAAATTTGAGCACATTTGAGAGTTCTGGGGAAGGAACAAGGAGATAGGAAGAAATTAGAGATTAGAGAGAAAAAGATGGAATCATTGAAGGGGCAAATTGATGGAGGAGATGGGAAGGAGGATTAAGAGTATGGATAGAGGGGCTAACTTTGGCAAGGACAAGGACCATGAGGGACAGGATCAGAGGAGAGAAAGAAGTATGATATCAAAAAAAATTTACAATGTATAGAAGGAAGCAGAATGTTTTATAGGGTTAAGATAACTCATGTTGCAACTAAGAAGGGATGGAAGTGAAGTTAATACAGGTATGGGAAGGAAAGACCAGAAAGAAGGAAGGAAGGATGGAAACAAGGAAAGGAAGGAAGGAAAGGAAAGAAGGAAGGGAAGGGAAGTGAAGGGAAGGGAAGGGAAGGGAAGGGAAGGGAAGGGAAGGGAAGGGAAGGGAAGGGAAGGGAAGGGAAGGGAAGGGAAGGGAAGGGAAGGGAAGGGAAGGGAAGGGAAGGGAAGGGAAGGGAAGGGAAGGGAAGGGAAGGGAAGGGAAGGGAAGGGAAGGGAAGGGAAGGGAAGGGAAGGGAAGGGAAGGGAAGGGAAAGGAGGAAGGAAGAGATAGAAAGAAGAAATGAAACATACCTTAATTAGACTCCTACAAATGAGGACGCATAGGTTTAGGAGGGTGGGATAAAGCATAAGAAGAGATGGAAAAATAGGAGTTTATCATCAGAAAAGGGAATTTTTGAGTCCAAAGGTATGAACATGGAATGATTATGGATGATTATGAGATTCAGTGTGTGATGATCCCTGGCTAAAGGGACTCATGGGAGTTAAAAAGACAAATTGACTAGGATGTTTCTTCTCTGTGCTCCAGTTCTGTCGCATACGTGTGAGATATGGAATGGCATGATTCTTGCCCTTGGGACAACACAAACACCTGTGGACATCCCTACTCATCATAAAAAAGAAAACAAAAAATGCTTATTGAATTAAAAGGTAAGTGCAATCTATATTTCAACAGTATGGGTATTGTAGCTACATTGTTCCTTCAGGTATTAACTTGTTTCTGTACTTATAATGACAAAATTCCTTTTAATCATATAACTTATGTGGTACTTGACTCCTATGGTCTATTTGATTCAAGATATATTATCTTCTTTCCATTATTTAGTTTTCTTAAAATTTCTAGCCGAAGTGCCAATGTATATAGTCTCTACTTTATGGGAATATTTCCTGCAGCCTCTAGGGCCAAGGTGACCCATTCAATTTAACTTAACAAACATTTATTAATCACCTACTTTGTGTACACTGTTCTAGGCACAGGGAATACAAAATAATCTCTGCTATTAGATAGCTTATATTTTACTGAGGAACTTCATCATGTTAGGACTATGTTTGAAGGAATTCACAAAATAATACAAGAGATGAACTTACAGCTGTGGGGATCAGTGCAGGTCTTGTGCAATAGACTGTACCTGAACTTTGAAGGAAGCTGGTATTTTATGAAACACAGTTAAACAGGGAGTTCATATCATAACCACCTGAACAAAGGCAAAGCAGAGAAGGCCCATGTGACTTAAGAGGACAATATGTAAATGGGAGTGATATAAAATAAAATTGGAAAATTGGGTGGTTTTAAATGACAGGTTAAAGATGTAGAATTTTCTTTTTTATTAGAAGAGTAGAATGGTAAATTATGTGTTTTAATAATATCATTTTAGCAGTTCCATGGAGGATGATTTCAAGAGGAGAACGGAAGCAAATAACCAAATAGAGTCTATTGCAATAATCTAGATAAAAGTGTAAACTAGGGAGGGGCAGAGGCTGTGTGACCAGAGAGAAGGGACAAATGCAACAGAAGCTGTGGAAATAGAATCAATAAAACTTAGCAACTAATTGGATATAGGCAGGGGTAAGAGAGAGGGAAAATTCATGGAAGAATTCTAGATAGAACCCGGATGGCTGGACAGATGGTGGTTACCTCAACAGAGATAAGGAAGTTTGGAGAAGGAATCAATTTGAGGGCGGAAAATGAGTTCTGTATTGTACATGTTGAATTTGAGAGGCTCATGGGACATTCAGGTGAAAATATCTTGAAGGCAGTTGGTGATTCATGACTGGAGTTATATTTAGGACTCATATACAGATATGATCTTTGAATATGTATCCCTTTTCTTGCTTCCATTTTCTATGATGTGTTATTCTCACTTTTCTACTGATAGAGGGACCCTTAGAGAGCTTTTATTCTAATTCTCTCATTTACAGGTGAAAAAAAATGTAGCCCAAAAGAGAGGAGAGGAAAGGGAGAGGGAGAGGAATAGAAGTCAGGTCTTTTTCTGACTAGTATTTTTTTCTATGTGTTGCCTTTCTATCTCTTGGAGTAACTAAATTGGACAGTATAAAGAACTTCCCATGTTTTGTTTCATTTGTTGTTTCAGACATTTGCGGTCATGAGGGAAATCTACAGCATGAACAGCATGATAGTTCTGCAAACTCTACTGGTGACAATTTTCAGTCAAACTAATCACTGCCATCTGTCCGTATAGAAGAGTGATAATCACAAAATCACAGAATGGCAGAGCTGAGATATTACAGATGATCTAGTTCAGGCCCCTCATTTTCCACATGAAAGGTACCAAAGACCAGAGAAGTGAAGAGAGCTGACCAAGCTCATGCAGCTACTAATTGGCAGAGCCAGGATTTGAACCTCTCTCTTCTTATTTCAAATCATTTTATCTGCATCACCTGTCAGCCTGTGGCGGGACTGTATCTGTGATCTCAGTGAAACTACTTTGACACTCACAGGACCAGCTTGTAGGATCTGATCAATCAACTGGTTCCCAAGAGACACTAACCAGTTCCGTTGTCTGTCAATTCATTTAATTCAGTCAAATAACTGGTTACAGTCAGTCAGAGTCACTGAGCTGTCTTGCTGTTCTTTGAACAACTCTACCAGCAAAGGTATAGATTCACCCTAAGGCATTCCATGAGGCAGCCTAGAGTAGTGGCTAGAGAGCTGGCTTAAGCATCAGGAGATATAGAGAAAATATTGACTCTGATACAAACTGATTTTTTGACACTTGACCAGTCATTTAACCTCCTGATGCCCCAGGGGACTTTCTAAGATAATAACAGATAGAGACTGGACTTGTGACTTCATTAAGATAGAAAACTCCTGAATCAGGAAACTCTAATTAGAAAATTATAAAGTTCAATGCAAGTTTGCACCTTCTCTGCCTCTTATGGTTTTAGGGAGTCATGGAGAACACTGTGAAATTAGGTTAATACTAAAAACAATAATAACTATAGCAGATACTAAAATTATATGGTAACTTTTCAAATTATATTATGTATATTTTCTAATGTTATCCTATCAACAACAGCAAATAACCAACAACCCTCTGAGTTCTGTGGTGCAATTACTATCCTTATTTTTCAGGTGAGAAAACTGAAGACCAATGATTTGATCAGGGTCCTATAGCTAGTAAGGATTCAACTTTGTCTTCCTTGCTCCAACACCAGTGCTCTATGCTCTATGGCACACTGTCTAAGATCACAAATTACCAAGTATGTATCTTCATTGATAGAGAAAATTTCCTCTCCAGGAGGTCTCTACGTCAGAATTATTAATTTATTCATTCTTTTATCTACCTACCTATCTATCTATCTATCTATCTACCTACCTATCTACCTATTTGTCTGTCTATCTATCTACCTATCTACCTGTCTGTCTGTCTATCTATCTATCTATCTATCTATCTATCTATCTATCTATCTATCTACGTATCTACCTGTCTATCTGCCTGTCTATCTATCTCTCTCTCTCTCTCTCTCTCTATCTATCTATCTATCTATCTACCTATCTGTCTATCTATCTATCTATCTATCTATCTATCTATCTATCTATCTATCTATCTACCTATCTACCTGTCTATCTATCTATCTATCTATCTATCTATCTATCTATCTATCTATCTATCTATCTGTCTACCTGTCTATCTATCTATCTATCTATCTATCTATCTATCTATCTATCTATTTATCTATCTTTCTATCTATCTATCTATCTATCTACAATCTACATACATATCTATCTACCTATATACCTATGTATCTATGCCTCTAAATGTGTATGTATGATGTATCTATCTGTCTATGTATGTATATATGTATGTATGTATCTATCTATCTATCCCTTCCATACATGTCAGGGCTATTGATCAA
Organism: Trichosurus vulpecula; assembly: GCF_011100635.1. Taxonomy (NCBI): domain Eukaryota; kingdom Metazoa; phylum Chordata; class Mammalia; order Diprotodontia; family Phalangeridae; genus Trichosurus; species Trichosurus vulpecula. The sequence continues at coordinate 285,978,499 of NC_050574.1, read as the reverse complement.
CATTGCTGCATGACTCGTTTAATCATGGAGGAGCCAAAATAGTTGAGGATTAAACACATTAAGGTTTCGTATTATTCATTTGGTTCTGGGGGCTGCCACAGTATTAAACAGCAAGGCAGCTGTCCACAAAGCATAAAAAGACAAATTATTTATGACTGCATTAGAGTGGACAGTATTTAGGCCCATGGACATAAGGAAAGCTTGCTAGAGGGAGCAGGAAGGAGGGGAGATGTGCTTGCACATACAAGCAGCCTTTAGGCAATAGCACGCCAGCCACCTCTAGCAAAACAGTTTTGAATAACATTGAGCAATTCTCTTGTGCCTGCTTCTCAGTATGAGCAAGACTCCTGTTTTCCTGCTGATCATATGGCTTTGACCTCACTTTGTGATTCTTGCTGAGGTGCCTCCCCTATTTCTGTATCTCTTTGGCACCAATTCCTGACTCATGCTCCCTGAATCCCCTTTATCATATTCAAGCTTGTCATCCATTCCATCCCCTCCTTCCTGGCTTCCCTCTAAGGGTTTGTATCATCTGGCCCCTTGAAACACTGCATCATCCATCATTCGAGCAACCAGTATCCACAAAGACGTTGTGGCTCCATGACTGGGGTGGCCCCAAATATGGATTTGTTTTGACTGTGAATCTCCTTCAATTTCTCAAAAAATTATTAATTCTCCTACAGGAATATACATTCACTGCCAGGGTTTCCATGGAAAATAATTCCCTGCATTCAAATTAACTTGCACTGAGATGCTCTAATGAAGCTGCATTATTAAGCAATCTCCATTAATTTGGTTAGCCTTATATTTAGAGGCAAGCAACAGGATGGGAAATGTAAATAAATGCATGTAACTGAAATAGTTGAATATTCTAAAAGCTTCTATATGAGTTCAGAAGGCCATGGCCAGCAAAAGTTCAGGCTTCTTTTTTTAATATGGCATCCAGAATATTGACCCCTACCTTCAGGGAAATAGTTCCATTCAGAACTCTGATGTTACTGACAGAAGCCAGGGAAAACTTAAGGACTGAGAGCAGTCATAGACAAGAAGTTAAAAGAATAAATTATGGAGTTGGTTGGACTGCTGACCAGAAGACTCAAAGGTTAAATGAACACTGTGATGGGTTGCTGAGCTAGCCTAATGGCTATAAAAGTCAATTCCAATGGAGATCAAAGCAGAGAAGCACAAAGAAGGTTAGAGAGACAGAGGAGGCAAGACAGTAGCTAGCATTGGAGATTTGAAAAGGGGAGAGGAGCAGAAGGGAAATCAGCTGAAGCTAGAAAAATGGGAGGAGCCAAGACGCAGAAAAACTTGTAACTTCAAGTTTTCCAAAATATGTCATTTCTGGCTATGTTTTCTAAGTGTACATGATCCTAACATCCTGGTGCTAATTTAAAAAAAATGTAATTATCTGGACTTTTAAAAATATCTGGATGTTTGACAGCATCTGGGTTAAATTTTTCTATGATTAAATTTGTCACTCTTCCTCAAGATGCTTGGCATGATATAGACATAGTCTCTATTCCAATTTTCCTTTTATTTTAATGTAGAAAGAAAGAATTCAGAGCTGAGTGATAGAGAATACATTGTTCTGACATCTGCAGATGTTATCTATAGCAGTAGTCTGTTACCTAGCTACATTCCATCAGTACCATGTAGAGATCTTTGGGGATAATACAGTGTTTTTGACATGCTATCTATCTATCTATCTATCTATCTATCTATCTATCTATCTATCTGTCTATCTATCTATCTATCTATCTATCTATCTACATATATACATTACATACATGTATATATGCAATATGTATATATATATATATTTAGAACTGGCAAATACTACATATATATGCAAATGATACACACAGATATTGCATTTTTTGGTTGATTGAGTGTATATATGTCTTCAGAGAGATATTTGCAACTGATAAATACATATATTTATTCCATATGTGTGTGTATTCCATATACATGTGTATACATATACATACACACATACACCATACATACATAAATACATACATACAAATATGTGTGCTTGTGTATGTGTGTATTTGCATTTCCCTATTGCAAATATCTCTCTGAAAACATGAGATGAATTTACTATTTGGTAAATTTGCTCTCTATTTTTGAAAAGAGATCCTTGTTTTTAGTGGACTGTGAATGAATTTGAATAACTCTATTGAGAAGCTTGAATTTAAACCTCAGAGGAAAAAAAACACCTGAAAACAAAACAACCCAAGGTTTTTACTTTACTGCCTCACGAGACATTAACTTACAGTAACTTGTACATAAGTCATAAAGTTGAACCTGCACAAATTCACAAATAATTGAGAGTTGACTTTAGCTACATGTAGTTCAGTGATGAATTTAAAGCATGTGAACTAGCTGTCTTGTACCAGATTCAAAACTCGTGATGGGATACATCTGCTCATATTACTATTCATTAATTTTCAAGTCCCCTTCTAAATTTGCCCAGAATATGCCCTACTTTCTATTTTCTAGTAAAGAGGTTCTCTTTCATTTGAAATTGCTTTCATTTTGATCCTTATTTTTGGCTTGCCCCCTTCATGCCCTCCTTTATCTCTCTGTAAGCCTCACATTTTTCTTTTTAAACCTCACAGCTGTTTTCAGGTCATCCCTTGTATTACTTGCTGCATCTTTTAAAAATGACATAGGCTTATAGCACCATTTTGTGGACTGGGATTTTATTTGAGTGAATAGATTTTTCCCTTTCCTTATATCTGTTCTATTAAATGTGTTTGTCTCAAGAAAGACCTTTAAGGAATTGTTGATTTCAATTCATTTTAATCTCATTCTGTAACACATCACAATGCCTATTAGTACTAGTCCATAATTTTTATGTACCATGACCTCATTGAAATTTCTAGTTGAATTTAGGCTACCTAAGGGTATTTGTTCAAACTTTGGGCACATTAATAATGTCTAGATTTCCATCTCTTGGATAGTTCATTTTCAGGATGAAGCTCTGCATAAAATCTTATTCTATTATTTAACAATGGTTAGAAACAATTTCAACAAATTATTTATTGTTAACATTTGAATATACAACATTTCCTCAAAATCATCTTTGTAAATGTTTTGTAGCCACATTTCTCATGCAAGCTTAAAAATTGCATCTTAATTTTAATTTGAAGGTGATGTCTTCCTTTCATCATTGTAAACTAGCTTTCTTTTCTTTCCTCCTAGTTCATTCAAATATCATGTAAACTAATTTTCCCTTCACAAAGAATGATCTAATTTCTGAATTGCATCATTAATATTCAAGGAGATCTATCTCTGATCCTTCAAAAATATTTATTAGTGTTTCTTAGGATTGGTAACAGTCAAAGAATTTATTCTTTAATGTATTTTTTTCTTTTCCCTATTCTCAATCAATTGTTCTTTGTTTTTAATTCATGATTCTTTGTGACACCATTTGAGGGTATCTTGGGAAAGGTACTGGAATGGTTTATCATTTCCTTCTCCAGCTCATTTTACAAATGAGAAACTGAGGCTACTAGGCTTAAGTGACTTGCCCTAGGTCATAAACCTAGTAAGTATCTGAGGCCAGATTTGAACACATGGTGATGAGTCTTCCTGACTCCAGACTTGGCACTCTATCCACTTTCCCACTTAGCTGCTTTCCCTCTCTAAATCTCACTAAGAAAAGACATTTTCTTTTCCTCAAGCTTTCATTTATTTTGAAGGACCTAATATTTAATTATTTTCCTACAGATTTTAGTTGTCTCTTATTGAAAGTTGTTTTGGCTGAGATCCATCCTCTGGACTTGCTCCCATGAGCCCATTTCACTTCTAGACACATTGTTTTCATTATTGTACAATAGTCTGTACAAATCCCACACCAAATACGGCATTCCATCTAGCTATCTAATCTTTTCTACCATAATCTTGTTCAGTGACTCACAGTCACCATCTTCAAAGCATCTAATCTTTTTCTATCATGTCACTGCTACTGACATGTACAATAGCAACTGTCTGCTCTTCCAGTGAAAAGTAAATTATCCACTTTTCATTTGAGCTCTTTAACTTTACAAATAAATTACTCTCCTCCTCTTGACTAAAACTTTCTATAGAAATCTAATGTATCAGAGTTTTATTTCTCAAAATTCCATGGGCAAGATGCAGATGGATTCAAGGGATAAGATTATTTGGGTTAGGCCTTTCATAGAGTAAAAACAGCACTGTACAAACAATTCTTATCAGTAAGTATATAAACACATGGAAACTATTTCTCTTTACTTTTTTTGTCATAAAATAGGTTACAGATCCCTTTGCGCTTTTCATTATCCCTTATTTATGTATTAAACCACAGGTTTAAACTCAAACAATTACTTCTTGGAAAGCAGAGGAAGTATGATTTACAAATCTATCAATGACTATTTTGAACTAACCCTTTGAAACAGCCTGAAAATTAATGCTGTTGATCTCTAAATGAAAAAAGGAAAAGTCATAAGTAAGGAGAGAAGATGGTGAAATTGGCCAACTTTACGCTTCCTTTTGAATCTTTTTTTAATAGTGTGGTATTATGATTATCCTACTTTCATGCCATCTGGAATACTAATTTCATAATTAACAAGCTTCCTTTAATTTTAGGCCTCTTCCCCTATTGCTCCTTCCATGTTTTAACACTCTTACAATTGGCTTCCCCCAGATGACATTTCCTTTCTGGCAACCATCTGTAGTTCCTGCTACATTTTGTTCTCTTTACAACCCTCCCCCTCCTCCACACACACACATATACACACATACATCCTGATCCTAAAGCGGGGGGCGGGGTGGAGATGGAATATTTCTGATCTCCTTTGCCACTACCAGTGTCCCCCTTTAAGATACTTCCATTCAAATTTATTACTTAATTCAAGTGGTAGTTATCTACCAGTTCCTAAGTCATTTTCCCTCATTCCTCAAGGATATCAATACTTGGTGGATCATCTTCCTCTCTCCACTTCCTGGTACACTTTTATTATGGGATATCAGCATGCGTATTACCTCTTCAAATATCTTAACTTTCAAATTTTTTAATCTATTCAACTCTCATGACCTATTGATTCATTCCACCTCATATACAAAGAAGAATGGTAACACTCTTCCCATCATCCACAAGTCTTTCCATAATCAAAAACTCCAGATTACTATAACAGATTATAATTTCCAATCATTCAACTTTGCACTTAAAATTATCTGTCCTAAATGTACTTTTTTGCTGTGACCTCCAATTCCAACATACCTTCATCCATCCAAGATTTTTACTTCTATTCTTAATTTACTTTTCTCTCTAACACTACTACTCTTTTTTCTAATTTGACTTTTTTCCTTCCCAGTCTCAACTCTAGAGCTAACCAGTTTGACTATACACTCTCCTACAGGCTGAAATTCCTTGCCTCCTCATTCTACTTAAATCTCTACTTTGCCACATCCCCTCACCTTGATTCCTTTTGCTATCTTCCTCTTCTGTTCATACTCATGAGTTGTGGACTGCAATTTAAGGAAATTACATATGTTAAATGATTTGTCCCTGTGGAATATATGCTATGTAATCTTAACCAGGGTCTTTAAGGAGCAATCCTTTTTCTCTTCCAAAATTTTTACTCTTTCTTACTCCTTATAGAAATAGTTTAAAGAACCCTCTTTTTCCCCCTTGAGCTTTCTACATAACTCCTTCTCCCCAACCCTTTCAACTAATCACCTCACTTCCTACTTTATTGCAAAAACAAAGACAATTCACAGGTAGCTCCCTCTTCTCCCTTTCACTTTACCTTCCTAATTTTGCCTCCTTTTTCATCCAATCTCTTCCAATATTGTCTTGCAAAGATTTACCCTACAATCATGAACACTGCTCCCCTCTCCACCTCTAAAACCTTTACTCTAATCCTTGTTATAGGTTCCTTCCCTGATGCCAACAAATCGTGTAAGTGTCCCACAGCTTACAAAATCCTCGGAAGACTCTCTCTTTCCTTTCAACTTGCTATCTTACATCTCTACTCCCATTTACAGCTAGCCTTCTAGAAAAACTTGTCCAAACCTCCTTACTTTTCACCTTATTCTATTCCTTTGCGATCTGACTTCTTGCTTCATCACTCAACTGAAACTCCCTTCTCTACAAAATTGGCAGTGGCTTCTTAATTATCAGAATTAGTGACCTCATTTTAATTCTCCTCCTTCTTGACCTCTCCGTAGCATTTGAGTTTTCGTAGCACTGTATGTTCTGTCCTTCATGTTTTTGTTTTTGTTTTCATTTTTTTTGCCACTGCTTTCCCTTGGTTCTCTCTCCTCTGTTCCTTCTTTTTTTTTTTTGCTGGTTCATCATCTATATCATTCCCCTAATGATAAGTATACCTCAAGGCTATATCCTAGTCTCTTTTCTTTTTCTACAATCTGTAATTTGCTGACATAATCAGTCCCATGTGGATGACTCATGTTTCTTTCATGTCCTTCTGTCATACATGTCTAATTTCCTATTGAACATTTAAAACTTAAATTTTTCATGTATCTAGTATGCCTAAAACTTAACACATCTTTTTCTCTCCCTCTAAACTCACCCCTCTTTCAAACTTCCTTATCTCTGCCAAGGATACCACTACCCTTTCTCCCATGTCTGCAACATTCTTATTCTACTTGACTTTTCACTCCACTTCACTCCCACATCCAATCCATTACCAGTTTTTGTCATTTTCACCTCCATATCTCTTGTATTTGATCTAATCTCTCTATTCACATGGCCACAACTCTAGGTTAATACTTCATCTTTTTTTTTTACCTGAACTGTGGCAATAGCCTCCTAATTGCTGTCCAACACTCCTCTCTCCAAACTTAATTCCACCTTCTATACAACTATTAAAGTGATTTTCTTAAAGCCCAAGTTTGACCATGCCATTTTAAGGTGTGCAAAGAACTGTCTGATCATATCAACAAATACTTATTAAGTACTTGTAATGCTCCAGATACTGTGTGAAGCACTGGATGTAAAATATAATTTATAAGATAGTATCTTCCCTCAAAGAGCTTGTCTTCTAATTGTTGAAAACAACACATTAAAAGAAGATGAACAGTAAGGAGTGGAAGGTGGGAATTGTCTGCCCAGGAGGCATTGTGTAGAAAGAAGTCAAAAGAATCAAGAGTGGAGGACAAAGAGGAATGAAAGAGTGAGCACGGTTACCCTGGTCCCTTCCTTGAAAATGAGTTTTGGAGAGGTACTGGCTCAGAAGAAAGGGTAATAGGATTTTTTCAGGGTGAGAAAGCCTTGTGCATAGAGGAATTTTCTAGAGTGAGAAGAATGCTGCTGGGGATGAAAATGGGGAGACACAGAGAATCCTTCATTTTGTGTCCAGGACTAGGAAGTGACAGTGACCAGGAATATGAAATGGTCAACCTACAATTGAAGTATTGTATTCAATGTGGGGTGACACATTTTAAGTAGGGCATTAACAAGTTGGAAAATAAAAAAGTGATCAGAAAATGGTGATCAGATGATAAATAACCTTAAGAGTATTGAGGTTGGAGACCTAGTACCTGAGTTCAAATCCTGACTGTGCTACTTCCTATGTTTCTGACATTGGACAAATCACTTGACCTCTCTAGTCCTCTGATACTGAGTTGGACTTGGAGATCCTGAAGATCTCTACCAACTCTAGATGTACTATCTTACAGATGTGGAATAAGTTGATATAGTATTAACCTGATCAAAGATCTTCCCCACCCATTCAATGGGGCTCAGGTGGGCCTAGGTGGGAAGACCTGATTATATATTTATTCCTAAGTAGGCCTAAAGCTCCAACTTACTAGGTGCTAAGCCAATGTGGGTATGAAGCCCTCAGGGCTCTAAGAGAAGTTGGTAAGACCAGAGCCAATGGTTTGTGCACAGAGTTCTAGTCAATCAGATGCTGGCTAGGACTGTATAAAAAGAGAGCCCACAACTGGAAGGAGTGGAACACAACTGGGAGCAGCAGAGCAGGGAGCCACAGGATTCAGAAGCAGAGAGCCAGCATCAAGAGTGCAGAGCTGAGAGTGCTGAATAAGAGAGAGTTGTGGAGATCAAGGAACTCAGAGTCAGCAGAGCTGAAAGAGAGAGTGCTGAGCTGAGAGTTAGGATTCCTGAGTGATCTTTTTATAGGAAGGCCTGAGCATAGAGGGGAAACTACAGTATGGCTTGGTTCCTTGCTATAATATTTTTTATAATTTCCTTGTTACTACAGTGAGGTGGGCTTATCAGTTTTGGCATATTATCGCTACAATATCAAACTGGGGGCATTGGTTCTTGGATCTGATCCTCTGGAGTCTAAATAAATGTTATACTTCCTCTGCCTTCTACCTAGAGAATTCCTTATATTTTGCAATTCTGAACCACTCAGGCATGCCCATGGTCCTCTCTAAGGTAATGAATTTTGCCTTACTGCTAAAGTTGAAAGAACTGCAGATGTTTAATTTAGGGAAGAGAAGACTTAGGAGGCTCATCAGAGTTGTATTCTAGTATTTTTCATTCAGTCAGTCATAGAGCATATGTTAAGTGTCTATTATATCCTAGCTATATGAAGAACTGCAGTCTGGAAGAGGGTTAGACTTGTCCTACTTGAATGTAGTGGGTGAAAATTGAACTAATGTGTAGAAGTTGCAAGGGGGAGAAGACAATTCTGGGAAGATGGCAGAGTAGGTTAGAAAATTCCAAGCTCTCAAGATTTTCCTCCACAAGAGAGGTAAAATAGCACCTTAGGGTGAATAAAGTGTGGGTGGGGATAAAGAAGAATAGGGGCACAATCAGGATCTTCCTGGGACAGTTTGAGAACATCTGAAGAAAAATCCCAGGACCTGGTTGGGTCCCTGGGAAGAGTAAACACCTCCAGGCTAGGTTCTGTTTCAACAACAAGCAAGCCTCTTAAACAACTGGCAGCAGGGTTTGGGATTAGTTGGTCTGAGAGGCTGCCTTAGCCCCAGCCACTGGAACTTTTTACCCCAGGATAGTAAGAGGAGTTGTGCGTTTGAGCCCAGGAAGATTGCAGGAACCTCTGCTGATGAGGAATGCCAGACCCAGTTGTGCTGTGGTGGGGGCAAGAAGGAACCAGCACAAGATCTGGTGAGTGCAGAAACAGTGGGGCAGAAAGCCACTGGCTGTGGGCACTTACAGGAGGTTGGAGGTTTGGCTTTGGTTCCAGGCAAGAGGGAACTGAAGATCTGGGGCAAGAGGCACCATTTCTGATACCCCAGAGCTAGAGGTGATTACAAAAGTGCACAGGCAAAAAAGAAAGAATCCAACCATAGAAACCTATTACAGGAATAGAGATGACTGGGATTCATCTTCAGAGGAGGATATTGGAGTAAAGAAATTCCCAAAGAGCAACATCAAATGGTCACTTGCCCAAAAAGACTTTATAAAGATCTTAAAAAAACACTTTAAAAATCAGATGACAGAGATGGAGGAAAAACTAAAACAAATAAAAATAATCCAAGAAAAACAAGAAGATTATGAAAGGAAAGTCAACCAATTAGAAAAGGAGAGCCAGAATCTCAAGGAGGAAAATGACACCTTGAAAATTAGCATGGGGCAAGGTGAAGTCAGTGAAACTATAAAAGAGATCAGGAAATAATTAAACCAAACATGAATAATGAAAAAATAGAGGAGAAAGTGAAACATCTTATAAGAAAAACAATAGATTTGGAGAATAGATCAAGAGAAAATATAAAAATAATCAGGGTAACTGAAAGTTCTCATCAAAAGAAGACTCTTGATACAATAATACAAGAAATAATTACAGAAAATTGTCCTGGAGCATTAGAACAAGGCAGGGAAGTAGAAATAGAAAAAATCCATCAACCACTTAAAAGAGATCCTATGAGGAAAACTCACAGGAATATCATAGTCAAATTCCCAAACTCCCAGCTCAAGGATAAAATATTAAAAGCATCAAGATCAAAACAATTTAAATATAATGGTGTCCCAATCAAAGTGTATTGAAGAGCAAAAGACCTGGGGTTTGGCTGAAAATATCACACCTTTCAAATTTTAGTATTATCTTGAATGAAAAAAATGGACATTTGACAAACCCTCAGACTTTCAAGACTTTGTTAAAAAAATCCTCAACTTAATAGAAGATTCAACATACAAGAGCCAAGAGAAGGTACATACCAAAGACTGACTATAAGGAATTTACAAGAACAGACTGCTTACCTTTTATATAACATAAAACATATAAGTTATGTCTAACATTATTATTAATAATTGTTGAATTTATAAGGAAGAGGGGGATAAACTGGATTATGATATGAATTTAAAAAGTAAAACCATTTAGAAACAGGTAAAAAGAGTAACTATTTTATACAAAAGAGGTACAAGAAGAAGAAAGGATACAGATGATTTAGATGGGGGAGGAAGAATAGTAGTTCTGGTAACCTACTTTCATCAGGAATGTGTTTAAGAGGGAACAATACATATATATTTAGAAGAGTATAAAAGTCTTCTAAATTTAGAAGAAATAAAATGGTAGGGGTATAGTGAGGGGGGAGAAGACAAGGTAGAGATTAGGACAAGGGAGAGATTTTTAGAGGGGAGAAAGAAGGAATAGATAAAGGATGTTTAGATTAATGGGAATGGGAGGATAGGGGAGGGATCCTTGGAAGGGGGGTGGCAAGTAATAGGAGTGCAGGGTGGTTGGTGGAAGAGGGGGCTAGGCAAGTAATAGGATGGTGATGTAGAGGGTAGAAGTAAAGTAGAGGAGGCAGGAGGGATAGGAAACAAGAGATATGTACAAACATAAAAACAAATATCAGGAGTAGAGTAGGTTTGGGAAAAAAATTGTCTATATATGCATACATATGTATATGTATAAGTGTATGTATATATTGAGAAACATATCTAAACTATATCATAGCCTTTGGGGGGTGGGGGAGGGAAAAAAAGAACAAAATTAAAAAGGACACAGCAGAGAACAAAAGAAAACACAAGGAAGAAAAGAAAAGATGGACAATTCTTGACACAAGGTGTATTTTTTGTCATAAAGGCTTTCTTGAAATGAAAATTTATTGTTACATATTTTGAATCCTCTCTTATGTTCTGCTATGCACATGACATGCTTTTTTTTCTTTCTTACTTTGTATTTAAGTTTCAATATTGAAGTTTATGATATATTTTTGTTTCTTTTCCCTATTCTGTATTTGTGTAAAGTAACAAAAAAAACTTAAAAAGAAGCTTCAAGGGGGGTGATGTAGGCTTAATTCAAGGAAAGGCTTTCTAATTATTAGAGCTGTACAAAAGTGAAATGGGTACCTCAGAATGTTGTGACCTCACCCTCCCTGGATGATTTTAATCAAATACTTGAAGACCATTCATTGGGCTTGTTGGAAAGGGTATTCTTGCAGATATGGGTTGGATTATAGGACCTCTGAGATTCTGAAATTTGTAACCAGACAATTTTCACATGACTCCTAGAACATGCCTGTTAGTAAAACATCAAGTCTTGTCTGAATACCCACCCCTGTTGGTGCTACCCTTTCCAATGAAGAAGCTTTCCCTACCACCTTCCTGCTTCTACCACTACCTTATCAGGGGACCTACAATCCTGTAAACTTTGATCTTTTCTGATAAGTACTCACTCATTTCACACATAAGCAAGTATTTTCCACTATTTAGCTGGCTGTGGTTTATTCTCTATACCAGCAGTTTAATTATGTCCAAATAGGAAGGAAAAGCTAGTGTATTTCACTTTCTGTTGGCTAAAGTTTGGGCATCTTTTTTCTGATGAAAGGGACCTGGTACAAGCTCCTAGTGATCGGAGCTCCTTTCCTACCATCCCAGGGGTGCTTAACTTTTGCTAAATGTAGTGAATTCATATCCTGTCTGTCCTTGGTTGTCAACACAGAAATTGTCATAAATTGATCAGGGATTCTGCTAGGATGCTAATGGGAAGACGGAAATTTAATACCCTCTACATCTTCAAAGCTCAAATGTCCTTCGTTGGCCAAAGTGGGGGGAGGGGTACAGCAAAGAGACCAGAGCAAGTGCAAATTCAGGACAACTCCTTTCCCCCTTCAGGTGGTGCCTCCTCAGAAACATGCCAGAAAGCTAACCTTGCTCCAACATTATCTTATTTGCTCCACATATTATTGCTATTATTATCCCCATTTTATAAATGAGGAAAGCAAAGCAAGAATGGCTTAGTAACTCACTCAAGATCACACAGCTGGCTAGTGAGTGTCTACAGCAGGATTTCAGTTAAGGTTTTCCTGATTCCAAGTCCCACACTCATCAACTTTACTTAGCTGCCTTAGCATTATTGAGATAGTAATCCTAATATGCTCAATATCATAGAAGAAATGAAAGGAAGCGAGTTGATACAACTTGGCAAAATATTTATATATGCCAATAGAGGAGTTCAATTATGTGGGAAATCCCTATCTTTTCCCAGTCTTACTCAGTATTTTAGGATGTACTTTGGGCCTGCTGGCAATGATTGCTGGCCCACTGAGTAGCCCCACCTCTCTCCCCAGGTCTTCTTCCAGAATAGCAATTACCTGGACTCTGCCCGAATATTGCTATCATTTTAATAATATAACACCCAAAGTCTCTAAAAGAATCATTATGCAGTCTATTTATTGTTATTCTTCAGTGGAATTAAGTATTCATGACAAGGGATCTTTTGACTTCAGAAATACTTCTAGGCAGAATTGACTGAAGAAATCATATACATATGATCCAATTCAATGTAATTCAAACATTTATTAAAAGTGTTCACTACATGCAAGACACTTTATGTATTTCTTGGAAAAAAGCAACTGAGCACACAAGGTTAATTCCTACTCATTACACTAGCTCAAAAAGAGTGTGCTGTGCATTTGGAAACCTGGGCAATGTGGGAATTTGTTTTGCCTGACTATGCATATTTGTTGGGAGGAGGATTGTTTTCTTTTTTTTTCTTTTAAATTAGAAGGGGTAGGTAAGAAGGAGTTCTCTCCCTCCTACAATTTATAATTATAATTTATAATAAATAGAATTTGTTAATTAAAAAATAAAATGAAATGAAAAAATGCTGATGTCCATATGAAAGCAGCAGATGATATTCCTTTTACAAAGGTTCTGTTATGGAATTTCTAAGCTTGTGTAGGAGTAGAGTATTAGCACCTTAAAGAAAAGGAGGTGGAGAAAAAGAGAAAGTGAGAAAGAAAATAAAACCACTCAGCCTGTGCTTCTCCTGAGCCTTCAAGAAAGGGAAGTGAGGTAGGAGAAAGTAGGAGGGGGAAACCAACAACAAGGAAGAGATTCTGGAGAAAAACTGCAGGTACAGAAATAGAAAGTTTTGTCTATCCAGAGTCCTGTTGGTATTGGATAGGTAAACAAGAAGTCATTTGCCACTGTACCTCTCAATCAGCAGTGTGGTCATAGTTGTTTCCACATCCTGTGAGAAGAAACATTTGCAGTCAAAGTAGCTAAGGAGGAAAGGATAGCTATTATTTTTTCACTGGCTTTAAAGTTTGCAAAGCATTTTACATATGTTATCTCATCACAGATAATCTGTGAGGTAGGTGCTATTATTATCCTCATTTTACTTGTGATGAAACTGAGGCACAGAAATGAAGTGACTTGTCCAGGGTCACATAGCTAGTAAGTGTTTAAGGCAGGATTCAAACTCAGGCTCCTGACTCCATGTCCAACACTATCCACCGCACAACATAACTGTTCTGGGTTTTTTTCTAAGGTTCTCCCATCTTCTCACTATTTCAACTCCTTTCTCTCTTCTGTGCATCATCTAGTACTTTCTAGATTATACCTAAGAACAGGTGAGCTTATGGGGAGAAAATATAGATGGAGGCCAATTAAAGGAAATTAGACTAGTGATTTTTAGTTTTTTTGATTATTGCATCTCTCAAGGAGTGATTTTCCCTTCTTCCCATTTCCTCTTGATACTCTCTACATGAAGTGGGTGGTGGACTTGCTCTTTCCCACATTTTATTTTTCCTTTATCTAAATCTCCAGTTCTCTAGATTTTGTGGGTGCTGCATTCTGTGGGGCAGTTAGGTGGTACAATAGATAGAGTGCCAGGCCTGGAGTCAGGAAATTCTGTGTTGAAATGTGGCCTCAGACACTAACTGTGCAACCATGGGCAAGTCACATAACTCTGGTTGCCTCAGTTTCCTCATCTGTGAAAAAAATGAGCTGGAGAAGGAAATGGCAAACTACTCCAAGAAAACCCCAAATGAGATCATAAAGCACTGGACAAGACTGAAATGACTGAACAACACTCCCTTGCCATGCCCCATGAAGGAAAAGATTGGCAGCATTATTAAAAATATTGCCCTATATGCACAAAAGAGATTTCTTTAACAAAATCAAAATTTATCTGGTCTTTATCTTTGACTTCAATCTACATCCTTAGGTGACCTTTCAAACGAGCTACTATGCAACACAATATAGGATGGTAAAACCCTCATATAACAGAAGAGTAAACAAGACAAGAAAAGAATAAATGATTTGCCCAAGATCACATAGGCAGTAAGTAGGGGGAACCCATGTTTTAACCCAGGTTCTCTGTCAATAAACCAGTGTTCTTTTCATTATACCATAAATTCATTCTCTTTACTACCAAATTAGGCACTTAATGTGGGCTGCCAACATCATCAACACCATTTCATATGTGTTTATATGTATGTATGTGCATATATGTATCCAATTCACTTGTATGTTATGGCATCACCTGCCTGATGTCATGGTCCTCTTTGAGAACGAAGAACAAACAGCAACCTGTGTGAGTAGTAGTAGGAGTTGCCCACTGAGGACCCAACTGGAACTGGCCAGTTGGGCAACACAGCTCTTTGTTTGTTTGTTTTTTCCTTCCTTCCTTCCTTCCTTCCTTCCTTCCTTCCTTCCTTCCGTCCTTCCTTCCTTCCTTCTTTCCTTCCTTCCTTCCATCCTTTCTTCCTTTCCCTTCCCTCTGTCCACATAGGGTATCATACCCTTACCTGTCAATGCTCTGCTCAAAGGAATTTAAATTTTGATTGCTGAAACCTCACAAGATATCTTAGGGTTCATGAGCTAGATTTTTTTAAGGATCATACTTTAAACCCAAATCACTCTAGCATACTCATATACCTATATCTATATATGCATGTATATGTTATATAACACACTCCAATATGCATATAGATGTGTACATGTGAGCACATATACATATACATATGTGTCCATGTACATGTGTATATAATATATACTGCTTGCATAGCCATAGGCAAGGTTCACTTCTCATTGCTCTAGGCAATTTGCTAAGAATATGTTAGAGAAAATTTACTGACTTATATTGGAAGAGGAATTTCCTCACTGGGCATTCCCTATGTTTGTGTAATCACAGGTCCAGAGATTCCCCATGTCTATATTGACAAACAGAATTCATCTGGAATTACAGAAATTTCCAAGTAGAAATGAAATATTTTGTGACAACACAGCATGGAGATGCAACAAGAATCAGTAGTGCTTATATATAAGATCTGGTCCCTTGGCCTATTTTGGAAATACCTCTGGACAGAAGGTGAGCAGGCGGGTTTTGTCAACTTGAAGTCTCAGGCACACGCAAATATAAGAGGCCTAGAACATGTGACAGGGAATTTTCATGCCATTAAATGACCAGGAAGCTGTGTCAAGGAAGACAATGTCAATCAGGTCCCAGAGACAGCTTTGTCTTCTTTTATAGAAAAACAATTCTCTTTGCTGGAGGGAAAGAGACCTGGGCTTTAATCATGTTGTGTAGAAATAATGGTAGATATCAGTCCTATCAAATACTCATTTATTTCAATAAAATATAGACACTTTAGCCAAACCTTCAAGGCCATACAAAATCTAGGCTAGATTTGTCTTTTCAAACTCATTCCACAAAACCTGATTAAACTATATCCCTACACAGCCACATTGTCCTTCTTTCTGCCCTGTCAACATCAGTCAGGTGTTTTAAAGTTTCTATTATGTAGCACGTACCATGCTGAACTTTTACTTAGGATTCTTGACCTGTTTTCTGCTTATCTAATTACTGTGCTACGGACACACCATTGTATGGTGGAAAAATGTTGAATTTAGTGTTGGAAGACTTGTGTTTGAACCTGAGCTCTGGTACTTACAACATATGTGAACTTGAGTAAGGAGCTTGACTTCTTGGGGCTCAGCTCATGTGAAAAGAAAATGTCACACTAAATGAGCTCTAAGGTTCTCCTTAGCTTTCAATTCTATGATCCTGTTGCAGTTGTTATTGATCTTTCTAAGATTTGTTATTCACCTCCTCCATGAAGTCTTCCCTGATCACTCATTATTATCTACTCAAAGAAAGGCCACCTTAAAAAAGATTAAGCTAAAGGAACTGAAGGAAACTGTGTTTATAGTAGAAGAGAGAATTTTATAACTTGAAAAATATTAGTGACAAATGGAGGAAAATATAACCCTAACTAATAATTTTAAATGTGAATGGTTTAAAGAACCCAATAAAATGAAAAAGAGTGACAGATTGGATAAGATAACCAAACCCTATAATCTATTGGTTATATGAAACATATTTTAAAAAAAATATTTACCCACAATAAAACTGAGGGGATGGAAAAAATGCTATGCATCAAGTGAATACCAAAAAGCAGGAGTTGGGATAATGACATATAATACTTGTTTATAGTCATAGAGAGGCAGTATGATTTAAAGAGTGGGTTGATGTCCCTGACTACATGGTCCATTTCCTTCTTGCCCTCCCCATGATAATATTTTTCCCATTTGCCATGAAATCTCCTTTTTGGTTCCATGCTGGTTGTCCCCAACTTTGATTACCCCTGTCCTCGGGCATGATGCTGTCCATGAAGGAATAATATTGAGAGGTGGTAGAATCTCTGAGCACCACATCCATGCAAATCATGACTAATGTAAAGTTTACATTTCTCTGCAAAGAATATCTCTCCACTCCCAGGTGAGTGCTTTTTGTTAGAATCCCTTACTAATCTAAACATGTTTCCCTATTCCTTTCATCTTGTTTCACTCACAGTCTTTTCTAATTCGATCATTCTCTATAGTCTATCTTCTTTTTTAGAGACTACAGAATTCATTTTCCCTTCACTCTTTACCACTGACTTGATTAGGGTATATCACATATTCCCTTGTCTTCTTCCTTCCCTTTCCTCTTTTATACATAATTCCATCCTGTATTTTATTCCCACAAAACATTGATTCATCTATACTCTGAGTGTTGATGATCCCTCTGATGTTTTGTTGTTGTTGAATCCTATAAGTATGTTTCTTGTTCTAGTTGTTTTATCCTTTTTTGGACTAATTTATTTCATTATTTTTGGATTCTTTGTTTACTTTTATTCAAAATAAACTTTGTTTATTCACCTTTCTTGTGTTTCTCTTATCTGGAGTGTTTGAAAATAGAACGATCTATTCATTTTTTTAAAGGAATGCTTCAAATGCCTTTCTTTTATTCAATGTTCATCTTCATCCATTGATTATTAGGCTCAAGTTTTCAAAGTGTATCACCTTGAGCTGTATCTTGAGTTGCTTTGCTCTTTAGAACATATTATTCTACTCACTTTTCTGGTTTCTGGTGAGTTCAAAATAATCTGTTATTCAATGATTTCATTTATATTTGAAGGTTTTTATTCTGGTTTATTGCAGATATCTTTGTAATTAGAATTCTAAATTTAACTTTTATGTGCCTTGGAGATTTCAGGACAAATTTGTTTTCTTTTTTTTCCTGGGAGTGATGTAGATCTTTTTCATTGGTGAATGTCTCCTGCAAAATTCTTATTTTGGGAAATTTGACAGTTCATGAGCATTGGAGAAAGTATCTAATTTCCATCTTGTTAATCATGTGACCTGGAAATCTGTTTCCTCCTCTTTGAAATGAAAGTAATACTTTTATTGCCTACCTCTTACCTTTGTTATAAGGAAAGCACTTTATATAAATCTCATTATCATTTTGGAGCTAGAGAGCACCTCAAATGTCCCAGACTACCCACTCCCCTATTTTATTGTTGAGAAAAAGTAGAACCAAAAATATAAATGATTTGCCCATAGTCCCATGTTAATCCAGCATTGACCAAAGTTCAATGCTCTTTCTATGCTACCACAGTTTTTATTAAGGTTTGTAACATCTTTTTTTATATACAGTATAGCTAATTATTTTGCATTGCTATTTAACTTTAAAGAGTTTAAGAAGAATATTGAGGAAGGTAATCAGAATGGTCAAGGGCTTTAATTTATTTCTCCAAAAATCAGGTGAATGAACTAAAATATTTGCCACGAAGAAAAGATTTAGGGAGATATGCTCAGAGTTCTTAAGTATTAGAAGCACTTTAATTTGAACAGTAGATTATTAGATCTGATCTACTTGGTTCCAGACAGAAGAATTGAGAGTAATGGGGAAGTTGAAAAGAGGCAGATTTATCATGTAAGGTGGGGTGGGGGATGGGAATGGGTAGGCCAATATTTATGATTTCTAAAGTGGGATGGGACGCTTTGTAATGTAGAGTTGGCTATACTGTAGAAGACATTCTTTGGAAGGCAGTAGTTCAATTTAGATTGTCTCTGAGATGACTTTCAATTCTGTGATAGTGAGATTCTCTAACCTGGTGAGATTCTGTCTGTTTTCCTAACTTTATCATGTACTGTTTGAGATCAAGGAACATTCATTGTATTTTTGTACGCTTAATACACCTAGTGTCTCACACACACACACACACACACACACACACACATACACACATAAATGAACAAGAAATGCATTTTTAAAAAATGAATGAATAAAAAGCTGTAATCAAATCCTTTCTACTATGTGTGCTTCTGGCACTAATCCTTAGAAAAAATCCTTTATACTTGTTTTGAATATATTTTTTCTAGCTGTCACTTTGAGAAATAACACCCTCTGTTTTTAAAACAACAACAACAACAACAACAACAAACTTAAAGCTTAAATCCTGTCTTCACATTTAAGATCTGCCTCTAATTCCTCTATTTCATTCACATTAAACTCAGCACTATCTAAGAGGCAGATGAATGGCTAGAATACTGGACCTGGAGTGAAGATCTGAATTCAAGCTCTACTTTAGAAAATAGCATTCTGTAAATGTTCCATAGAAAATCCAACCAACACAAAAGCCTTCTTCTGTTTATTTTAATATCTCATGGATACAAGTTCACCACCTGAACTTTTCTTTTATCCCTCATCCTTGCTAGATTATCAAACTACTCCCTTTTCTTTTCATATGCGCTTAATGGTATCTTTTTTTACACAACATATCATACATGAGTTGCCACTGGCATTTCATGGCATCAGTGCTGGCTACTTAAAATATAACCACTATGAAGCTTTCCAATGTCCTTTAGGTTGCCTTCCATTTTAATTTCCATTTGATTTCCATGAAATAAAGCTAAACAGCATCACTTCATTTAACAATCTTTTCTCTTGAGTTTTTTGTGGTTTTGGGCTATTTCCAGTAATCCTCAGTTGCTGTTTGTACCCTATTAAGTTACTTTATGCCTACTCTGTATGTTTCTTGTATATAGCTTTTTGGTAACTGTTGTGTCTCTATTAGAATAGAAACTCCTTAAGGTCAGGGATTATTTTTACTTTTTTTTGTACCTAGCATTTAGCACAAACCTGACATGTATTTGATGATTGAAAGCTATACATTTCCTAAATTTGACCCAGTTTAATCTGCTTCTATACAATTTGTTGCTTATTTCACTGCCTACATTCTGCTCTTGTCTAAGATGATAAACACATACATATATATATGCATGCCTGTATATATGTATTACATACATACATGTTTGTATTTATGCATGCATGTATGTATTATCTTGGAGAAGAGCAGAAGGTAGGCAGTATATACATATACATGTGTATATACGCACGTGTGTGTATATACACACATACACATGTGCAAACATAATTGTAGCACCAATGTGCTACCCACAGCTGCTGTGGCTGCTATGAATATGCTGGTGTAGTTCTGAATCTCAAGATATAACAGACTCTCTTCATTGCAGGTGAAACCAAAACATTTATTCAAACACCAGAAAGCCAAATCCCAACACCAGAAAGCCAAATCCATCATAGCAACAAAGAAATCTATACACATTAGCAATGCAGAGGACACCACCAACTCCAAGTCTTCCCACTCTTAGGGCCTTCCCACAAACAAGCACAAAAATCACTCGCTGGCTGCTGCTTTGTGTCTCTCTCCCTCTCCCAGCTGTGACTGCTCTGCCTCATTTCCTCTCAGCTTTCTGCTCCACCCTTTCTGGTTCATCCCTTCCTGCTCTACCTGTTCAGCAAGTTCCTCTCATAACAGTCTCATGTGACTCAAATAGGTCACATGTGCCTATTGATGGGAAATATCTTCCCATTGCATTAACAATATATTAACAATGCAAAAATCTAGCCCCAAAAATTTATTCATTCATTCCCCACCCCCAGAATGGGTATCACTGGAAGACTTTTTATGTTCTCTCCCTCTCACCCACTCTAATTTTTTAAAAAAATAAAAACAAAACTCTTGCAGGAATACACATTGTTGAAACTGAACAAATTTCTGCATTGGTCATGTCCAAAATGTATGGCCAATTCTGCATCTTGAATCCATCCCCTCTCTGACAGGAGGTGGGTAGCATAGTTCATCATCAGCCTCTGGAATTAGAGTTGGTCACTGCATTTGAGATCTTAAGTCTTTCAAAGCTATGTCTTTACAATGTGTTTGTTGTTGTAATATGTTATTCTCTTGGTTTTTCTCACTTCGCTTAGCATCAGGTCATGAAAGTTTTTCTAGACATTTCTGAATATATCCCTTTCATCATTTCTTACAGGAAAATAAATTTCATTACATTCAGATACAGTCACTATAATTTATTGAGTGACAATAAATTTTCTTAAGAACGCTTCTTCATTCAAGACAAGTAGCAAAATATTATCTGTTAATAGTAACATTTGGAGAATCTCTCCTTCAATAAGAAGTCCCTATTCTCTTTTGGAGTCTGAGCAGGCCAGAGATGTCATCCATAACAGGAGAAAGTATTAGTTTAGTATTTGTCCCCAACTTTAGCCTCAGTAATTGTGGATTGTATTTCCAAATTATATGCCCTAAAAACATGAATATGTTGGAGAACAGAAGCAGGTACTTCAAAGATAAATGAAACCTGGACAAATCCATTAACAACAAGAAAACAATTAAAAGGCACCTAAATCATTAGAAAAGAAAATCCAACCTAACAACATAAATACTTGATAAGCATATCTTTAAAATTTATTATTGCTGAGATTTAATTTTGTGTGTGTGCATGTGTGCACATATGCATGTGATATATGGAAAAAGCCTAAAATCACAGAATGGTAAAACTATCTATTTGTAAAGGACAACAGTGGTGATCTAATCCAACCAAAACTCAAAAAGTAGTGCCCCTATTACATATCTTACAGATATTCATCCTGCCTTTCCATCAATAAGACCACCAATGAGGGGGAAAACAACAATTCTTGATGTAGCCCATTCTATTTCTGAGAGCTGTAATATTAGAACACATTTCCTAACATCAAGACTATTTAAACATTTTTTAAACTTTTGCCCAGAGTTCCTGTTTATGTTCCCAAGGTCCAAAAAGTCCTAGGACCTCTTCACCATGACTTCCCTTCAAATTCTTGAGGACAGCTTATCATGCCCCTACTTGAATCTTTTCATATGTATGTTTTCTTATGTATAATAGAAATTACCAGTGTTTGAGATATTTATCATTATTAGTACTATAGCTGACAAAAGGGTAAAGAACACTAACATATATCCTCTTTATTCATAAAAAAAATCAGCAAAGGTGACAAAAATGATAAAGGGGAGAGTGAAAGTAACACTTAAGACCAAATACAATTATTTTTAATAACAAAAAGAGATTAAACATGAAGAAATGAGCATATTAATAGTCTAAAATATAGAAATATGATATTACTTGTTAATTTTAATAGTTGCTATAGTTATAAAAGGATAAGCTAATCTTGTCTTTCTTGAGACCATTTCAACCATGAGAGGAAGAGAATGGAAAAGAAATTAAATATTTGATTTTATAGCATGACATCATCAAATATGTAAGACTAAATTACTCTAAACAAAAGGAAAAGTTACTTACAGAATGGTTCAAGAAGTAACATTTATCAATTTTTT
This sequence comes from Trichosurus vulpecula, assembly GCF_011100635.1. Lineage (NCBI taxonomy): Eukaryota > Metazoa > Chordata > Mammalia > Diprotodontia > Phalangeridae > Trichosurus > Trichosurus vulpecula. The sequence goes on along the minus strand of NC_050574.1, from coordinate 285,956,323 downwards.
TTTTACAGGAAAAAGTTGATACATACAATAAAGTAGAATTTTAATTATAAAATACTGTAGGAGACAAGGAAAGATACTATATAATTGCGAAAGAAAAAATGAATAACAGTTTTTATCAGTTATCAACTTATTTGCATCAAATGGACAGTTAAATTCATACAATAATGATTATCACCTACACAGGAACAGAAACAACAATGGGAGGAAACTGCAACAACTCATTGTCAGAATGTGAAAAATCAAGTAAAAATGTTAATAATAAAGAAACGAAAGGGTAAAAATTTTTATTTAATGAATTGGAATGAATAGATTCTTAGAAAGACCTAAATGGGAAAAATGTATTGATTGCTTATTCTTTTCAAGTATATATGGAGCATTCGTTAAAAAGTAAAAATAAAAAAATATGATCACATACAAGATCAGAGAAACCCTACATCTGTGGCCAGAGTGGACTTTGTTTTCCTTGAGTGACTCAGCTTACCTCATTGAGCCTTGCTGGTTGCTTCTGCTTCTCTTCCGGGAAGTGGAGAACTTCCTGTGTGACGAGTCATGGGGCTGGTTGAGGGGAGGTGTTAACTCCAGAGCCATGCCCTGTTGGGTGTTAGCCTAGTCTAAACTAGGTGGAGGGGCCAACTCAAGAACTAATCAGCCCTGGTCATTCAGGCGGCGCTTGATGGTGTCAAAAACTCTATAAGAGGGGAGAGGACAGCTTGAAGAGCCTTTTTTTTTCCTTTTCCGGTTGGCGTGGCAGCGGTGGGGAGTGTGACTCTGGGCCAGCCCTTGCTCTCGAGCTGAGCCCAGATGTTGTTAACTATGAATTATATTGGGTCTGTCTGTTGATACTTGTAATTTGTTTGTATTTTGGTTTTGAGGTTCGGAGTGCTGGTTCTTTTCCCCTGAACTAAATGAATGTTCTGAACCTCAGGGTGCTGGTTTTTTCCCCTGAAGTATGTCTCTTGATGCTTGTGTGTATGCTCCCCTGAACTAACTGAATGCTAACTGAATGCTGGCATTTTTCCCCTGAACTAAATGAATGTTGTCTGTATGCTAACTGAATGCTGGATTAAAGTAAGCTGCTCAGCCACTTCATTGTGCTTTCCTTGTTTAAGCAGATAAAAAGAACCTGTGCTTTCCCGGTGTCCTGGCAGCCTCCTGGGTGCTGGCTGTGGGGGTGGGGGGATCTTATGCCCCCACAGAAGCTACTAGCTGGGTTGTTAAAACAACATCAAACCAGAAAAGTGGAAATTATCCATAATGTATTTTGAGAACATAAAATTATATTCAGTAAAACTTAGATGATAAGTAAAAATAGCATTAGAAATAATTTCAAAGCTATATAAAACTGATAAATATTACAATAAAGAAGAAAACAAAAATAATAATAGATCATTGAAAGACAATATTAACAACAATATCACATATCCAAATCAATAGAGTGAATGTTCTTAAAGATAAACAAATATATAGTTTCCTGCCTATATTAATGAGAAAAAGGAGAAACAAATAAAATTTGCATGTAAAGGCATTCGAAAAGGAACAAAGGGAAGTAAAAAAGAGAAGGATAATATTTGAGTAAGAAACAAAATACGTGGAAAAGAAAATGAAATATCATTGAATTGATAAAGAAAACAATGATCAGAAGTCATCTTAGACCTAAAAATCACACCTCTAGGCTAACGATATTTAAGGGAGCAGAAAGATATAATTCTAGCCCAGTATGCCCCTTCTTTGAGGAGAGCACAGTGGCCTCTAGCCCTAACCCTACTGCCTTTTCTGTTGGTAGGAATTAAAGTCTTCCTTGGAGAAGGGTGGGAAGAGGAAGAGATTAGAGATGTCTATCCTGCCTCCCTTAAAGCCATACATGACATCCCCATTGTACATATGGGGGAAACATCCCTCAGCAGATACTCAATTTAATAAACAAAAAACCTGGAAGCAGCCTAAATATTCAACCAAGTGGAATGACTAAAACATTTCAGTACATAAAAGTAATGAAATATTATAAAACAATCCATACTGACAACAGCATATATTAAAAAGAAATCTAGAATGACTTTAATGAGAAAATCAAGAACTTTCCCCAATGAAATAAGCATTTATTGAATGATTGCTGTGTGCCCAGCCCATGTCTGAAAATTTGAGTGTGTGAAACTGACATTAGCTTTTTAGTGTGTGAAACTGACATTAGCTTTCAGGAAATTTTGGTTTATTGGGAAACCACTAAATGAAATGATGTGGATCCAAAACTTGTATTCTTTTAGGCTGTGCTAGCCTGAGTTAAGACAGTAAGTTGTTGTTGGAGTGGCTACACTTCACATGACATATTTTTCAAATGGTTCTTTCTCAAAGTGAACTAAATGTCTTCCATCTTAAAATCCTTTTTATTAATCAGAAAATGCTAGGTATAGGTTTCAGATACTTTATTTTGCCTTCCACCTCCACATTCCCAGTAACAATAAAATTGCAGTGAGTCTGTTGTTTCCTCCTTACTATTATCATTTAAAATATTTCCTTGGGATATTTCCATCCATTTTTGGAGGTAAGCAAATATGCAATTACTGTATATATTCAAAACATATTCCTTTAAGGAAAGGAGGAAAAGGATGTATAAGAGGTGACATAGAATTCTGTATTATATTGCAGTTAATTAATCAAAGTGCTCAGGTAAGAGTTTCATAAATATAATTGCAAGACAACTTTGTATTCTGGAGTTTATCCCTGTAAATGCTGCTCTTTTTACTGTCTGATTGTTAAAACAACCATGACCATTTCACTTGTGTGTAAGGAGAGATGCCTGGCACACTCTTTTGGTATGTGTGACACACTGGAGAGATGATGAGTGGATATTTAAATTTCCGTCTGAAAAATAAAACAGAACTTTAAGAATTTACCAATTATATCTCTCATATAACAGCAATTGAATTATACAGGATGATGCTTTAAATATTCATATGGAAATGTTTACTTGCTTAAATAACTTATAAGTTGACAAATAGAATAAATTCTATTCTCTCGTATGATTCAGAAAGGGGGTGTTGTTGTTATCAGATGTTCTGGTGAATAGAGTTTTCTCATATATATCATAAGTAAACTAATAATTTTGAATAGTTTAGTGGAAAAAATGAAGGTTTTGGATTTAAGAGACCTGGATTTGACTCCTGGCTCTGGCATTTATTAGCTGTTTGACCATGGGCAAGTTATTTTAACTCCATGATTTAATTACCTTAACTGTATAATGGGGATTATAATGCTAATACTACTTCCCTCATATGGGTTGTTATAGAACCAGTGTTTTGGAAACTTTTAAGCACTACACAAAGATGAATTATTGTGATTGTTCAAAGGATTACTTCTCTCCCATGGATCTGTGATCTCAATGATACGTACACTTCCTCCAAGCGTAGATTTCAAATCCCCATTCATATCTGTGTATCCAGTGAGAATCTTGTAGGTATCCTCCCAGAAAAGCTCCCCTGGGGTTCTTCTGGATATTCTGAGAGTCTTCTTCTAGGACTAGGTCTTTTGGCATTGTAGAGATACCGCTTTCTTCCTCCTCTCAACAAAAATTGACCCATATTTTCCCCCAGTCATACATCTATTTGATGACATCCTTTATGCCATTTCTCCTATGCGATTCCTCATTGCTAATAGGCCACAGCCTATTCACATCCATGATGAGATTTTCCATTGCTTTTTGGATGACTTTCAACTTCAATACTTCTAAAATTATATGATACAGCCATATAACACCATAGGAATAATATTTCTGTTAAAGGATGTGCCATTGTTCCAGGAAGAAACAAAGTATTTTAATAAACCTTAATAGTGTTTTGTAGATTTGAGTTATTATTGTTATGAAAAGAATTGAGGAATTTTCCACAGGTAATCAAAGCATTGAGATAAAATGAATACACAGCATAAAAGATAATATATATTAGAAATGATTTAAGCTTTATTTGATGATTTATAAGAAACTTCAGGACCTGAGTATTACGATGATGAAGAAGAACATCAGTGACCACTATTCTGTGTATGTATGGAAGGTCTGGCTGATAAAGACTTCTGTTTACCTGAATGCCAGGTAATTAGCAATTTACTATAATTGATTTTTTAAGTTACATTACCCCTAGAGATGATTTGAATCTGTTCTTCTTAGATGCCACTTCTGCTTTGCATCAATCCACAAGCGAACAGAATACCACGTTAACCTTAATTTGCCAATTACTTTGGGCTGCTGTATCAACCTCAATAGCACAAGCTGTTTTTCATTAAGCAGTGCAAAGTGGCATGGGTAGTATACCATCTTGGCATAGAAATGACAACATAGGTTTCCATTCCTTGCATCTTCTAGAATCCTGTTCCTGTCTTGCATAGCCCTCACACTCTTTAGGGTAATTGTCCACTACCTTGCAACGCAGCTGTTTCCCACTAGGGAAAAAATAAAACAACAAAGAAGGAAAAATAGGCTAGCAACAGCAAGGAATGATTTGCAGCTGAAGCTCATAAAAATAATCAAGGTGGCCACACTTTGTGTGTTGTCATAGCATCATCAATTTAGAGCTGGAAGGATTGTTAAAAATTCATGTAATCCAATCTCTTCATTTAAAAAAATGAGGAAACTGAAGGCCTGAAAGGTGAAATCATGCAGTGTTAAAGAGGTAATAAGGAGTAATGATTCACATATGGGACTTCTCATGCCAAACCCAGCATTCTTTTCAATGTAATAGTGTCAGAGTAAGAGCAATGGATCGAAATCTATGACCCTGCTATAATCCCATCATTAACCAAAACTGATGAAGCTCAAAAAGATGTGGACGTAGTGATATGGCTGAATATGTCAAATTGGGAAATGTACCCCTTCTATGAGCTCAAATCTGTTCGGTTTCTCAGTTGTTTCTTCCCTAATTTAGGTCACAATCACCTGTTTTCCCATTTGAATTGGAATATTCCCCTGTTACTTATACTTCAAGATCTTTATTTTAACAAAATAAATAGAACATAAGCATATATGGTTATCAAAGTTGATATCTCACCCTGCAGTGATCCTTAGATATGGTTTTATGGTCTCTGTTTCTGTTTGAGTTTGACACAACTATTCCAAAATCACCTGAATGTCTCAGACATATATTTTCTCTCCATGCTCTAATTCAGGCATTTCAAGTCCTTGCTCCTAAACTTCAGGGCTTCTTTAGACTGCTTTTCCCACTCTCTAAGTAAATGATATATAATTATATAATCTTCAGCATACGTGTACAGATGAATATTTAATTGGATGAAAATATCTTTGTGGAGAGAAATATTTAGACAATAGTGATAGAACTGAATGAGTCCCACAGACTTAAGACATTCAATTTAAGTTTGAAATCACTGACTTAATCCCACCTAATCATTATACAGATGATGCAGTTGAGGTACAGGTAAGTAAAGTATTGTTATATGGTTTTAGCCATATAACAAACTAGTGGGAAGAAGGAATATTTAGAATTTGTATGCTGTGCTGAAAATTATTTTCTCCTTGGGTCTAGAAGATACTCATGTGTTTTCATAATTTCCTATTTTGGAGAGTTTTTTGTTCTTTTTCAAATAAAAATCAATATACACTCTGAGATTCGCATTGTTTGCTGGATCTGACATTTGCTTGGTACATCAAGTTCAATATTTCCTTTCATTTTAAACTTTTTATATTTTGTGATTTTTCATAATATTCAGATATTTCATAATGTTCAGATGCTTGTCTTTGGCACAGTAGAGGAATTAGGACTGAAAACTAATTCTTCTGGCTGCCATTTCAGTGCTCTTTCCTTTTAACCATATGGCTTATATATCATTTGTCATGATAATACTTTGATATATCTATTCGTGATTTCAGGTACATGGAATGCAGACTGCAATCTTTCAATATCTTAAAAGATGGTTTTATGAATTGCTATGGTCAAGAAGAATTAGGACCTTGTAGCCAACTGTCTGGTGATGAGCCTCTCAGAATTTCGGCTGGGCTTTGGGTGAAAGATGTATGGTCTCTCCCTGGGCCTGGACTCAAAGTCTCTCTATCTCAGTAGAGCTGTCTGAGCTTGTGCTCCACTAGTAAGAACCCAGGGGCACTTTTATGTCAGGATGAGGCATATGGCAACATTGTAGTGGGAGGAGATAATAACAGTAGGTCTGATTCATGTAGGATTTTATAACTGACAAAGTACTTTCTTCACATCAAGCCTGGAGCCATTTACTGTCATCACTAGTATTGCCATTTCACTGATGGAGAAACTGAAACTCTGGGCAGGTAAATAATTTGCCCTCAATCACATAGTTAGCAAGGGGCAGAACCAAGCCCTCTAGGCTTTTGATTCCAAATTGAGTGCTTTTCCCTCTTTGGAAGTCATTTTAACCTTAAATTCTACAAATTTTCACTTAACCTAATTATCCTACTTAACTTAGATAAAGAGATATTTTTTTATTTTATAACAAATCAGATGCTTTGCAAAAAAGGACTGCACATGACATGGCATATATTTTTATGTCTTTAATTTTTTATCTAAGTTATAATAACTAATTATAAAGAAATGAGAGATATACCGTTCTCTCTGGTTTCTGAATATTGAATAAAAAGTAGGAAGATACAGTTTTCCCTAACAGCTACTCTTAGAAAGACATATATTTTCTCCATGAAAGGTTTGATAACCTAACTACAGATAAGGAATATAAAACAGGTTATTTGCTGGAATGAAAGCTAAAAAAATAATAAAATTTAAAAATGGTCTTGGAAACATAACTTAGAGGAAGTATGTAGTTCACTGTGTGCTCAAGAATCAATTACTCTTCAGCATGATTTCAAAGAAAATAAATGAATTCACCATAGCTTCTAACCAAATCTTCCCTTATTCTAGAGCAGAAGACATGTCCTGGGTCAAATATCTGGTAGCTTAACAAACATGGGTGATGTCATGTTATCTTCAGATGCAGAATAAAATCATATACACACATACAAACAAATACAAGAGAGATTATATATATGTGTATGGAATTAAAGGGATATATAAGAAACTGATAGAATCTAAACATAATAATACTAAATGTATATATATACACATATACATATGAGTATGGGTGTATATGCATATATGTACACAATACATATATACGTATGTACCTGCACATAAACATATATAATATATGTATACAGATATATACATATTTATACAATATACCTATACACACATACCTACACATACACACACATCTACACATACATCTACATACACATACACAAATATCTACATATACACACATCTACATATCTACAAATACACATAAATACAAATACACACATACATAGGCATACACACATAAGTACACATACACACATAAATACGCATGTGCATGCATATATATGTATGTATATATATACATATATACACGTATACATACATACACATACACATATACATATACATACACACACACACACACACACACACACACACACATATATATATATATATATATGCACATACACAAATACATGCATAAATACAGGTGATGCATTGGGTAGAATGTCAGGCCTGAAATCAAGAAGACTCATCTTCTTGAATTAAAATCTGACCTCATACACCGCTGTGTGGACAAGTCATTTAATCCTGTCTGCCTCAGTAAACCTCTTCTGTAAAATGAGCTGAAGGAAGAAATTGAAAACCACCCCAATATCTTTGCCAAAACCTCAATTAAGTCGTGAAGAGTCAGATACAACTGAAAATGACTGAATAGCAATAACAACACCAAGAACAAGCACAACACATATGTGGTATATCAATCAAACCTTTTAAAATTTACAAATAACTTTGCATATGTTATTCTCATATGATTAGTGAAAGCATGTGAGGTTCTAGACTACAGATATTGAGATTCATTGTGGGAAAGTGAAATGAACTCTGAATTTACCTTTAAAAGATATGGGTTTCAATCCTGTCTCTTCTACCAGTTTCTACCAGTTTAACCTTAGACTAATTACTTGATCTCTCTTGGACTCAGTTCTTTTGTCTATAAAATGAGGGATTTGGACTACATACTCTTTGAGGTCCCTTAAACTTCCCAATATATCATTTTGTTCTAATTATCCTCATTTTATAGTTAAGGAAATTAAAGTTCTGAGAAGTGAAATGGCTTGGTTGGGATCCAATGTCTAAGAATTTGAATTAGGCAGAATTAGAATTATTAAGAATTCTTAGAATTCACTCTAGTGCTTTCAGCACTGTCATAATATATCTTCTACTCATAAATGCATTGAAATTACTAGTTGTGGTTATATATGATTCACCTTGCATTTGAATAGCACCTGTTATATTAGGAAGTATCTAATGATATAGAATTATAGGTCTAAAACTAGAAGGAATGTCAGAAGCAGTCTAGTTCAAGTTGATCATTTTTAAAATGAGGAAACTAAGACTAAAAAGATTAGTGACTTGCCTAAGCTTGTCAGTGTCCCAAGATTCATAGGTGGGTTTTGAATTCATGTCCTTTGAAGTCAGAGCTAGTGCTCTGTCCACTGTAGTACGCTGCCTCCTGTTATCTGACATGTTAGCTTTCCCTCCTATTTTTGTGCTATCTCCAAATTTGATAAATGTCCTCACTGTATGTTTTCATTGACATCATTTTCATATTATCTATCTCATTTTATGGTCATAACATACCTGTGAAGTGACTAGTATATCAGTATTTTAGAATTCAATTTCCCAAGGAAGGAAACTGACTTCCTGAATGATACACTACTATAGACTGAATCAGAACTAGGAAATTGCTTGGACTTAACAGTTGCATTTATCACATTCTCTTTTATAGCATATTTATTTGTGTCTGAATTATCCTTCTATATACAATCATATAGGGAGCTGTTCCATTTTTGTCTGCAGCCATAGTACCTACCAGGGTGTCTTACATATGACAAATGCTTAATAAATTTGTTTAATTATGTTGAGTTCAAATAGAAGCAAGGTGTTGTAATTGTCAGATCTTGCTTACTTCCACTAGACTGGAATGCCTCTCTATAGTAATTAATTTCTCTCTGAATCATTTGTGGAATGAAAGTAAAAAATCCCTGCCCATATTGACCTAGCAGAGAGGCTTCCAAAGGATTAAGCAAATAATGGATAAATGGCCACAGATGTAACTAAAAAGTCTATTTGTGAAATTTGCTCCACTGGGAGAGCAGTGATTTCTTCTCTACTGTTCCCAACTAGTGCAATGGCCATTCATATTCCTGAAATTCTTCAACTTGGGTCCTGTTATCAGCCATGGCTTTTGTTAGTTAGGGATCTGCAATTCAATTTCCTTAGTCAGAAGCAGGTATGCCTACAAGGTTACACTTCCATTTCCATAGAATGCAGGGACTAAAGACTTGTTAGCTCTCACAGTTTCAGGATAGTTATTTCATCCCCAATCTGCAGTGGCTGACAGAGAAAAAATAAAAGAAATCTTAAATCCCTGAGCTAATCTCATTGATATTAATACAAGATGATTACCACAATAGTGGAGAAAGCAAGACAGATTATTTTTGTGTGTATTAACACATATATTTATAAAGTGCTCTGAAGGACAGTTGTGGGTAACTTTACAGTTGCAAGGCATGCTGAGTTTAGATGCATTTGTTGCTGCTATTGTTTGTTGTGAAATAAAGACAACAAGCAGATTCCCAACCTTTATATTATCAAAATTGTCTGTTTTTATTTTAGGTGCAAATCAGCTCTGTTTCAAAAAAAGTCCTTTTAAAAGTTGATAATAGAACATTGTTATGAAACCGTTGGCTTTAATCCCTTGTGTATAGAAAATAGGGAAGCCATTGAACTAAAAAATGAAATGATGCTGGTTTTATGGGGGGAAAAACAGAACAATAGATAAACCATTGGTGAATTTGATTAAAAAAAAGAAAAGAAACCAAATTACTTGTATCAAAAATAAAAGGAGCAAATTCACCATCAATGAAGATGAAATTAAAGTAATTACTAAGAGCTATTTTTTTCCCAATGACTTGCCAACAAATCTGACGATCTAAGTGAAATTCATGGATATTTACAGAAATATTAATTGTCCAGATTAACAAAAGAGGAAATAGAATCCATAAACAACCCCATCTTAGAAAAAGAAAATGAATAAGACATTAATGAACTTCCTAAATAAAAATCCTTGGGTCCAAACGGATTCACAAGTGATTTCTACTAAGCATTTAAATAAGAGGTAATCCCAAAAGTATATAAATTATTTTTAAAAATAGGTAAAGTCCTTCCAAGTTTCTTTTATGACACAAATACAGTGCTAATACCAAAATTAGGAAGCGTGAATACAAAAAAAGATGACTCTAGACCAATTTCCTTAATGAATATTGATGCAAAAAATTTCAAAATAAAGCAAGGAAATTACAGCAATATATCACAAAAATCATATACTCCAACCAGGTGGGATTTATACTAATTATTGAGAGCTGGTTTGTTATTAGGAAAACTATGCTCATAATTGACCCCACAAAACCAAGGGAAACCATATGCTTATCTCAATAGAATCAGAAAAAAGCTTTTGACAAAATACAACACTCATTTCTATTAAAGAATAACAGAGAGCATAGGAATAAATGGAGCTTTCCTTAAAATAAGTTATGTCTATCTAAAACCACCAGCAAGCATTATCTATAATGGGGATAAGCTAGAAGCCTTCTTAACAAGACCAGGGGTGAAGCATGGATGCCCACTATCACCTCTGTTATTGATTATTGTGCTAGAAATGTTAGCTATAGCAATAAGAGAAGAAAACTAAATTGCAGGAATTAGAATATGCAATCATTGTTTGCATATTGTATGATGGTATATGTAGAAAATCCTAGAGAATCAACTAAAAAAAAACTAGTAGAAACAATTAATAACTTTAGCAAGTTTTCAGGATATAAAATAAATCTACATAAATCACCAGCATTTCTACACATTACTAACAAAGCCCAGCAGTAAGAGATAGAAAGAGACATTCCATTTAAAATAACAGTAGATAATATAAAATACTTGGGAGTCTAACTACCAAGATAAACTCCAGAACTATATGAACATAATTATAAAACAGTTTTCACACAAATAAAGTCAGATCTAAATAATTGAAAAAATAATAATTGCTCATGGGTAGGGCAAGTCAATATAATAAAAATGAATTTTTTTCCTAAATTGATACACTTATTCGATGTTGTACCACACCTCAAAGAATATTTTACAGAGCTAAGAAAAAAATAAAATTTATCTGGAAGAACAAAAGTTCATGAATATCAAGGGAATCTATGAAAAAAAAATATGAAGGCAGGTAGCCTAACTGCATGAGATCTCAGAGTGCATTAAAAAGAAGTAAACATCAAAACAATCTCATACTGGCTAAGAAATAGAGTGATAGATCAGTGGAATAGATTAGGTACATAACACATAGTAGTAAATTACCATAGTAATTTAGTGTTTGGTAAACACAAAGATTCGAGCTTCTGCGACAAGAGGTCAACATTTGACAAAAAATGCTGTGAAAACTGGAAAACAGCATGGCAGAAATGATTACAGACCAATGTCTTATACCATAATGCAAGATACAGGCAAAGTGGTTATGTGATTTAGACATGAAGGGTAATATTGTAAGCGAATTAGGGGAGCATGGAACAGTTTACCTACAAGTTCTATGGATAAGGGAAGAATTTAGTAACAGGATCAAAAAAAATTTAGAGAGCATTACAAAACATAAAATGTGTAATTTTAACTATATCAAAAGGTTTTTTGCAAAAACAAAACCAATGCAACCAAGACCAGAAAGAAAGCAGAAAGCTGGAGCATGGAAGGGATTTATAGCAAGTATCTCTAATAAAAGCCCAATTTCTCAAATATATAGAGAACTGAGTCAAATTTATAAGAATCCATGTCATTCTCCAATTGATAATTAGTCAGAAGATATGAACAGGCAGTTTTCAGATGAAGAAATCAAAGTTATTTATAGTCTTATGAAAAAATGCTTTAAATCACAATTAGAGAAATGCAATTTAAAACAATTCTGAGGTACCACCTCACAGCTAAGAGATTGATCAATATGACATGAAAAGAAAATTATAAATGTTGGAGGTGCTTTGGGGGAAATGGGAGGCTAATACACTGTTAGTGGAGGTGTGAGCTGATTTAAACATTGTGGAGAGCAATTTTGAACTATGACCAAGGGGCTATAAAACTGTATATATCCATTGATCCAGCAATACCACCACTAAGTTGGTAACCCCGAGACATTTTTTTTTAAAACAGAAAATAAACTATTTGTACAAAATTGTTTAAAGGAGCTCTTTTTTTGATGGCAAGGAATTGGAAACTGAGGGAATGCCCATCAATTTGGGAAAGGGTTGAACAAGTTGGAGTATACTATTAAAATGTGATACTATTGTGCTACAAGAAATGATCAGCAATGATTTCAGAAAAACCTGGAAAGAGTTACATGAATGGATGCAGAGTGAAGTGAGCAGAACTAGAAGAACATTGTACACAGTAACAGCAATACGTGCAATGAACAAATATGAATAATTTAGCTATTCTCAATAATAGAATTATCCAAAACAATTCCAAAGGACTCATGAGGAAAAATGCTATCCACCTCCAGAGAAAGACCCGATGGAGTCTGAATGCCAACTGAACATATTATTTTTCATTTTATTTATATTTTAGTTTGAGTCTTGTTCCAGAAAATTATGAATAAAAAACATGTTTTACATGATTGCACATGTATAACCTATATCAGTTGGATTACCCTCTCATGAAAAGATTAGGAGAAGGAGGGAGAGAATGAGAGAATATGGAACTCAAAATCTTAAAAATGGTAAAAATTGTTTTTACTTGTAATTGGGGGGGGGGAATAAAATATTAAAAGCATTCTTTCTATGTTGGAGTGCATTTTGAGGAATTAAACATTTTTTTGATGTCGGTTTTAAAATATGGTGGTAATTTAGCTTCATTTGAGGTTAAACTTGAAAAATTCACTAATTCATTCATTGATTCAGGGATTAACTGATGGATTTGCTATTTTGTTTGATGACAGTACAAATCTACTTCAGTGAAAACAGTAGAACCAGTAATCTCACATTTCCTATTTCATCTCTATCCAAACAATCAGACCATTTGCTCATCTTTCTTTGCTTTCAGCCCCTTTATCACTAGAAAAAGAATTATTAATTTTCTCATGTTCTATTAAGAAAAAAATCCATAAAGAGACATTTTTGTTTTTCTCAGAAGATGTAACTGTTAAAACATAACTGTTAAAACAGCTGGGTCTATTGTTGAGGCTAGGGTGAATCAAATGAATCAACAAGCATTTGTTAGGTATCTAAGTGCCGGAGTTAAAAAGAAAAACACTGAATAGTCCTACTCAAGGACCTTGCTAATTATATTGTGGGAGACAATAGGCATACATATAAACAGATATAAAATAAGTACTAACTACTTTTGGGAGAATGATGTCACCAGCAGCTGTGGGGTGAGGCGTGAATCAAGAAAGGCTCCAAGTAGGAGATGATCCCTCCTTTAATAAAAATTGAATAAATATCAGTAGTATACACAGATACCTAGTATACCAGATACTAGGAGAGATGCAATGTTTAGAAAAAGACACAGCTCTTGACTTCATGGAGATTACACTGTAAGTTAAGATGAAAAGGGCAGTAGAGAGGTACACAACAAAGAGATAATTGAAGTCTCTTGGGAAAGGCTTTTAAAGATGAGGTAAATGTGAGTCAGAAAAAGGCTTAATGGAGAAAGATCCATTTGACTTGAGGATAGGAATTCAATGAATGAATATTGAGAGGGAGCATAGTCCAGCTTTAGGAAGCAGTAAGCAAAGGCACTAGGATGAGAGAGTATGTGATATATCCAGGGAACTACAATAAGTGAGTTTTGATACAGTGTGAGTGTAAGAAGAGTAGTAATATAAGAAAAAGGTAGAGAGGATGCTATCTTATTGTGCAGGACTTTGAATGTCTGAGAGAAGTCTTTGGATATGCCAGGTCTGAAGAGGGAAAAAACAATGATAAAACTCCAAGGATACAAACAAGGATACAAATGGGAGGCTAGTTGCCAGACAGAGAAATACTGAAATGAGAATTAAGAGGATGTTTTATAGGGAAATAACTAGCCCATAGGATAAGAAAGTAAGAATTTTAAAAGTTGTGAAAGGCTAGACCAGGGGCAAAATCTAATAATAAAATTTAATCAGGATAAATGTGACACTTTACACTTCAAAATGGATATATTTCATAAGGACCAAATTTTTTAGGGAGTGAGAACATGGCTATATACTAGTTTGGCCAAGATATGTAGTCTTAGTAGAATAAGACTCAATAAGAATCAACCATGTGATCTAACAGGCAAGTAAGTTAATTATTTCACTACACTAAGAAAGGAAATATGTAAATTACCACAGAGGTGACAGTCACATAGTTCTCTATGTGGTCAGACCACATCCAGTATATTGTGTTCATTTCTGGGAACCTTAACTAATGAAGTATATTTAGAGGTTGGAGAGCCTCCAGAGAATATCAGATAAGATGGTAAGGGGCCTTAATAACATGCTATGTGAAGATAAGTTAAAAAAAACTGGAGATGTTCAGGCTGAAGAATAGGGTGAATTGGGGTATAAAAAATCTTCAAAGCTTTAAGAGTTGCCATGTTAAAGAAGGAATATAGTTATCTATTCAGTTGTGGGGGGCTGGCAGAATGGAGACTAGGAAGGAAGAGTGTAATTGCAAAAAGACAAGTTTGTGCTTGGCATATAAGGGAAAAAAAACTATTAATAGTTAAAACCATCCAAAATAGTATGGCCTGCTTTGAGAAGCAATAGGCTCTCCCTCACTAGAAGTCTTCACGTAGAGGCTGGATTTATATTTTAGAGGTAATTGTAATTCATATTTAGCTGGACTACCTGACTTCTGAGGTCCTTTCCAACTCTGAAATTCTGTTAGAATTGGCTTAGGTTTGGAAATATTGACTTTGAGGTACCAGTGGATATCCATGTGCAGAGGACCTGGAGGTAATGGAAAATGATAGCCTTGAGCTCAGAGACTAGAGATATAGATTTTTGGAGTTATCAGTACAAAGGTGGTGACTGAAGTGATAAAAATGAATGAAATAGCCAGAGATTGGAGAGAGAGAGAAAAAAAAATGCAGCACCATGGACAGATCTTTGGGGACAACCCACTAAAATTTTGGTCAGGCAAAAGATGAAAACAGTGGAGACAGTGAGGTGATTATAGAGAGTGAAGAAGAATCAAGAGAGCATGGTATCACTGAACCAAAGGGAGAGACTATTTATTAGGAGTGAGTATTTAAGAGCAACTGAGAGGTAAAAAAAAGAATGATAAAAAATAAATTTAATTGATACATTTTGCTTTTACATCAATGCCATTTCCCAAGATATTCTTTCCCTCTCCCCTTCTGAGTCAATTCTTAAAATAGAGAATTAAAAAGAGAAGAAAAAGTTCAAAAAGCAATAAAAACTAGTATATAGTGCTTACTATGTGCAATCATTATGTTTTACGATTATTGTATCATTTACCCTCACAACAATCCCAGAAGGTAGGTGCTATTATTATCTTCATTTTTCAGATGAGGAAACTGAGGCAAAACATTTAAATTACTTGACCAGGGGGACATGGCTAGTAAATGTCTGAGGCTAGATTTGCAGTTAGGTCTCCCTGACTCCAGGCCCAGTGCTCTGTCTACCACATCATTTAACTGCCACAATACTCAACAGATTTTCAGTGTTCTACACCCATAATCACTCACCTCCAAAAAGAAAGAAGGAAGGTTCCTTCTGAACTTTTTTATTCATTTGTGTAATTCATCAAGAAGAACTGGTACATTTTTCTATTCTACATTCTATTCTGAACCCCAAGCAAGACAAGACACCAATGTATTCTTTCTTGGAAGGTGTGCAGTCTGGTGTCAGGTACCATTTTCATCTCCAAATAAAACAGCAAAACTTAGACCCAGCTAATTGAATCAACTGACTGGACACACACACTGTGTGTGTGTGTGTGTGTGTGTGTGTGCGTGTGTGTGTGTGTGTGTGTGTGTGTGAGTGAGAGAGAGAGAGAGAGAGAGAGAGAGAGAGAGAGAGAGAAAGAGAAAAAAAGGAACAGAGAAAGAGATAGAGAGACAGAGACAATTTTGTCAATAGAAGGCTGGCAAATAGAAGCAATTCTATGGACAAAATGCAGGTGTGTTATCAGCTCAGAATGTAGACCTTGGAGTGTCAGCTCACAAAAGCATGCATTTCTATAGGAATAACACATTTATGTAATGGCTGATATTCCTTAAAAAAATTTTTAAAATAAATGATTGGCAAATATGAAACTGATTACAAGCAGCTCTTCACTTATATTAATTGTTCTCTATCAGGCTTATTCCAAGGATGGCCTTTGGGGAGAAGGCATTTTTCTTACCATTAGATTTTCAAATTACTAAATTGTCTGTGACTCATAGGCATAGGACTGGATTCAAAATGACATAAAAAATTTCTAACATAATGATCATCAAGCAGTTTCCTTTCTCTGCCAAGAGTATTTCTGGGCAGACTTCTCATGGCCAAACACCAAAACAAGCCCAGAGCCTCTGGAGACAATTTGGAAACCCTTCCCAAAGCAGGGAACATAATTTTGTTATATTTTGAGGACTTGAAGAAGAGGAGTTAGTTTCATCATAGGTATTAATTTTGCAGAGGTGGTGTTTTTAGTGGAGGGGAATATGGCATAGGTTGACAGGGTTGATTACTTTAAAAATGTACTGGCCCAAGGTGACTCTTACTTTCCTTTTAAGTCCCTGGCACTCCTTGCTTGGGTTGGAATGCATTGTCGCAGGTGCTATTGTTTTGTATTGTCTTTAGTACCAGCCTGGGAAAGGGTCTTGTAGGATTCTGCATTTTCAACAGTTAGCACTTGTTACTGTTCAATAAATATTTAATAATCCAGTATGCTACTCCCACTAATGTGTTGTATATATTAATTTCTTGTATTCCTCGGTGACTCCATCTGAATTGCCTATTAAAGTTTCTGTGGCCTACACTGAGACTGTCTATTCAACAACTGTTGAAAAGTGCAATAATTATCATAAATCAGTCCTGATTATTCGACCATATTAAGCAAATAATTGATTTAAAAAAAATTTTTACAACCCTTCCCCCATATCCTGGCCTCCAGTGAATTGAACAGTCATTTGAGTCAACTTTTAAGGTCACTCAAACTAACTTTTTTGAAAAACAAACAAAATCATTCTTCATGGGAACACAGCCACCATGTTTCCTAAGGCCTGTTTTCTAAGAAATGACAGCCAAGGGAGGACATCCATGATCTATGCTTTTGCTCAGGCTATAAAATCACCATTCTTAGAATTTTTGGTGCAGAGTTCTTCTCTTAAAATTAGATCTCAGTTACTAAATAGTCTCTGAACTAATATAAAACACTGATAGAATAAGCAGAGACTTACTATTGTTTTTTTAGGGGATGAGGAAGGCTCTCCTGTGCCAACATGTACACTATGGCTTGTGCCTGAAATCCCCCAATTACTCACATCTTTGGTTTTAAGTGTGAAACCAGCATAATTCAATTCCATTCACTTCAACAGGCACTTAATTAAGTGTTTACTATGTGCCACTCACTGTGTACACTGTGACAAAAGTAAAATAGCCCTGTCCTCCATGAGTTTACATTTCTCTAGGGCAAAACAACAAACACACAGATTAACAGAGACAGAATAAGTACCAAATGGATTTGAGGGTGTAAGCACTAGTGCTTGGGGGAATAAGAAAATGATTCTTATAGGAGGTGGAGCTTTGAAGGGAGCTAGAAGTTCTAAGAGATGGAGGTAAGTAATAGAACACTCATTCTATATAAAGGCATGGAGGTAAGGGATGGAATGTTATATATAGGAAATAATGTACACTGGTTTAACTGAAATGTGTAGTCCATGAAGGAGATTAATATGAAATTAGCCTGGAAAGCTAGGTTGAAGGCAGACTTGTAAAGGGCTTTGAAAGCCGAGGGGAAGCATTTATATTCTATCTTAGAAATAATAGGAAATCAGTGGAGTGTTTTCACCAGGACTTGACATGGTCATGTGTATGATTTAGGAATACCTATTTGACAGCTGTGTGAAGGAGAATGGACTGGAAAGGTGAGAAGCTGGATGCAAGGAGAAAAATCAGAAAATTAAAAATCCAGATGAAATACAAATATTTCTAGAATATTCTCTTTGCAATTATCAGCCAATTAAAGTAGCTTATCAAATTCTTCCAAGCCAGTGAAGGGATAATGTACATAATAAATATGTCTCCTGGAGAGGAAGAGGGTGAAGAAAAGTCTGACATACTGTATGAAGGGATGCCTTTTTGTGTTGTCACAGTGAAGATCATGGGAAGCATAAACAAGGCTAATGGAGGAGGAGGAGGAGGTGAGATGGAGAGAGAGATAGTGGGAAGAATGAAGGAAATGGTACAGAATAAAGGGGAAGGAAGAAGACAGAAAATACCTACTCACAATGTTGCCTAAGGCCAGCCCTAGAGACAGTATAAACAATTCACCAACTAAAAGGGAAAAAGCACATATATGTACATCTTTGTATGCATAAATATGCATGTGATATATATATATATATATACATACACATACACATACATGCATGCACACACATATATTCAATATTTATTACTTAGTTTGACATTATTTTACAATATAAGCACAAATCTTGATGTGTTGCTGTGTATTTCTAGTCTTATTTTCTTCAGATATGAAACATAAATATAAAATGGTATTTTTAGTGTAAGTTGCACATATAAAGAGCACAACTATCAGACACTTCTCTCAAT
Source organism: Trichosurus vulpecula (assembly GCF_011100635.1). Lineage (NCBI taxonomy): Eukaryota > Metazoa > Chordata > Mammalia > Diprotodontia > Phalangeridae > Trichosurus > Trichosurus vulpecula. The sequence goes on along the minus strand of NC_050574.1, from coordinate 285,937,432 downwards.
AGCTTTGATCAACTAAGGCTATGAATATATTTTCTTTACCTAAAATTATATAGCAGTGTAACATAGTGGTTAACATGCTAGACTTGAAGTTCATAGGTCTTGGGCCCAAGATCATCTTCTAACACATAGCTGTGTGACCTTGGGCAAGTTATTTGACCTGTATTGCTTCCATAAGGAGAGGGAATCATAGTGATGAGTGTATAGGTATATCATCCCTTACTTCTCTTTCATGTTCAAGCTAGTTTATTAGATACATTTTTTTCTTTTGCAAAAGAACTACTTAAAATGCATTATTGTCTCTGATTTACCGGAAATATCTCTAATGAGGAGAGAAAGAAGGGCAATGAGACCGGCAATTATTTTCAAATAAAGGCAGGCAGCAATCTAGCCTGTTATTATGGGACTGAAATGACACAGAGGTCTCTTTTGGTCCAAGAAGCAAAGAGCAAAAGAAAGGGTGGAATATTTAATTCAGTGTAGAAAGGTCTCATCATCTGGAACCTCTGTTGGTTTGGGCTGCTATATTGTTGACAGGTTCTCCGCTGGCAATTTGGTAGGGCTTTTAATAACCTTTCTGTGGGTATATTCTGGGAAGGAGCAGAAAAATGCTCATATTGGGACTTTACAGAAGTACTAAGGATGTGATTTTGTTGTTTCCTGTATCAGATGGTTTAATTGTCTAGCAAAACTTAAGGTGCATAAATATACATGGCATTCCCTCATTCCACATAATTGACACACTTTATAGTCATTACTGAATTTAGAGTTATTAAATCTGTTTTCCCTTTCTCTTATTTGAAATTATTTTATGAAAAGGAAATGCAGACTAGAAACTATTTCTTGGCTTATTGGCAATTCTATAAAAAATAGATAGGAAACCTAGGGAAAAAATCCAAATGTCAGTTCTCTTTTAGCCACCTATGTGCTTTACATTCTCTTATACTTATGTAAGAAGATGTGAGAGATAGAGTCTACCTGGTAAATTATGACCTCTGCAAGATCAGGAGCCATATCTTATTATTCTTAAGAGTCAGATGGCCTTGTCTTAGGTATTTAATAATATGCCGCCATGACTTAGTGCAGGAATGTCTTGGCAGTACAGGCTACTAAAATTTACCAACAGTGACATTCAAATGTTAGCAGAGATACAGAATCCCGTAAGAGTCCAACTTGCATATGGGCATCAGACTCACTTGATGGCTGGGCAACAAGGCTTGAGAATATACAGCATGCTGGAAATTTAAAATTTATCCCAACTTCCAAATTTTGTGGTTGAAGAAACTAAGTCTCAGAGAGATGACGTTCCTAAGGTCAGATAAGGTACTAAGTGAAAGAATTGACATTTGAATGCAGGTCCTTGGACTTCTAATCCTGCATACTTTTGTACCCATTGCTAGTGATTTAATTCTAAGACTTGATTGCATTTTAGGGTCCACTAAGTCTGTTAAAAACAAAACAAAACAAAACAAAACAAAACTGTGTGATTGAGTTGAGCCTCAATGAAAGTTTTTGTAATAGTTTGTAGGCCTATTGGTTGCTCTATTTTGGTTGATAGTAAAGGTAAACCAACTGGAAAATAATAACTTGGCATTAACTATAGCTTTGGTTGGGTTGCTGGGGAATTGGAAGGAGCTGCAGGCGTTTTGTGGAATTCTGTATATCACTATTTCACATGGATAGAGTCCCTTTCATTCTTTTATATGCTCTATGATCTCCATTGGGATTTTTGAATGGGTATTTGTTTCAATAATCTGACTAGCAGCTGTTGTGGGGGTGAAAGACAAGCCCAACAACAAGCACACTACCAGCACACTGAAAAAGGTTCTTTTGATCTGCTTTACTAAGGAAAGCAACGTTGAGGGGTTAACAAGCTTACTTTAATTTGGCATACAAATACCATTCACTTAGTTCAGGGGAAAAAGTCAGCAACCTGAACTTCGGAGCAAATACAAACAAATTAGAAGAATTGAAGACAAACTAAATACAATTCGTAGTTACCAACATCTAAGTTCAGCCAGGGAGCTCATAACAAGGGCTGACCCAGAGTCACATGCACCACCATGGCTGTGGGTAAGAGCTCCAAAAAATAGAAAGCCAACCCCTGGTTTTATATCTTTTTCAGGGTCAAGGCTGAGTCACACATGCGACTCACTCACATGACCTGAAATCGTCACAAAGAGGTGACTTAAACCCACATGGTCTAAAAGCAAAGAGGTCACCAAGGACCCCCAAATCTAATCAAGGAAACAAAGGCCAAACTCTTCAAGGGCACTTGGTTGAACTGAGTGCTAAGAGCCCATTTTTGTTTGCCAACACAGTATTTCTCCCAAAATTTTCAATAGCTAGTGCTAAAATAGGTACCATAAACAGAGGATGGCTTGGACTAGTTTGATATGCTGATCTGGATTTGGAGGATAGAAGAAGAAATCAAGAAAATACACCTCCATGTATTTTGACCCCAAGGTTTCTCTGATAAGTATCTAGTCCAAATAAGTGATTAATTTAAAAAAAGGCTTCATATATACATATATGTACATATATATCAGCATATTTATAGTAATATTTTCTGCATGGTAGCAAATAACTGGCAACAAAGTAGATGTTCACCAAACGGGGAGTGGTTGAACAAATTGTGATGCACGAATGTAACAGAATGTTATTGTTCCTTAAGAAATGATAAACATGATGAATACAGAGAAACATAGACTTATGTGAACTGATGTAAAATGAAATATGCAGAGCCAAGAAAACATGCACAAAGACTATAACAAATGTGAATGGAAAGAATGACAACTACAAACTAATAGAAAAAGAGTGTTTCAAAATTTCAAATTGCAAGCCTGTTCCCCAAAGTGATATATGAGAAAACTCTTCCTCCTCATTTTTTGAAGAGGTGGTCAAGCGTACAGATGTGGGCCATTTTGTATAATGTATATTTTTTCAATGTATTGATTGGTTTTGCTGAAACGTTTCTCTTCTTTTAAAAAATATTGTTATAAAGGATGGCTCTCTGGGAGGGGTGATCAAGGGAGGAATTTTAATCAATTTAATGCCAAAAGATATGAATAAAATTTATCTTTAAGAAGGTAATCCACCCAACTTTGATCCACTTTGAAATACCTAGCTCAATGACTTTTTGATTGATTATGGGAATTTGCAGAAACGAAATGGCATACAATTGTCTAACTGGATAGGAAGATTCTCTTTCATTCATTATACCTCCATTTTTGGAATAGGTCATTTGCCAACCCTGGAGGTCAAATTTAGTCATTAATGCTGCAATTTTTAACTTGTCCATAAGGTCAAGCATTACTTGTTTCTGGATGATAATGGTATTCAGGGCTCAATAGCTATGCCAGAATTATAATTTCCTACTCTTAAAACAAATAGCACTAAGGTGGGACAGGTGGAAAGGTGAATAAGCTTATATCACTATAAGCTTAAAAAGCATACTTCTTTTGTATTTTTCTAAGGATACCTGAGTGGTTATCATTTCTGGCTTCATCAAATACATCTATCCAGCTGGGAGTGGGGATTATTGGAATACATAGATTACTCAGTCATAGAGTTTATGTGGAACTAATTTTTCTTTCTTGAGCATGTTAAAGATATTCCCATCAATAGTCCATATGGAAATGAGAGATCTTTGACATATAGTCTGGTGACTGTAGCTAAATATAGCATACATCTATTCAGGACAATTAATTTTCATAGCACTGGATATGAAATATGACCCTCCCTGAACCATATGCAATGGTAGGCAGTTCCTGCTAACCAATCCCTAGCAATACTGAGAATAGAATCAGATTATATGTAGGCTGAATACTTGGAGTGTTTCCATACTCAAACCTCTAGGGTTTTAGCAATGGTCTGGACCAAAGGAAACACCCAAAGATCATTCTTATTGCTACCAGAGTGGAGTAGTTTTCATGGGATACTTGTTCTCTGTGCTCCAGGGCAATATTATAAACATTACTGAAATTTTCAAGGCCAAAATAGCTGGTACCTGGGGGTGAAAATTAAAGAGATGAGACTAATCAGTTTGGGAATGGGTAGAAAGAGACTGTATCACACTCCTTTATTTTTAGTGTCAGGCAGGGTGGTCTAGGGATGAATCCTTTGCAGTATGTAAATTTATGTCTGGGCATTGGGATATAATAATCTTATTAACCACTGAGTTTAATTGTCTCCATCCCATTGTGAAAGAGTGTACTATTTTGTGGGCCGGGAGGAAATAGGGAGGTTGTCCACAATATGGATCACAACTGGAAGTGGTTTGTGATGCACGCATATTCTTACATAGGTAGTGAGAGGTTGATAGCTGTGTCCTTCCAGGCTAATTGATCACATGTGGGAAAATCCAAGCCTTCTAAACATTGATCCACCAAAGGCAAGGGATTTTAATATAAGTTCCGAACTTGGATCTGGAAGTAGCTGACATTCTACTATCGATTATACTCTACTTGGCAATATTGACTAAAATGAAGGGAAAGGAGGATAGGAGGTATGAGAAATATTCTTGTTCTTCTGAAGGAACCTCTCCACTTTTACCAATGGTGGGGGAATTGTTATTTTCAAGGTCAGAACTTGCCCAGTGGATAGCCTGTCCTTTTAGCTGGCACATGACTCTGGCTAAGCTCAGTGCAAGGGAACTCTCTGGTGCTGGAGACCCTTGTCCAACTATCACCAAGTGAAGAACCTTGTGAGGTTACTTACCTACCTGGTAAAAAAAGTTTGGGGGGTCACACATTCAGTGTGTATTTGGGAGGGATTTACGTTCTGCTGACTCCAGCCATTATCTAAATCAGAAGTTTGTTTCCCTCACCATGGTCTAAATGCTTAATGGCGTAGCTAAATCCTGATATCGGTCCCACTAGAGCTGTGATGTCTTGAGACTTTTTTCTGAGGGAGCTTTCAATATGACAAGCCTCTCTGACAGCAGTTTGTTCAGAAGGCCATGGATAATTAATATTCCCCATAGTGGACTTTCTGAATGCTGGTGACTAGGTTAATCACACTGGGGACCAGGATTTTTCTACAGTACCAAAATCTAAGGTGCACTGATAGAGGTGAGAAGCTGAAAGCTACAATGGAAATTTCAATTTGAGGTCATTAGGATCAAGAAGCAAGTCTAGAGCAGTACCAATGAATTGACTATCCAGTGCTACCTTCCTTTTGTGAAAGCTTTGGACTTTTATGGAAGATATTTGCATCCCCTGATCCTGACCTTTACTGACATACCAATGTAGCCACCCATCAGATCTGCTAAACTCACTCTTGACATGAACACACTGTTAAAGTTATGTCCTTGGATATCTGGCACCAATGTTCGCCTGGTCTGCAGTAGACCTAGTCCCATCCTTTGTCCCAGTAGTTTGTTGGTAAATCATTAATAACTGGCTCTCTGGGAAAATAAAAATATATGTAGAACAAACATTTAAGTTTAATCTACATTATTAATATATCCTCCATCACTTTTTAAATTCTAGTAATCAAGAAAATAATAAATTAAGTCCTGATTTGCAGTATTTGGCAATTTTGAAGGTGTACATGGTTATGCTCAAAATTTAACAATCATCTTCTTGTGAGAAGATACAATGGGGCCTGCACACCCCTGCTTTGACTCCAGGTTACCATGACCTCAGTGTGGGGAATTATTTTTCCCCATTGGTTAACCCAAATCTTCAAAAGCAACTAATGATTTAACCAGTAAGTTACAGAATATAATAGTGATGATTTACAAAACACAAAAACTCTTTCTCTAGTCTAATCATTTATCACCACTCCAGCAAGGGCTAATTAGTCTTTTTTTTTAAATCTGACTAACTAAACCTGGAATATTCTCATTGCCTGACTCCAGGTTGCATATTGAACTATGTTTTCTTGAGTCGATTGGGTTCCAAATGCCAATGCCTGGGTTAGTGTGATTTTCTTTATACATAAAAAATTCTATGTTCATATAGATACTACATTTTCATGATGATGAAGAAACACTCTGTAAATCTTAAAACACTATAATTTTAATAGCTTTAAACTGAACTAAGACTTTTGGGACATCCTATATATGTGTGTTATTTCACAGCCTCTGAATAATTAAAGAGCAATGAAGAGACGCATGTGTGATACGTGTAAGAAGGTCCACATTACCAATGAACTTTCAATGAAAAATTGAGCAGAAGGAGGTATAAATGATGTCATCAGGGAGAATATCCAGGAAAGAAGATAGATTAGTCAGGATGCGAGAGCAAGGAATAATCAGAGGGTAGTGCATGTGCTCCATTTGTCAAGACAATAACCACAACTCTAAAGGAAAATCCCCAAATACATTGATTAATCCCACTGTGAGGCAACTGGGACAAGAGCACATGGGATGAAAGGGCATAAATGGAATGTAGTATTCTTCCTTGGAGGGAGTATGACATCAATAACACAAGAAATCCATATAAGTAGCTAAGTCATTGTTTTAACTGGAACTGTAATTTCATTTGGTAAAGGGGATTCCAATGACAAATATCTCCCTACTGACACAGATTGGTATCTATGCAATTTATGGTCTTTGAAAGTTGCCTTGGACACTGAACAGTGAAATGCTTGTCTAAAGTCACACCAGTGGTATGTGTCAGAGACATGATTTGGAACCAGGGCTACCTGACTCTGGCTGGGCATCCATCTCATGCTATCTCTCTTGAAGTATTAATATAATCATTAGTTTTCTATGAAGAGATGCTCTCTTTATTTCCACTAGAAATTTCCTTAATATAATCAATGTACACAGTAACTTTATTTTTGTTACATGCGAAATCTAAGTGGACTCTGGAATACAGTGTTTGAGTGAATGCAGTAGATATTTTTCCCAGGTTACAGTTCACTGGCTTAAATAGACTTTTATGCAACCAAAAAATTACAATGAACTTCATTCTTCTTATGTCAGAACATTGTATTTCAATGTCAATAGAGTCAGCTTAGTGTTGTACAAATATTTAATTGCTAACAAAATGCAAAGATGGATAGAATTCTGAATTTGGCGTCTGAATATAGGTTGATTATACAGATCCAGCTATCACACATGAACAACTGAGTATTACAACAAAAATCCTCTTAATTGTTCTGAGACCTTTGATATGTATTGTAGGATATTTTCAAAACCCTTCAAGAAGAAAATAATTTTGCTCAAGTGGTGAACAGGTTATCCAGTTATTATAATTCAATATATTATTCCAGAAAACAATAGAACTACTTGTCAGACAAATTAATGTGTTTTTTCTGCTCTTTCTTACAGAATAGGCTCTTATATAATTTTTGCCTTGATTTTTTCCCACAGATTAAATGGTCTATGACTGCCCAAACAGACATTGCTCTTTATAAGTAATTGGACTCATACCCATAATCATTGCTACTATACTTACCTTGCCCCCCCAAAAAACTCCCAAATTTCTCCTTCCCAAAAAACATTATCTTAGACTTCTTTCTCTTACCTAGTTTCTCCACTATTTTTCTGACCCTTTAAACTTGAAACCTTTCACTGATTTCCTATCCTTTGTTGCACATCTCATCTTATTTTTCTCTTGTTTTTGTTTGCTTGGCTATTTTGGTGACTGTGAGTGGTGTGTATGCTTGTTCATGAGTGTGTGGATTTGTGTGTGCATGTGTATACATACCTGTTCCCTTCTTGCCTGTGAGAGAGACTGAAATAGTGATAGAGAGATATAGATATAAGGTGGAGAGAGAGAGAGAGAGAGAGAGAGAGAGAGAGAGAGAGAGAGAGAGAGAGAGAGAGGGTGAGAGAGAGAGAGAGTCTGCATCTTGCATTGAATTCATGTCACAGTATCATAAAATATCACATTTGGAAGGAACCTTAGTTGCCACCTAGTCCAATCCATAATTTGAAAGAATCAACTCAACAATATTCCAATAAGTCATTAGACATTTCTTGCTTGAACATTTGCAATGTAAGAGAATACACTGATTCCTGAAGCATCCATCCTACCAATTTCAGGAATTTTTTCCTACATCAGGCCTAAATCTGTCTCTGCAACTTCTATCCTTTGCTCCTTTATCATTTTAATACTGTATGTTAATAGAAGGAGAAGAAATGGAATCAGTGTCAGATTATATATTCTTGGACTAAAATATCACTGCAGATGACTACAGCCATGAAATTAAAGATGCTTGCTCCTTGGAAGGAATGTGATATCAAATTTGGACAACATACTAAAAAGCAGAGACATCACCTTGCTGACAGTGGTCCTATAGTCAAAGTTATGGTTTTTCCAGTATTACTTTATAGCTGTGAGAGTTGGGCTATAAGGAAAGCTGAGTGGTGCAGAATCGATGCTATTGAATTGTGGGGCCAAAGAAAACTTTTGAGAGTCCCTTGGACAGCAAAGAGATTAAATCAGTGAGTACTTAAAGAAATTAATTCAGATTACTCATTGGAAGGATAAATACTGAAGTTGATGCTTAAATACATTGCCTAAATAATGAGAAGACAGGAGTCACTGGGAAAAACCTTTATGGAAAGATTGAAAGCAAAAGGAAAAGGGGACAATAGAGGTTGGCATGGATAGATAGGGGCATGGAAACAATGAACATGTGCTTTAGAAGGTAGTGGAGGATGGAAGGGCCTGGCATGCTATGGTCCATGGGGTCACAGAGAGTTGGACACAACTGAACGAATCAACAACCACAACCACCACCACCACCACAACAACCACCTTTGTTCCCAGTTCTACCTTCTGATACCAAACTGGACAAACTCTTTCCACACAAAAGTCCTTCAAATACTTGAAGACTTCTAACAGATCTCCCCTAGGCCTTCTCTTCTTTAGGTTAATATCCTCATTTCTTTCAACATCCTCACAGAGCAGCACATTTACTTCTGATACAACAAGAGACACTCCATAAGTATTCTTGGTTGACTGATGATTAAAATGTTGTCCTACTGTAGTTAGAAGATTTTACAATTCATTTTAATAGCTGATTCCCTTTATCTACTTCTACCCTTATAAACATAAAATCTCAGATTGATCTTCCTTGAAAGAGCATCTATCATCCTAACTTTAGGATAAGCTGAGAATTTGTCTGTTGCTTCAATAAGTCTACATTTGAGTGCCACTGACCTCCCACTTTACATTGATTAGCATAACTCAATGAGGAAATGGAAAAGATACTACTGTCCTGAGCTAGCAGCCAAATTTACTGACTCTAGGCAGGCACATGAAATTCGTACATTACCCACAGCTTCAGAGTGATGTTTCTTGGGACCATGCGGTGTTCTTGAATAATCACAGTACCAACACAATACAGCATTGGATAACCTCAGAACTGACCATGGCTGGAACCGGCAGTGCCAGATGTTTGGTGCTCATTGCCATGAGCTGTCATTTCTTGAGTAGTCCATAACAGTGAAGTGAATGGAAGGACTACAGGAGTGAGCATGAACTCCCTGGGTCTTACTGAATTGAGGAGGTGTTGCCTATACACTTCCAATACTATTTCTGGAGGCACTGATATTTCTATTATGTTGAGATATGAGGTGTTTGTGTATATTCAAATTGTACTTTACTAGATTTCTTGGTTCATTCCATGTGAGCTCTAAAGACCTAAAGTAGAAATAGCACTGCCTTTGAAGTTCAAGAATCTGCCTTCATTTCCCACCTTTAACATGTATTACCTGTGTGACATTAGACAGGTCATTTAACTTCACCTCAAATTTTACGAGTATAAAATCAGGGAGTTGGATTCCATGGTCTCTGGGATTCCTTCTGACTCTAGAGCCATGATCCTATGATTCTACAAACATTTATCAATACAAATAAGAGAAAGTCACAGAGAAGAGGGGTAGCAGTAAGTAGGTAAAGAGGGGTATAGACAGAAGACTGAGCTGCGATGCAGAGAAGGGGTCTTCTCCAAGCGATCAGAACTGGATGCATTTCAGTGAATTTTCTTTTTCTGTCATAAGCTTTCTTATTACAAATGGGTAAATTATTGCAATTTCCTCCAGTGAGATAAGTAACTGGATAGCGACATTTTATTCAGCTATAACTGTTACCTGCAGATAGGACTCCCCTAGACATGACTAGGAGTTGCCTGTGAAGAACTGAAGAAATCGTGCTGTATGTTATTCTGGTAGCTAACTCTCCTGTCAGTTTTAATAGACCTCCCCCCAATACTGACAGTTGACATCTATGTCTTTAAGTCAATAGCAGCCAGTAACTGATTGCTAGCCAGTTTCTCATCCTAATCAGCAATGTGTGTACTGACGAGTCTGGTGTGGCATGGAAAGGAAGGGAACAATCAATTCATGAGACACCAATCCAAGGGGAGCACACATGTCATGTTATTATTTTAATTAGATCTCATGAGCTAAATTTCCTGTATAACATTTCACCCAAATGCTCTGTTCTCACCCAGCAGTTATTAAGAGATGAGCTGAATGGCTCTCAGATCAGACTTGATGGAGCAGAAGGATGTTTTAAACATATTTTCAAGGTACCGCTTGCCAAAACCCTGTGGAAGTTCACTAACTACAAAAAAATGCCCTTAAGTTAAGTAGCTAAGGAAAAGTGGGAATAGATATGAACAAACATGAGGAATATAGATATAGATGCATGAGAGAATTTAAGTGGAGTTGTGTAAATATGGCACAAGGAATCTAGAAGAAACATAGTTTTATAGAGGAGAATTAATTACTTTAGGTTATCTGAGGAATTCGAGCTAAAGCAAAAGAGAAATAAAATCATAAAGTGCCAGGAAATGAAGAAATTATGGAAGTGTGAAAAAGGTAATCTATATAGATTAGAGCTATCTAAGAGAATCTAAGAGCAGTAGGTGAAACTATAAATGAATTAGGTTTTTTTTTATCATAGTCTCTGTATGGAGTATTCTTTGTTGAAGAGCTGCCAATATTTTGTGCTACAGATTTAGATTTTGCCACCAAAGCCAATTCTTTGGAATCATGGCTTTCTTATAATATAGTCACAATCAGTGTGACTTTGGAGTCATTTATGCAGTGTCCAACTTTATTTTACTCCAGCAGAGACAATGTGGGATCTTATAAAGAGCACTGACCTGAGGGTTAAGTCCTGGGTTCTAGTGCTGAGTCAGTCTCTGACACTGTATAGTTACTGAGCAAATGAACAATTTGTTTAACTTCCTCCTCTTTTAAGAGGTCAGGTTCCTTCTGGATCTACAATTCAGATTCTGTACTGACATCACTCTCCTAAACATAACCTTTCAATGTGACCCTTTTAAAACTAGAACTAAATAGGCCCTTACATAGTCTCCTTACAAGGAGCTTACATTCAAAGGTAATACTTAAAAGGAAGTGGAAAGGCAGGGGAGGAAGAAAGTATTTGGCATGATGGAGAAGTCTGGACAGTTAGGACTAGACCCAGAGGAGAAGTAAAGAAGTGAATGTGTCTGGTCCAGGCAGTTTCTCAAAATGGAGGTTCCTGAAAAGAACTTACCAGTGGGAGAAGGAAGGGACATAATCAGAGAGAACCTCCACCATGAGAAGGTAGGTGAGGTATGGTGAAAAAATGGAAAGTCCTGAGAGGAGTTATTTGCAATTTTATTTCATGATCATAGTTACCCTCTGAAATAGGTAATATAGTTAGTTGTTGATATGAATGTAAACTCCTTGAAAGTAGGGACTATTTGTCTTTTTATATCTTTCTTTGTACATATGTACTTAACACCTAGTACAACTCCTTGGTGCTGTAGGTACTTATTAAATGAGTACATAAATGATAAAGCATTTATTAAGTCCCATTTAGCTAATGCCAGGCCCTTGGTTAAATGCTAGAAATACAAATACAAGAAAGTCAAATTGTCCCCACACTCAAAGAATTTGCATTCTAATGAGGGAAGAAAACAAACAATTCAAAGTCCATTTTGGAAATAGCCCAAATGTGATTTCGATCTTTGTTTCAGGCAAGATGAGTTGAGTCCACCTATCAGAGTCTAGGATGGTTCTAGGGTTGAAATCCAAAGTTCCAATGGAAGAGGTGAAGGATGATGATGCAAGAGCAGGAGGAAATGTTGGATATAATTGATTTGAGCATTCATTTTTATTAAAAAAGAAAACAAACTAAAAACAAACCTAAAGTTTTGAGAGTTTAAATAACTTGCCAAAGGTCACACAAATGAAAGCAAAAATTAAAAAAAAATTACAACCCAGGGCTAAATAGAGCTAATTCTGTGTTTATCCTTTGGCTCTATTGACATTCAGATATTGCTGTTCACTTCTCCACTCTTGAATCCCCTATAGTCTATATTTCCTTCCTTAAACAGAATTTACTATCCAAGTGTCAATATTTGGGTTATATGAAGAAAGCTGATTTTGTCTAGAAGTTGGAAATGATTGCCTCTAAGTTTGGTATGACAGAGTTTCTTTAGTAAGACCAAAAAATATAAATAATTAGAGGCAGTGATATGAATAGATGTAGCAGTGAGTCACTGAATTAACATATCATATTCTTATACGTACTCCACTTAAGCCTTTAATTGTAAAGCTTGGAGAATGACAGCTATTCGAAAAGGGCAACCTGACCTGCATACAAAATACCTGGTAATTATTCTTCTAAATATCAAGCTTGGCAATGGGAGTAATGGGGGTAGGTCCTTCAAATAGGAAGGTTGATCATGGGAAAAGTGAGAACAAGAATAAATAACATCAAATTAACTAATAAGAGAATAAAAGGAAATGAGAACATGAGGCAGAGAGTAAATACAGTTAGACATACACACACAGACAAACCAATCTTATCCCACAATCATTTAAAAATTTTATAGATATCTTTTACTTTTATATCACTTTCATTTCCCAATATACTCCTCTTTCTCCTTTCTCCACCCCATTGAACCACTAATTAAAACAAAGACTAAGAAATAAGGGGAAAAAATAACTTGTTCAGCAAAGCTAATTGACATCATTATAACTACACAATGTTCATTTTCCACTTTGTTGCTTTCCTTTCCATTTCAGTAAATCAACAAGCATTTATTAGGTCCCTACTATGTGCAAGCCACTGTACTGTGTAGTAGGGACAAGAAGAAGAGCAAAAAATAAAATGAAATTCTGTTCTGAAGGAATATACATTCTAATGGAAGAGACAACATGTAAATAAGTAGATATACGCTACACACACACATATGTGTGCACGGATGCACTCAAGCACATGCGTGAGTACACACACGTACACACACACACACACACACACACACACACACACACACACCTGAAAGAAGAAAGAAGACAGTAGTAGTTGGAGGCGAGGGGCTGAGAGAGACTGGGAAAGACTTCTGTAGAAGATGGGATTTGAGTTGAGTCTGAAAGAAAACCAGGGAAACTAACAAGTGGAAGTGAAGGAGCATGGCATTCAGAGAGTGGGGGGACAGCCAGTACAAAGGTGGTGATATTGGAGGTGAAGTGTCCCTATTAAAGGAACTTAAAGTAGGGCAGTATAGTTTGATCATGGAGGGAAGAAAGGAGTAAAAAAAACTGGGAAGGCAAGAATGGGCCAGCTAATGAAGAGCTTAAAATGCCAAAGAGAGGACTTTATATTTGATCTTGAAGGTACTAAGGAGCTATTGGAGTTGACAGGGGGTGTACACGGCCAGAGCCATCCTTTAGAAAAGCTACTTTCATGGCCAAATGAAGGAAGGATTAGAGTGGGGAGACAAGGTAGGGAGATCAGTTACAAGGCTATTTTAGTAATCCATGGGAAAAGTCTTAAGTGCTGTAATTATAGGGTTCTGCCTATATTGCATGAATGGACATAAAAGGATATATACAAGAGATGATGTAAAGTTAGAAACAACATGACTTGACAATACATTGGATATGTGGACAGAGTGAAGGTGACAAGTTCAGGATGATAGTAGAGTTAAAAGCCTGAGTGACTTGGAAGACAGTGGTGCTCTGGATCGTCATAGATTTGGATTCTGCATTGACATCACTCCCCTAAACATAACCTTTCAGTGTGATACTTCTAAAGCTACAATTAAATAGGTAGTTACATAGGCTCTTTACAAGGAGCTTACATTCAAAGGTAATACTTAAAAGGGAGCTGAAAAGCAGGGGAGGAAGAGGGTATTTGGCATGATGATGTCTGGAGACTTAGGGGAAGGTTTGGGGGAAAAGATGAATTCTCTTTTGGACATTTTAGCTGAAGAACATCCAATTCAAGATGACCAAGAGGCAGATTGAGACATGTAACTAGATCAGAAGAGAGATTAGGACTGGATATATAGATATGGGGATCACCTACCTAGAGAAAATAGTTGAAGCAATGGAAACCCATCAAGTAAGAGAGAATAGAGCAAAAAGAGAAGAGGCCTCAGGACAGAGTCTGGTTAGTGGGATACACATGGTTAGTAGGCATGACAAAGGTAAAAACACAAAACAAAACAAAGCAGTAAACTATGAGGACTGCTCAGGTAGATAGGAAATCCAAGAGAGAGAAGTGTCATGAAAACATAAACACATACATTGTATAACAATATAAATAACCATATCCATAGGTATATGTTTGTTCGTGCATAGATGTACAATATACGTGTGTATGATATATTATAATGTGTATGCATATGCATCCATACATAGAGAGGAGAAAGAGCCCAAAACAGAGACAGAAGAGCAGTAAAGGGAAGCAGGGAGGGAGGGAGGGGGGAAAGAGAGAGAGAGAGAGAGAGAGAGAGAGAGAGAGAGAGAGAGAGAGATTTTGATGAATTGGTCCTGAAAATATATGTATATATACATATACATACATACATACATACATACATACATACATACATATACATACATACATATATATATATATGTATATTCAGGATCTATGATCTCAGTAGTATAGGTTGTCCATCTACCAAGCTAGTTTACAATCCCTCTATCCTTTAGTAGATGGTATTTATGGTTTGTGGTGGCTGAAACTATTTGTCACCAAGTCTCCAGTCTTCTGTTGACAATCCTCTAAATACTTAGCGTGGCTAGTAAGATATATAGAGGCATTTTTGGCTTATAACTGGTCTTTCCATTCTGTGGCAGAGCCTTCAAGAATTCAATTCTAATTCCTTGCTCTAGGTCTATGATCCTATGATCCTATGACATACACTTCAAAGTAAGTGTTGTTTGTCCTTCACTTTCGAAGCGGACCAATGACATCACAAGGTGATGTCTTGACGTGCATGTGAATTGAATTTAAGTGAGACAGCATTGCACAAAATCATCAGCCTCACTAGTGAAGACAAAAGTCAAGATGACTGGCCGTGGCCCAGGAGGCCATAGATTATCTTGGGGTCTTTGATGTCTGGACAGCCCCAGCTTCTGCTGCCTTCATGGCCATTGGAACAAATTATTCTCATCTACCCATTCCTTTGGGGAAGATTTCACAAGTTTGGGGTGGATATCCCCCAAATTCACCCTCAGTTTTGAGGATTATCTTTTATCCTCAACCTGGTTTAGCCTCTCTGTATGGTTTTACTGGGGTGTGGCCATTGCACTTGCTAAAGCTTCTTAGAGTCACAGGTGAGAGTTGAATGAATTGGGTGGACACTAAAGGGGGCTGAGCAGCACTGAAAAGAGCTCAGCAAGCCCTTACAACACAGATGCTAGTCCTCCCTGAATACTCCAAAAAAGCAAAGAGGAAGGCCAGGGCTTAGCATTCTCTCCATCATTTTTGCAATTGTCTCTTATTAGATTTATTTATTGCAATCACAGTTTAAAAGTGAATAGGCTGTTGACTTTAAATATATTAGGCCTGAGGCTAATGATTTGGTCCTCTGATGCTTCAGCACCTATTTCAAGATTAAACTGGAAAATCCAGGCTATACTAAATTATGTCATCATCCTGTCCTGGCATCAATTCATTCATCTCATTTAGAAAGGCATATAAAGGAGGAAATGGGGTTGTTCCACTCTGTTCCCCTTTGTCCTACCCCTTAAGAAAAAGGAATAAAATTAAAATATTTACATATCACTTTCAGTTTTGGAAAACTCTGTGAGGTGTTATTATTTTTTTTGTAAGTGTTATTTCTAACGCTATTTTACAGGTGAGAAAACTAAGGCAGATAGATTAAGTGACTTGTCCAAGGTCTCACAATCAGTAAATACTTGAGGTAGAAATTGCTACAGATTTTCCTCAGTCTGAATCCAGGACTCTATCCACTGAACCACCTAGCTGTCTTAAAGAAGACGCTGGGACTGAGACAAATCTTAAAAAAAAAGTTTGCTCTTTGAACATTTAAATAAGCACAGCTTAAAGGAAGAGGGACAGGTATCATTAAAAGATTCCAAAAAGAAATTGGAAATGAGACCACAGAGAGCCTTTACTACCATGGCTAGAGTACAAATGAATATTTCATAAATGTATTTACAAGAAGAGCCTGAATCAGTAGCCTCTCAGAATGACACAGGGTAGGGAGGCATTATTCTATACTTCTTCATTGAAAGAAGTTGTTTAATAAGACAGACTCATGGCAAAAGTATAATCGATAAATGCTTTGCACAAAAAGAGACTTCTAGTGAAAAAAAATGAGCACATCATTTGTATTCAAATGGCAACCTTTCTCCGGAACTTTTGGGGGTGTTGAGAGAGGGTGACTTGAGAAATACTGGAATCTAGCTAGTGTACTGAGCTCCAAATGGAGTAAAGTGATGGGGAAATTACAAGGCTATCAGCTTGACACTTATCAAATGCAAATAAGGAGGGCAAATGAGACAAAGGCTTGCTGATGGTGAGGGAAGCCATTAAAGCCCAGGATCCTGCATGAATTTTAAAGACTGAGTGCTATTCCTGACTAACCTTCCTCCAGATATTAGTGATTACTATTCTTTGTTTGGATTAGATGGTCCTCTTTATGCAAATGTCCATCCTAGGGGAAAAGATAAGGGAAAGGAGGGGAAGGAAAGGAAAGGGGAGAGGAGGTGCCTGTGAGCTTCCAGTTCTCATTTAGATATGACTGTCATTCAGATTACCAGACAAGAGGAGCATGGCAGAGTATTTTAATAATGTTAACACATTAAACTTTTTTATTTTTGAGAATTTGCACTTGTGGGCCAAAAAATACAGTACTACACATAGAAGCAAATGAGCCAGAGTAACAATTAGCTGAGCAACATTGATCACACACATATGTGTGTATGTGTATATGTATGTGTACGTGTATGTATATGTGTGCATATTTATGTGTGTATATACAATATACATATGTACACATACATACATATATCTATATGTTATATATGTATATGTGTATGCACACATACGTGTTTATTTATAACACATTTTAAATCTATAAAAACTTGAAACAACTTGGAAGCCATTAATAGTTGAAGGATATTCCATATGTCATTCCATTGATCACCTACTCTGTGTTCTTCACTGTGCTGGGCACTTTGATGGAGGTATGCTATGGTGGCCACTCAACTGTAAAAATCTTAGACCTTCTTGAAAGACTAGAATACAGTGGAAAGAGGAACAGGTTTCTTATCAGAAGACCTGGCTTCAGCTCTCTGTCCTTCCACTTACTCTGTGTATATTCCTTGGGCAAACCATTTTATCTCTCTGTAACTCGGTTTCCTCATCTGGGTTGGACTAGAAAACTAAAATTGGGGCAGGGTGAGCACATCATTTGTTTGGGACTCCCCAGAGCTAAATCCTCTTCTTTAGTCAAAATTTTCTGTGTCATTGTGCAAAAACATTCTATCATCACATACCTTTCTTTGGGGGTATACTGAGAAAAAACACCATAGCTCCTACTTCCCTCCCACCAACCACCAACTATCCCCTTTCCCCTCCCTCCCTGAAATGGGAACAAATAATATCTAGTAGACTACATTACAACATCAAACCATTGATGTCCCACTCAAGATCCACAGGCCACATGCTGTCCACAATAACCCTAAGTGCAACTTGAATCTGATTAAAATATTATTGGAAAATATTTAACAAAATAAATGAAATACAACATATAATTAAAATGCTAATATGTGCTTTTCTAAGTCAATATGCCAACCCACAGGGATGCTTATGTATGGTTAATGGCCCCTTTTCTATTTGAGTATGACATTATTGATCTAAAAGTATCCCTTATGGGACTGATGAAGATACTCTAGAATCAATACTGCTAGTGCAGTGAGTTGGGGACAAGATAAGGGGGACTGCCCTTCAGCTTCTAGGGAAGGCTTCTACTTTAACCAGGCAAACATAGCAGCAACTATTTTGTTTTCTTTCCTTTACACTGGGAAAGTATTTGGAGGGGTGAGTGGGGGAGCTGAAGCACCTTAGGGTGGGATTATTTCCATGTACTTGACCTGAGATTATTGAAGACTTGAGAGATAATTGGAAGGAATCTGAGCATTTGGTCAATCTCAGGGTACTAGTCAATGCTCTAATTGGTTGGGAGATAAACTAACTGAGTTAGACAGAAGGCTTTCAAGTTCACAATGTCTGAATCTAGAATCGCCATGCCTGGATCTAGAATCATTGATGGAGACCTATTTGGAGATGAGATTCCCTGCTATATTCTAGATTGTTGGGCAAGCTGCTATTGGGAGAAAGGTGAACAGGAACCATAATGCAAGAGAAAAATTTAAGAGTAGAAATCCTTGTCTTGCACTTGTCTTAGAGTTGTGATGCAGATAGCTGGATCTCCTTCCGAGACAGGGATACTCAGGATTACTCCCCTCTATAGTGGCTTAACGAGGCCCACAACACACACAAACACACCTTCCTTTGGCAAAATGCTAGCCTACATACCCAGCTGGGGGTTGAACCAAAATAAAGGAGCAGAATCCACTTGTAGACAAATTGCAAGAGTCTACATGTAGAAAGGAAGCTCTAATCTTGGCATTTGGAAGAATTGATTTCAATCCTGTCTCTGCCACATATAGGCTGCGTGTCCCTAGCAATTCCATTAAACTCTCAGTGCCTAAGACAACTTGATAAAATGATCAGTTATAAAGAAAATGCCCATCTGCACTGTTACATAAAGTTCTTCATTTAAAAAATTCCCTAAACCAATAACATCCCTGTTTTGATTCAAAGAAAAAAATGAAAACTTATTGTCTGTGATAAATTTTGTTCAGTTCATGCTACAAGTGACCCAGTGTCTGTATGTGATACTTTGGGAAGAGGGTAGTTCACTTGTTGCCGTTGTTTAGTTGTTCAGTCACATCCAACTCTTCATGACCCTGTAGACATCAGGCCCTTATGTCCTTGACTAACTCCTGAAGTCTGTCTAAGCTTATGTTCATTGCTTCCTTGACACTATCCATCTCATCCTCTGGGTGGTTCACTAGAATGTGTTTATTTCCGTGAGCTTTTTTGTGAGTTCACTCATATCTTCAAACTGTCAATAGGTTATTTCTTTGACTTTTAGAGCTTTGTGCCTGCAAAGGGCATTGGTAAAAAAATTCTAGTTGGTGTTACATACTAAGTTTCCTAGATCATCTGGGTGAAGAAGAGGAGGAGGAGAAGGAGTTAAAGCTGGGAGAAATCATAAAACGTACACCCCAAACTTTCATGTCATGTGAGAGCCCTTAAGTGCAAGGCTTGCTTGTTATAACTGTAATACTAATAAATTTCCAAGAAAACTTTTTCACAAAAAAAGTTTTGTAAAGCTCAAAGTAATACAACAGTAAAAGTGTCACTTTTTGCTTTTGGGGGGCAAAACCCTGGAGATTTCTCCAACTAGGTATTTCTATTTCAGCCAATCTCCTGGAATAAGTCAAAGCCTCAGGGATGAAATGTGTCCAAGATGTTCTTGGGCCAGAGTCGTAGTTAAACCTGTCCACTTAGCCAAGCCTTTTCTATCCATTTAAAATCCCAAACTATGTGCAACCAATGAGACATATTAAAAACCATCTCTACCCTCAAGAAGCTGGTAACCTGTGAAAACAAGACAAACACTTATGAGTCAGGTAATTCACAATAAAAAATGGTATGTGAAAAATGTGTGAGTAGTGCAGATAGATAAGTTCTGTAGTTCAGAAGAAGGTTAGATTGACTCTGGACTAGGGTAGTCAAAGAAGGCTTCATAGAGGAGGTATAATTTGAACAATATATAGTACTAAGAGGGGCAGAAAGGGGGTAGGCAGAATGTTCTACGCAAAAGTTATATTATAAGCAAAAGCCCAGGGAAAGATGGCAAAATGGAAAGCAATGTGTAGAGTGAAGGGTCTGAGTCCCTGGAGAAGAATAGACACCCAGTAGAGGAAAAGATGGTAGAGAAGGGGTGAAGAGCCACTATTGTGGGTCATCTCAATTTTGCTAAAGGCTAGTCCTGAGCATAGAAATGGCTCCCGAATGTCTAACTTGACTGTTCCTACAACAGGAGTTTCCACCAAGCTTAGCACTGCTAGTGCTCATTAAATATTAAATCATGTGTGGCAAAAACAGTTTCAATCTCAGTTCAACAACCTGGCTTGAATATTGAATATGTTCAATTCAGCACAAATGATGTAGGACCATTAAGAAAAAATTGGAAAGATGTCTTTCTGGATGCTCCAAACCACCATGTCAAGTGAAGGACTGTTATAGGCTATTAGACATGTGAAAATGCATTAAAGATGAATTATAACTAGCTTCACCTAAATAACAACAAAAATCATAATAACTTATATTCAGATAGTGCCTTTGTGGTTATATATGATATAATTTGGTTTTCTCTATAATCCTGTGAGATATTATAACAGTGTTATGGTTGAGGAATGTAATAGACAGAGGGGTTAAGAAACTTTGCTTTGGTGGGATAACTTCAGCATTTGAGTCTCAAACACAAGTCATCTGACAGTTGGCCATTTCTCTTTCCATAAAAGTAGATTCTAGAATCCAAGTCTCAAGAGTTCTTCCCGCTTCACCATGTAGTCTCCCTTAGAAAATTGGAGACTAAAAACAATGAACTAGAAAATTATCTCCCACAAATCTCTATCACTATCATTAATTACCCAAGGCTTTTTCCATTGAAATTGAATATTATTCTTTGTCACTATAGGTAAATTTATTTTAATGGAGAGAGTGTGAACATCTTCCTTGTTTCCACAAAATCTTCTCCCAGGACTATTGTAGTGAGGATGGGGCTATGCTGCTGAGGTAGGAACCATAGACCCTATTACAGGGTTAATTGAAGAAGGTTTAGAAAAACATTCCAGTCTGCAAAACTGAAAAAAAAATTAGAGATAGGGAGGAAAACCGGTAACTACTGAACAATGATTATGATATTCAGAATTTCTATATTACTTCAAGGTTTGCAAAGCATTTAATAAATACTATCACATTTTATCTTTACAACAACTTTAGAGGTAGAGGCTATTAATATTCCATTTTAATGATAAGAAAATTGAAGCAGAGAGAAGTTAAGTGACTTGCCCAGGATCACATGGCTAGTAAGTGTCTGGAGCCAAATTTGAACTCAGGTCTTCCTGACTGAATGAGATAATATCTGTAAAACACTTGTGAGAAATGTGGTTGTGGTGATGACAGGATTCCCTAGGCAGGGTCAGGAAGTAAGCCCTAGACATGCTTCCATAGATCATTGCTTTCCTGGTTGCATAACCTTAGGAAGATCCACGTGATAGCCCATTCTCACCCAAAGAACTTGGAAACAGAGTGGGCAGAGGAAGGCATTTATTATGCTTCTTGTGAGAAAGCAGGTGCGGCATTGTTTCAACAATCTGGCTAGCAGCTGTTGTGGGGGTGAAAGACCAACACAAGTCCAACAACAAGCATGCTACCACCATGCTGCAAAAGCCCAGGTTCTTTTGATCTGCTTTACTAAGGAAAGCAACATTGAGGGGTTAACAAGCTTACTTTAATTCAGCATACAAATACCATTCACTTAGTTCAGGGGAAAAAGCCAGCAACCTGAACTTCAGAGCAAATACAAACAAATTATAAATATCAACTGACAGACCAAATACAATTCATAGTTACCAACATTTAGGTTCAGCCTGGGAGCTCATAACAAGGGCTGGCACAGAGTCATGCACACCACCATGGCTGTGGGTAAGAGCTCCAGAAAATAGAAAGCCAACACCTGGTTTTATGTCTTTTTCAGGGTCAAGGGTGAGTCACACATGTGACTCACCCACGTGGCCTGAAATCATGGCAAAGAGGTGACTTAAAACCATGTGGTCTAAAAGCCTCTGATGTCCCAAATATGCTACTCAAACCCATGTAAACTAGGCCCTCCTCTGAGGCAAGGAGGTCACCAAGGACTCCCAATCTAATCAAGGAAACAAAGGCCAAACTCTCCAAGGGCACTTGGTTGAACTGAGTGCTAAGAGCCTATTTCCATTGCCAACACAGGTGCTTACTAGGAACACCCATACCAATACAAAAGCAGGAATGAGGTTAACCAGTTCTACTCTCCTTGTCTGAGTTAGGATTAGTTTACATTCTTCATTTCCCTATATTCCCTTCTTAATTTTTGCAGATTATGCAGATTACATGGGCTTCGTAGTGAGGATACTTGACCAGAGAATGCCTCTGTCCCTGCGCTTGCTCTCCCTGACATCACTAAGCCCTTTTCATCTTTTTGTGGCAAATCAGCCCTTAACCCTGACGCTCCCCTTCCTGACTCCGACAATTTTTCTGTCTATTTACAAAGAACGGGGACCCCTCACATCTTCTTATCCACTGCCTGGGCCATCAACTCGGCTGCTCCCCTGAAGCAATCAGCAACCGTGCAACCGGTGCTGCTGCCCGAGCAGCATCCCTCTAGGAAGCCACCCCTCTTCTTCTTGTCTCAGACCCCCTCCCCTCTGCTACCCCTCCTCCTTCCTATTCACCCTCGGATGATTCCTTCACAGCCAAAAGAAAAAAAAAAGGGTGGCCTATGTGTGGCCCTGGGAGAGGCTTGTTGTTTCTATGCTAACAACTCTGGGGTGGTGCGGGAAAGCCTGAGGTTGGTATGCCAAAATATTGCCAATAGACAAGACAAAGGGAGCTGGAAAACTCTGAGAACTGGTATCAGTCCCTGTTCCGTACATCCCCTTGGCTCACTACCCTGGTGTTGGCCTTGCCTGGCCCCCTCCTCCTCCTCATTATAACTCTGGTTGTGGGCCCCTGCCTCATTAATTGTTTTCTGCAATTTGTCAAGTCCCGCATAAACTCTGTTAAACTGCTATTGATTAGGGATCTCCATTACTGATTTGCAAATCCCAGTCCCCCTGATTCTTGTAACAGATCCCCTGAGAATGTGTCAAGGAATTGACACACTTTGAAAAAACATTGGGGAATGTTATGCCCTGCCCCACCCCCTCCAGTTTCTCCATCTTGCCCCAGCTCACCCCACTGTTTTTACTCCCATCTCCACAAACCCCACTGTTTGTACTCCCATCTCCATGGACCCCACTGTTTGTGTTCCCTTCTCCACGGAAATAATCCTGCCTCAGCTTGTCCCACTCTTTGTGTTCCCATCTCCACAGAAATCAAATTGTGTTCTTTCCCTTTAAGTACCCTGTCTCTACTCCTACTCGGGGCTGTTTGATTTGAGCGTTTGATTTGAGCAATTGCTCCGAACAATTGTATGCTTGAATAAATCCACATCCAAATTTATATCCAGGTCTCGCTGGCTTTTTTTGGCACAACACCCACAGCTATTGATTACCTCCCAATAACTTCTGTGGGAGCAAAACAAGATACCATAATATCCCTTCTTACACACTTCACGCAGTGCTTGACCCATTGTAAGTGGGTCAATAATTATTTCCCCCGACCTGATTCCAGGTCTAGTCCTTTACCACTGTGCAACCTAGCTACATCAAAGGACTTTACCTTAATCCAAGCTGTTGACACCCCCTCTGGAATTTATAGATATTTCCAAATGAATGGTTTCAAAGATCAAGTATGACTGTATTTGCAGTTATTCTAATAGAGCTCCATCTTGAAATAGGCTCCTAAATTATTGGATCATAGAATTTAGAACTGAGTAGGACGTTAGAGATGATTTAGTCCAGTCTCCTCATTATATGAATGAGGAAAGCAATTCAGAAAGATTAAGTCAATTTCAAAAAATTTAAGCTGGGTTAGTACTCCAAATTCAATCCTTTTTTTGCCCTGTACTGTTAGGGTAGAGAAACAATCTTCTGGAGAGTTCACTCTATCAATTAATTAGCCACACTATTTCTGGTGAAAGAGTCCTTTACTAGTTGACTTGACATATTTAGTGGCAGAAATGTAAGGCATTTTCAAAGCTTTTCTATGGTATATTTACAGGCTGGTCACCTGAATCTTATCCCTAAGCAAGTCCTTCGGGTCCAAGCCTTATTGAACCCTGCTCAATTCCTCTAAGCTCTGGCCCATGTTTATAATGGCAGAGGTAATAAATGGGAAGCCCTTAGGGTGAGACCCAGTTACTCATTAGATACTTCTGATACAAATGGCACCAACAAACCATGGTCCTAGATCACTCCTTTTTATAGGGATTAGAATTTACTAGTTGGGACTGCATGAATCACAAGCAGCCTGGGAAATTGGGAGACTAATAATTGGGTCATTATATTCTAGCCAGCAATACCAGTGTCCCATCTCATTGCTTTTAATCCTGCCCTCTATCCAAGTCAGAATTTTCTGGCCTGTACTGGAGTTTTGCTAATTTGTTTTGCTTGAGGCTCATGGAAAATATAGTCCTTCTTCCCCATCATGTCTTTGTTACATAAGCGTTAAGGAGTAAATGCATTTCTATTCCATTTGCAAAAGACTTGCACAAGTGATTGGGATAGAGGATAATAGGCTATTGAAAAATAACTTCCCAGGATTGTATTATGCTGGCAAAAGTGTTAAATTGATCAAGGGATTGGGTTGATCAAGGTGAGCATAACAAAGAACCAGCTTAAGTCCAATAATTAAAAGGGAGATGACAATGTGTAGTTGCAGAGAAGCTATAATAGTTATTCTTCCCTTCTCTTCCCAATATTTAGCTAATGAAGGCATATGACCAATGGAAAAAACATACATTTTCCATGAGGTGCCAAGACTCAGAGATTGATCTGACTAAAATTTTCGGGATTTCAATCTGATCAAAATTGACACAGGATGAATGCATCAGGAAAAGAAGGGGGAGCCACATGGAGAAAAGGGCCATGGTAACATCTGGTGGACAAAGTGAGGAGCTAAAGCAAAATGATAGAAAAAAAAATTCTACTACAAAAGAATAGTGGAGTAGGTGGGGGAGGTCCTCTGAGCAAGGATCTAATATTATACGAAAGGATCTTCTCAATCTTTGATTCAGCTCTACCAGAACTTAAAAAAGGATATTGCTATGTTTGTTGAGTAGTGTGTTGGTGTGATGCAAAATGCATTTATATGAACTTATAAATTTCCTATTGAGCTGGGATAAGGATTCAAATCAAGCAATATGCACATCATCTAAAATACCCCACCTTAAACCCAAGAAATAATGTAAAATCTAGAGTTGAGTAGAAATCAAGTTACAGTTCCTTATTAAATTATTGGTCCCTTTTTTGTGGATTGCTGGTTGTCCTAGTGTGGGTTGGATTGGTCTGATGAAAGGAGTGGAAGAAAGTCTAGAAAAGGATGAAAATGTGAAGCATTAACTTTATTACTGTGATAAAGTTAAGTTGGCAAGTTTGGGGTAGGATAGATGGCAAAATGTTAGTGGTTGTCATTTTATGGCTTCCTGCATTTGTATAGTAAGTAGAGTGTGCATGTTGTGGTAGATTGCACAGGGGAGTTTCTTTGTCATGGGACGGAGAGATGGTACAAGAATAGGCTAGGTAAGGGAAGTGGGGAGAAACTAAAGGAGAGTTATTAGCTTTGTTTTGTGAAACATACCAAAAGAATATACAGACAGCAAGAGTATGGATAAAGCCAGCTGTGGAAGCAATAATGATACTTGTGAGGGAGATAGCAGCACCAACCAACCAGGCCATGTCACCTGCATTGACAACCATCAGAAATGGAACTCTATGCATGGAACTCATGGGAAATACACCAAAGATACTATCCCAGTACACCAATATTGATATATTTGCTTTTCTCATGAGTAAATTTTCAGCAAAGAATATATTTTAGCTTATATCTCCATTGAAAGGGCTGTTCTATTGCCCCTCTTTCCTGTGGCATGAATGGTTAAAACCACTGCCTTTTAATCCAAACATATCCTTACTATGGATTTATTGAACTTAGATTTCAAGCCTGGAGCATTAGAATCAGATTCTTCCCTTTGGTGGAAATAATGGTGACTCCTCAATCTGTCACCAATTTCTATCTTGCCTTCCTACAGACTTGGAGAATTTTCCCTTAGTTAAGCTTGGAGCCTCTCTCTTGGGTGAGCTGAGATGTCTCACTCTGTTGTAGAGCACATTCACCTTGAGTATTTTCTAACCTATAGAACGACAATTTATTTTTGCTATCTGCTTGGGTAAATGGTTATTCTCTATTCACTATTTGTGATGGTATTTTATATAACTAGTATGTGATGGGAAAGGATCAAGTCCACACAAGTAAACTTATGGTAGCATCTTTCTCTAGGAAAGAACAGGAAAGTGGCTTGAACCCTAGACCAGAAATATTAGGAGGGCAGATAGACGTAATTCTAGTATAGTATTCTCTCTCACAAGGAAATAGAGGCTCAGAGACATTTTCGTAATCACATAGATCATGCGTCAGAAGTAGGATTCAGACTTAGGTTTTCCTAATTATGAGTCTAACAAAGTACATTCTTCGCAGATCTTTGTTATTTCCAAATTTTCATCTTCTGATTTTCCTTACCAGACCTAACTAGGAAATTTTCAGCAGCCATCAATGGAAAACAAAATAAATGACAAAGACATTTAAGAAAATTTGGAATGTATACACTGTCTGAATAAGGGCTCTCTATTTAATAAATGGATCTGCAGTTGATTACTATTTTTAAGTGTGTGTAACCATGAGATGGTGCTGTGGGAGTAAACAGCTAGCTACCATGATCTGTCTGAAGCCATTAGCAAGACCTAATTGTAGACTTACAGTCAATCACCTACCTACTATGTTCACTACATTACCTCTCCATGGGCTCTTCCTCTCTTTCCTTTCTTTTACATCTGTCACTCAAATACTTCTACTACTATAGCATTATCTTAGCAAGCAGCTTAATTAGATTAGGTAAAAAGTAGTAAAAATAAATATGTTACTTCCACTGATTATTGACTATATAGTCTATTTAATCCCAAGATCCAGACCTTTTCAAAAACAGAAATCCTTCTGAGTTTGAAGGACTTGAAGGATCTTCTCTTAGCACAGAGCTAAACCAGCAGTTGTGTCTGATTTCAGTCTCTCTGATCTACTTTTTCAGTGTGAGATACAGAGAAAGGAATTTATCTGATCACAAAGGTTTCAGAATTGATATGTATCATTGATCCTAGAATGACACCCAATAGGCATGGCAGCATGAATTATGGAAGACCACTTTCATTCTCAAGTTGGGAGTTGGGGTCTGTTTATTGCTTCCTTCCCTGCCAGAAACCAGAAATCACTGTTTTTGGCTGCTCATCTCTTTGGGGTTCTAGTACTTCTGTGTCTTTGACGCCCCATTTTCATTGAGAAGGAGCAGTGCTCCTAAGTCCAGAGAAACTAGGAGCCCTTCTGTTTTTTTTTCTCCTTTTCATCTCTCAACATTCACTTTCTTTCCTGTGTTTCACATCAACCCCTTGCATGTCATCTCCATTATTTCAGGAAGACAATAAGTCAGATGAAGCTATACCAAACAGCAAAGTACTGGTACTGTGTCTAGAATTTCCCCTCTGAGTGTTTATCATGGATAGGAGAAGTTGTTTCATTATTGTTGCATTTTGGAAGATAGAGAAGGAACTGAAAATAGAGGAGAAACAGAAAGGGGGCAGATAGATCACAATAACACTTTGTAGGAAGCAAGCCAGAGAGACCTTCAATGTACGTTGGGTTCAATTGAATTAGTCCATGAATGAGTCATTGTCTGGCTAATAATTTACGACATTAAAATATGAACTGATACTTTGTTGGCACAGGAAGCAATTATGCAATGCCTGAAGTGGAAATAAAGCAGAAAAGGTTTCTATGGGCAATTGTATGCTGTATTGCAGGAGAAAAGTGAAGATGTTAAAAGAATATAAAATATTGACGGCAGTAGATTTGCTTTCACAGGCACAAAATGTCAATAGATAATATCAGTGAAAGCATCAATTAATATCATTTGGTCCGAAGATAAGAAGAGAGCCTGCAAGTTCCATTCCAATATGCATTTTATATGTTTGAGGGCATATTCTCAGGAAGCCATTGAGTTTTCTGTATTCACCTTCCAGGGGCAATGACATGTCAGAGCCTCCACATTTCCCTGATACCCAAGTCCTTGGGCAGGCACACTACTGGATGAAAATGGGATCCAGGGTGATGACTGGCTCTGTGACAGCTTCTATGAGTCCATGACTTATTTCTGAGGTGACACGAATTGGCACAGACTTTGCAAAGTTATTTTCTAAATGGTTAAGTCTCTGTAGGATCTAATGAGCATCTTCACAAGATAATTAGGTGTGTGGTTGCCAATGACATTCACCTCGTCCTTCAGATAACTCTGTCAGCCAACATGTATGCCTGCCAGCAGGTCCACCAGCTCTCTTCATTCCATCCCACAACATAAGCCAACTCCACAATTCCAGAAGAAGAGAGGACACTCTGTAGTGTTTGGGGAGAGGCCTATGCTGCACCCCTCAGCCAGATAAAAATCAGTGAAAAGCCAGATGTGTCAGGTGACCCTTTGTAATCAAGATGCTGATTGAATGGTGATTTTCTGCACTTGGGTACTTTTTTATGATGCTAGCTAGACTCTTTTACACATGTTTAGAAATGTAGCCACACATTATAGTGCATTCCTGCATGTAGCTCAATATAATTTGGGAGGCATCAGCAGAGAAATGATGATTATTGCTATCCTGGAGGATTGTTGCAAGGAATGTATCCAGTTCTGGAGCCCTAGTCACCACGAGACCACCTGAGGTGAAAACCTGATAAATTAATCCATTCCTTATTGCAGTATGTCATTCTTCGTTTTTAAATATATTCAGTTTATCTGTCACCATCTAGGGGAATGAATAACTGTGAGGCAAGCTATTCCCTGAAACATTTTCAGATAAGATGATGATTTTTTGTAAAAATTGTATTTTTATGTAAACTGCAGCCAAAATGTAGTCGGATTGCAGCATGAGAGCACATCCGTCTCCAAATTATGCACCAAGCGGCATCTGATGACCTTGAAAGTGTATATGTTTGGAAGGGTTTACTACAACATTTAAATAGGTCTATATTTTAAAATATATAACATTTCTATATAAAATATAACAAAATATGTGTGGTCGTTAAAAACTTAAAATCAATGCTTCAAGTTTAATACCATAAAAAATGAATTTCCATAAAAATATGCATAACAGATAGACAGCTGTAGAAGATAGAACACCAGATTTTTTTGGATGAAACATAAAATGCTTTTATCAATTTGGATTACCTGTACATAAAGACATTTTCTCTTCAAACTGCTGAAATAGCAAAATAAAGTATGTTCCCTATATTGTTTCCTAATACTAAAAGAAATTACAATTGGGACCAACTGTCCTGCTTAACAAACAACCTTAGGCTTTCTGCTTGGCATAAAGATGAGTATTAGTTAGATCCCTTTTCTTTCCTGTCAGAGGGCAGACATAATAAACCCATTTTTCTCTTATTGGGAAAGTGGGATTAGTAGTATGTCATTGTCTACAAAAGAAGTTTGGAAAAATAAAATGAAGCAGCAGAATTCACTTATATAGGTTGTTTTCAGAGTAGTCATTATCGGACTGAATTCCAATATTATGTTTAGAAAATTGCTGATTGTTTGAGTGAATTAAATTAAATTAAATTGTGTTTTCATTTGTGTCTGTAGTTTCATGACTCACAATGAACCATGAAACACCATTCTATTTGCTGGTAACTTGAGGCTGACAGTCATCCAAGTAGCAGCAGAAAGATGCATCTCCTGTGGGAGCAAGCTGCAACCTACCACAAACCAGGGTTTACTTTATAGAAGTGGTGTCAAGGACATGATCTAGGAAATATAAGAACAAAATAGAAGATGGGTTAGTCATATACCAGTTAGGAAGTTCAACTGATGGACAGTCTGTGTGCACTGTCTCTATCCTCTTGCCTTCAAGAGAGTGTGAGGAAGGTCTTCAGCATGTTGGTTGAATTCCCTGAGGTGAAAGGAGGTCATGGATGACAGTCACAGGGAATTGGAAGGGATGGTTTGCAACAGGAAGGATTACCCCAATCAATTGGATCACAGATCCATTAACATATTGGGGTATTACCATTATTGCGTATGTAATCACAAGCATAGACCTCAGCAGTTGTAAATTAAACAACACTGATGGTATTCAGAATCAGAAATTCAAAGAATTTTTCCTTCTCAAGCTAATTCATAATGTTTAGTTAGAGAAGAAAAATTAACTTGGTCATGCTACTCTTAAATTCTTGGACATGAAGGCACCTATAAATCTTTTGAGAATCTGCTGAGCATGGTCCTATAGTCAACCTTTTAAGAAGCCTTCAGTAAAAGCTTTCTTACCAGAGAAATAAGGGAGACATTAATTACAACGATTCCCACAAAAGCAAACAAGAAATCTTCTGTGGCAGCTGACCGGCAACTAATACCATTTATTACAGTTGATTGCCAAATTCTTGCTAAAGCTTTTACCCCCTGATTGGAAAACATTCCCAGATATTTGTCTGGAGCACAAATGACTTACTGAGAGTAGATTTTATTCAGACAGTTTCAGGAAAGTTTTCCATTTTATCCACCAAGCATTCTGGAGAAGAGGTAGCTTTGTGCTTTGGACTGTTTCCAAATTGAGCAAAGGTATAGGCTAAACCTCCTTTCTGGCAGCATTTGAATGATTAATTTGCAGTTTTTTTTTCTTCTGGTTCATTTGCTAGACTTCTTAGCTGATATTCCTCCAATCCCAGTGGACATCATGATCTTTCTGTACAACCTTCTATTTATCTATATCCATCTGTAACAAGGAACATTGGTCCTAAAGATGGGGAAGAAGAGGAAGTGAAAGCTGTCTCATTCTTCTAGGTAGTTGGACATTGAGGTAAGGAGAGATTCAAAATGTTAGAACTTTGACCTCTGAGGTCCTTTAGAGTTCTATGTCTATGACCCTATGACTCATATAGATGCACATGGAGGGAGACCTATCCCTCTCCTGGAATCACCAACACCTGTAAAATGTGGCCTTTTTCCAAGGAGCAATTCAGATCAACTACTATTCATTTGTTCACACCAGGAAGTCTGCTTAAAGTCAGAGCAGAAGGCAAAGAGGAACTTTACTGGGAACAATAGTTTGGCAATAGTTACACTTTTGTGTGGACCTGCCCACCTATTACTTGAATCCTATTCAAACTCTCTTTTCAACATATTTCTTTACAATTATGTAAAACCCTCACCCCCAGAATATGCCAGCAGAGTTGAACTCCATTCTAACCTGTGCATTTCTTCGTGACTTATACCACCAAACACTGACCTCCCCAGCCTATATTTGGGTCATCCCTGTTCGGTAAGGCCACTAGGCCTCTGAATACTGCCAGTATCTTCCAACTGTGGCCTGAGACCCCAGACTTTGATCTTAACCTTTTCTTTATTAGTGGGGCCAATTACTCTGTCCCAATAACTTGGTCTCACCCCCCAGTCCTGGCCAGTTCTGGCCTATACTGTTCTTAAGCCATCCACAAAGCAGGCCTGTCACAGAAGAGCCCCTAGAAAGCTGTGTTAGAAGAAGAATAAGAGAATAGGCAACACCCACCAGGAGAAAAAAAAATATGCTCCTGCTGCAAGGGGCATAACTTATGAGTTATTTCACCTTCTGCTACCAGAGTTGGTGCTGGAATCAACTATCATTTTAATCTTCCCCGGACAACTTAAAAAGTAAGTTTATTGTCTGAACCTGTGATCTTGATGTAGGCAACTCCTGGTGAGGAAATTGCTCTCCCAATGCTCATTTGCAGGGGCTCTACAAATTTTAAAATTAAGAGAGTTGTTTGGAGCGCAGGGAAGTTATGTGATTCGTTCGGGGTCACGCAGCCAATGGATGACAGAAGCAGGATGTTAACAGGAAGAGCTTCAGCCAGCTCTCCATCTATTATTCAATTTGGTTTCTCTGGACAATTTATAGAGACTTAGTTCATATAAATCATTACATCAATGACCTTCTAGTAATGTCTTGTATTTTACAGTTTACAAAACACTTTCCTTAACACATATTTGATCCTCACAACAAACTTATGTAATAGGTAGGAAATCCAGTCCTATTCCCATTTCACAGACTCAAAGAGTTTAAAAAAATAATGCTTCAATCTGCATTCAGAGTTCATCACTTCTCTTTCTGGAGGTGGATAGAAGTTTTCATCATGAGTCCTTTGGAATTGTCTTGTACCATTGTCTTGATCAGAGTAACTTAGTCTTCAACAGTTAATCATCCTTACAATATTTCTATTACTATGTACAATATTCACCTGGTTCTGCTCACTTCATTTTGCATGAGTTCACAGAAATCCTACCAGGCTTTTCTGAAAACATCTTGCTCATCATTTTTATAGCACAATAGGTATGTCACAATCATACACCACAACTTGTTCAGTCATTCTTAAAATGTTGGGCATTCCCATAATTTCCAACTCTTTGCCACCACAAAAAAAGCTGCTATAAATTTTTTTTATGAATAGGTCCATTTCCCTTTCCTTTGATTTCTTCGGTATGCAGACCCAGTAGCGATATTCCTGGCTCAGAAAGTATGCACAATTTTATAGCCCTTTGAGTATAGTTCCAAATTGTTCTCCAGCTTGGACGGGCTAGTTCACAACTTCACCAACAGGGCATTAATGTCCCATTTTTTTTCCACACGCCCTCTAGCATTTAGTATTTCCTTTTTCTCTGCTGTTAGCCAATCTCATGGGTGTGATGTGATACCTCAGAGTTTTTTTAATTGACATATCTCTATTCCATAGTGATTTAGATCATTATAATATGTGACTATTGATTGATGACTTTGATTTCTTTTTCTGAAAACTGCCTGTTCATATTATGTGACCATTTATCAACTGGGGAATGGTTCTTATTTTTATAAATTTGACTCAGTTCTCTATATATTTGAGAAATGAGGCCTTTACCAGAGAAACTTGCTGCAAAAATTGTTTCATAGTTTCCTATTCTCCTATTTTTGGCTTCGTTAGTTTTGTTTGTGCAAAAGTTTCTTAACTGTAGGTAATGAAAATTAATCTATTTTACTTCCTATAATCTCCTCTATCTCTTGTTGGTCATAAGGTCTTTCCTTAGATGATGTGTATGATTTGTGAGACCTCAGTATTAGGGTAGCTGAAGGGAATAAGCATATATATATATATATATATGTGTGTTTATGTATATATATGTGTATATGTGAGTGTGTATGTATGTATATGTATGTATATATATGTATATATATAAATATATATATATATATATATATATATATATAGAGAGAGAGAGAGAGAGAGAGAGAGAGAGAGCAGGCACAGGGTGAGTCGAAGACGAAGGGAAGATATCTAAAAGAAATAAAATCAAATTAAGGGATGAGAGAGGAATATGTTGAGAGAGGGAGATAGGGAGAGATAGAATGGGGTAAATTATCGCACATAAAAGTGGCAAGAAAAAGCAGTTCTGTAGGAAGAGAAGAGAAGGCAGGTGAGGGGGAATGAGTGAATCTTGCGCTCATCAGATTTGACCTGAGGAGGGAATACCATACATACTCAATTGGGTATCTTAGCCCACAGGAAAGAAGGAGGAAGAAGTTAAAAAAGGGGGGGGGATGATAGAAGGGAGGGCAGATGGGGGTGGAGGTGACCAAAAACAAACACTTTCGAAAAGGGACAGGGTCAAGGGAGAAAATTCAATAAAGGGGGGTAGGTTAGGAAGGAGCAAAATATAGTTAGTCTTTCACAACATGAGTATTGTGGAAGGGTTATACATAATGATACACATGTGGCCCATGTTGAATTGCTTGATTTCTTAGGGAGGGTGGGATGTGAAGGGAAGAGGGGAGAGAATTTGGAACCCAAGGTTTTAAAAACAGATGTTCAAAAACAAAAAAAAAGTTTTTGCATGCAACTAGAAAATAAGATACACAGGCAATGGGGCATAGAAATTTATCTTGCCTTACAAGAAAGGAGGGGAAAGGGGGATGGGAGGGGAGTGGGGTGACAGAAGGGAGGGCTGACTGGGAAACAGGGCAACCAGAATATACACCATCTTGGAGTGGGGGGGGAGGGT
Organism: Trichosurus vulpecula; assembly: GCF_011100635.1. NCBI lineage: Eukaryota > Metazoa > Chordata > Mammalia > Diprotodontia > Phalangeridae > Trichosurus > Trichosurus vulpecula. The sequence goes on along the minus strand of NC_050574.1, from coordinate 285,903,115 downwards.
AGAAATGGGGAGAAAATTTGTAATTCAAACTCTTGTGAAAATCAATGCTGAAAACTAAATATATTAAATAAAAGGAATAAAAAAAAATAAAGTCTTTCCTTAGCCATAGATCTGACAAGTACAATTTTCCATTGTCCCCTAATTTACTTACGATATCATATTCAGTTATTTTGTTAACAATTAAGTTAAATCCAGTGCCTAGACCTATCCAACATGATTTTGTTAATCAGGAGTTTAAAAAAGGTCTTTGGAATCTTTCCCCGTTGCCAGAGTCAGAGTCCCTTTGCCCCCCTGGAACCTCTCTCTTGACTTTTCCTTTAATTTATACTAGCTAGGAGCCTTTTTGTATATGACATCATATTTGGTAGAAGCCTGTTATAATCATTATTACCTCGATTCTGATATACCTCAGATCAAATCATGTTGCCTGAAACATCACTACATAAGAGAAAAGCCTAGAGGGAGTTGAAGGATGATAGAAAGGAGTTGGAGAAAGGCTAATGTTAGTCCTGTTGCCAAACACTATAATTTTAAAGGAATTCTATTTTATTGAATTTCTGTCCTTTTTGAATGCTGGCTTGGATTGCAAAATCCTAGTGGATTGGGCCTTAGTCTATTTTATTTGATGCTATGGGGGTTTGAATGCATGTATGCATGCATTAAAGAATGAATGAACCTTGTAAGTTACTGAGTAAGTGCGGACTCTGGCTTTAGGGTGGTTTGTTATATCAATGTAACAGAGGGCAAGAGTTGAATGAGATTGGATATCACACAATCTCAGATTTAGTAAGTGTGTGTGTGTGTGTGTGTGTGTGTGTGTGTGTTGTTTGAGTGGGGTGGAGGGAAGGAGGAAGGGAGAGAGGATATACAAGATCATTGTTATTCATAGGGAAGTTTGGGGGCAAAAAAAAAGGTTTCTTTTTCAGTAGCCCTGCCACTTCTCCTGTTATTCCCACCATCGATCCCATCTATTTTTGTTGTGTTGTCATAGCCAAACAATTAGTATCCGTAATTATGTTAGCTCCTGGCTGCCTAGGGCCTCTCTCCGCTGTAGAATCACCAAAACCCAGCATGACTTCATCATAAATAATCAGCAAGAGGCCAGCCTCGTTGCATTTTGGGATAGGGTAACTAGGTTGTCAAACCAGTGTAAAGTCATAGACACAATATACTTGTATTTCAACAAATTATGTGATATAGATTCTCATGAGCTACGTTGAAAGATGTATATTAGAATATAATGAGGCGAATTCATAGCTAGTTAAATGAATGGACTTCCCCCAGAGTAGTTACCATCAGATTTATGTCCACCTGGAAGGTTGTTTCTTTTTTTTTTTCTTTTAAATTTATTTATTTATTTAATATTTTTAGTTTTCAGCACTGATTTTCACAAGAGTTCGAATTACAAATTTTCTCGCCATTTCTACCCTCCCCCCCACTCCAAGAGGGCATATATTCTGATTGCCCCATTCCCCGGTCAGCCCTCCTTTCTGTCACCCCACTCTCCCCCATCCTCTTTTCCCTTACTTTCTTATGTCTATGCCCCATTGCCTGTATATCTTATTTCCTAGTTGCAGGCAAAAACTTTTTTTTGAACACCTGCTTTTAAAACTTTGAGTTCCAAATTCTCTCCCCTCTTCCCTCCCCACCCACCCTCCCTAAGAAGGCAAGCAATTCAACATAGGCCACATGTGTATCATTATGTATAACCCTTCCACAATACTCATGTTGTGAAAGACTAACCATATTTTGCACCTTCCTATCCTATGCCCCTTTGTTCAATGTTCTTCCTTGACCCAGTCCCTTTTTGGAAGTGTATGCTTTTGATTACCTCCTCCCCCTATCTGCCCTCCCTTCTATCACCCCCCCCCCCTTTTTATCTCCTTCCTCCTTATTTCCTGTGGGGTAATATACCAAATTGAGTGTGCATGTTATTCCCTCCTCAGGTCAAATGAGATGAGAGCAAGATTCACTCATTCCCCCTCACCTGCCCCTTCTTCCCTTCCTATAGGACTGCTTTTTCTTGACAGTTTTATGTGAGATAAGTTACCCCATTCTATCTCTCCCTTTCTCCCTCTCTCATTATATTCCTCTCTCATCTCTTAATCTGATTTTATTATTTTTAGATATCATCCTTCATATTCAACTCACCCTGTGCCTCCTCTCTCTCTCTCTCTCTCTCTCTCTCTCTCTCTCTCTCTCTATATATATATATATATATATGTGTGTGTGTGTGTACATACATATATACATGTATACATATATATACACATGTATATATGTATGTACATATGTATATGTGTGTGTGTGTATATATATATATATATATATATATATATATATATATATATATATATATATATATACACATATGTATGTATATTCCCCTCAGCTACCCTAATACTGAGGTCTCATGAAATATACACAACATCTTTCCATGTAGTAATGCAAACAAAACAGTTCAACTTTGGTAAGTCCCTTGTGATTTCTCTTTCTTGATTACCTTTTAATGCTTCTCTTGATTCTTGTGTTGGAAAGTCAAATTTTCTATTCAGTTCTTGTCTTTTCACTGAGAAAGCTTGAAAGTCCTCTATTTTATTGAAAAACCTATATTTTGCCTTGGAGCATGATACTCAGTTTTGCTAGTAAGTGATTCTTGGTTTTAATCCTAGCTCCATTGACCTCCAGAATATCGTATTCCAAGCCCTTTGATCCCTTAAGTTAGAAGCTGCTAGATCTTGTATTATCCTGATTGTTTTTCCACAATACTCAAATTGTTTCTTTCTGTCTGCTTGCAGTATTTTCTCCTTGATCTAGGAATTATGGAATTTGGCAACAATGTTCCTAGGAGTTTCTTTTTTGGGATCTTTTTCAGGAGGTGATCTGTGGATTCTTTCAATTTCTATTTTCCCCTCTGGCTGTAGAATATGAGGGCAGTTCTCCTTGATCATTTCTTGAAAGATGATATCTAGGCTCTTTTTTATCATGGCTTTCAGGTAGTCCAATAATTTTTAAATTCTCTCTCTTGGATCAATTTTCCAGGTCAGTGGTGTTTCCAATGAGATATTTCACATTGTCTTCCACTTTTTCATTCCTTTGGTTCTGTTTTATAATATCTTGATTTCTCGTAAAATCACTAGCTTCCACTTGCTCCAATCTAATTCTTAAGGTAGTATTTTCTTCAGTGGTCTTTTGGACCTCCTTTTCCATTTGGCTAATTTTGCCTTTCAAGGCATTCTTCTCCTCATTGGCTATCTGGAGCTCTTTTTTCATTAAATTAGTGTATTTTTTAAGGTGTTATTTTCTTCAGTATTTTTTTTGGGTCTCCTTTAGCAAGTCATTCACTTGTTTTTCATGGTTGTCTTGCATCACTCTCATTTCCCAATTTTTCCTCTACTTCTCTAACTTCCTTTTCCAAATACTTTTTGAGCTCTTCCATGGCCTGAGACCACTTCATGTTTTTCTTGGAGGCTTTTGATGTAGTCTCTTTGACTTTGTTGACTTCTTCTGGCTGTATGTTTTGGTCTTCTTTGTCACCAAAGAAGGATTCCAAAGTCTGAGTCTGAATCTGAGTCCATTTTCACTTCCTGGCTATGTTCCCAGCCAACTACTTGACCCTTGAGCTTTTTGTTGGGGTATGACTGCTTGTAGAGTAGAGAGTACTTTGTCCCAAGCTTGAGGGGCTGCGCTGTTGTTTTCAGAGCTTTTTCTACACAGGAAGCTCTACCACAGCAGTGCTCCTCCTCTCCCAGGAACTGCTAACCTGGACTGGACTCAGATCTGAGCAGGTTCTGCAGTCCAACTTGGATCTGCCACTTAATTCCTTCCACCAGGTGAACCTGGGGCTGGAAGCAACTGCAGCTGTAGCTTTGTAGCTGCACCACCTCTGCTGCCCCTGGGCCAGTGGCCACACCAGCAAACTCCTTTCACTCTGTGCCCGCAGTGTTTTCCCACTAACCTTCTCTGTTGTCTTTGTTGTTTGTGGGTTGAGAAGTCTGGTGACTGCCACAGCTCACTGATTAAGGGCACTAAGGCCTGTTCTGCCCAGCTCCCACTCTGGTTGGTCCAGACACAGCCCATGCTGGCCTCTGCTCCCCTCAGCTCCCAGCTCCATGTGATAGGCTGTCCTACGCTAGAGCCCTGCTTCCCTCTGCTATTTCGTGGCTTCTGAAGTTCTAGAATTTGTTTAGAGCCATTTTTATAGGTGTTTGGAGGGTCCTGGGGGAGAACTTGAGGCATGTCACTGCTTTCCAGCCGCCATCTTGGCTCAGCCCCCTGGAAGGTTGTTTCTAACATAGTGCTCCAGGTGTCATTGATCCTGAGTTATTCAACATTTTTATTAGCAACTTATTTGAGGTTATACATAGACAGTTTATTAATTTTTCAGGTGACAGAAAGGTTGTATGAGTAGCCAACATAATAGAAAACAGGGTAAAGATAGAGAAGAACTAGCAGCCTATAACTATTACCTGAATACAAAAATCTGGCATTTTACAGGAATAAATAAAAAATTCCTATGCCCAAATTTCAAAGAAAAAAATACTGCATAAGTACAAGATGAAGGACAGATTCCCAAATAAGACTCATAGAGGAAAAAAAATCTAGTGGTTTAAATGGACTACAAGCTCAATGTGAACCAATAGTGGTGTTATAACCTCTCAAAATACTAATGTGATCTTAGGCTACCTTAATAAAATGGGAAAACTATAGTCACCTTGTATTCTGTCCTGGTCAGACTATATCTAGAATATAATGTTCATTTCTGGGCACTACATTTTAGGCAGAACATGGATGTTGAAGGGAATGGAAACTGGGCCATAGGAAGAATTAAGGGAATAGGGACATTACACTTGGAGAAGACTTAAGGGTTTGGACATCATAATTGTCTCTAAATATTTGAAAGATTATCATAGAGAAGAGAGATTAAACTTGTTCTGGTTGACTTCTAGGGCTGTATCTCAAAGAGATAAGACAAGTGGGAAAGGGACCCATAAGTACAAAAATACTTATAGTAGCTATTTTTTGTGGTGGCAAAGATTTGGAAATCAAGGGGATGCCCATCTATTGGGGAATGGCTAAACAAGGTGTGGTATATGAATGTAATGGAATACTATTGTGCTATAAGAAATGGGGAACATATGGACTTCATAATAACCTGGAAAGACTTATGTGAACTGATGCTGAGTGAGGGGAGCAGAACCAGGAGAACATTATACACGATTACAAACACACAGTATCTGTGATGACTAATTTTGATAGACTTGGCTCTTCTTAACAATGCAAGGTTCAAAGACAGCTCCAAAAGTCTCATGATGGAAAAAGCTATCCACATCCAGAGAAAGAGTTATGGAGTTTGAATGCAGATTGAGGAAAACAGTTTGCTCTCTTTTTTTTTCCCTTCTTTTATGGTTTTGTTTTTTCTTTCTCATGATTCATTCCATTGGTTATAATCCTTTACAACTTGACTATGGTATAAATAAGTTTAATGTGAAGGTATATATAGAACCTATACTGGATTACATGCCATCTTGGTGGGGGGGGGGGCAGGGAGGAGGAGAGGGAAGGAGAGAAAATTTGGAACTCAAAAACTTTTGCAACTGAGTGTTGTAAACTAAAAATAAAAAAAAATAAAAAAAAACACTACTCTGGTTGGCCTCAGATGCTAGAACTATCAACAATGGATGGAAATGGAAAAAAAAATTGAGGTTTCTTGAAACTAGAAGTAATGATATTTCTTCTCTGGCATTCTTTTAATGAAATTCAGATAACAACCTGTCACGTACATCATAAAGTTTACGTTCAGAAAGGAGCTAGAGCTGAGCACAATACCAGCATGGTAAGGGGCACTTAATATATGTTTGTTGACTGGTGCTTTGATTGACTGACCTCTTTGTTCTCTTTCAACTCTTAAAACTATATAATTCTAATCTTAATGTGATCTGACCATTAAGGTACTGTTTTCTGCTTCTAAATTTGCTGAAGACTTCCTCCTAAAACCCAGCAAAATACACCTGATTTATCTCTTTTCCTCAAACACAGTGCTCTCTTAGGTAATGTATAATCTGTGATAAGATAGGTCGCTCCAGGTAAACCATTCTATTTTAACACATTCTTCTAGAGATACAATTCCATGTGTTGACTGAAAAGTATGTTGGACTAAGAGGACAGAGATCTGGGTTCTAATCTTTATCCTGACACTAAATAAGTATGTATCCTTGGGTGAGTAATTTCATTTTATAGATTCCTTTATTTGGCAAATGAAGGTGTTGGACTATATGATTCTGAAACTTTATCATAGCTTTAAGAGGAAGCTTGGAGTAGTGGACAGAAATCTGGCTTCAGAGCCACAAAGACTGGGGTTCTAGTCCAGCATTTGACACACAGGTTTTGAATGACCTGGATAGCTACTAAACCTTTCAATGTTTCAAGTTTCTTCTGTATTCCCAGAATCCTCTACATCAAGGAAACCAAAAACATGGTCTCTCTCTGACTTTTAAACAAAAGTAAGTGACATGGTTAAAGGGAAGAAAAAAGGCATCATTAAGGAAAGAGAGTTGGAAATTACTTAGAGTTATTTCCATTTCATTGACAGCAGTAACAGCATTTCACATTAGCTACTGAGCACTTTCACATCCAATATCCCATTTGATTATTAATGACAACCCTGTGGAAAGGCAGCCTAACTTGGTGGATAGAGATTCAGCCTCAAAACCAGCCTCAAAGCCCTAGATTCAAGTCCCATGCCTGGCACATGTTATGTGACCCTGGGCAAATCATTTAACCACTCAGTGTTCTAGGCAACTCTCTAAGATGATAAGTTGGATTGAAAATACCAACATTCCTTGGCAGAGGGAGTTCCCACACCTGGGAGAAGGGGTGTACTGGAGCTTGCTAGTAATGCCTAGCAAGAGCCAAATATTAAAATTTTAACATGAGCATTTATGCCTTGGAACCCACTATAAATCAGGGCTTGATTTATTGTTTTGTAGTCTGGACGTGAGGAATCAAACAAGGGGCAATGCAGTCCCCAACACTCCCTAGTGCAACCTGAACCAGATGAAAATTTAGTTCCAATTTGATTTTAAGGTGTTGATATGTTAATAAAAAAAAGAAACATATAAATATACACTTTTCTAAGTCAACATCTAACTGACTGGGATCCTTATGGATGTTTTAGAATCCATTGCTTCTATTTGAGTTTGACAACACTGGTCTAGACTTTAAAAAGTATGGGATAAATAGTTAATAATGCAAACTAAACATTAAAAGTGTGTCATGGGGTCTTTTCCTCCTCTTCCTCCTCCTCCTCCTCCTCCTCCTGCTCCTCCTCCTCTCCCTCCTCTTCTTCCTCCTCCTCCTCCCCTTGTTCCTCCTCCTCTTCCTTCTACTCCCCCTACTCCTCGGTCTTCTTCTTCTTAGCTAGATGCTAATATACATCCCCAGCTGGAGCTTCCTATACCAATGAAATCATAGGTCCAGTCCTTTATCCTATTACAATTCTAAATGGAACAATGTTGATAATCCCAGACAGTGCAGCAAATCAGGAGGACAGCAGTTTTTGCTGTTGTTTTTAGGTTAAGGATCAAGTTGTAGGGTGGACCTTTTGAATGTCTCTATATAAAAAATATATATATTTATTTTATTTATAATTTGTGAAATAAAACAAGCATTTCTATAACAATATAAATAAAAATGATTGTGTATAAAACTACAAATTGATTATGTACAACACGCTGTTTCTTTTAAATAAATAATAACATTATTATGTAAATTTTTTTTCCTCCCTCCTCTCTCCTCCCTAGTGATGGCTACCATTACACACAAATAGTATGTATGTGTGTGTCTGTGTATATATACACAAACATAAAAATATACACATACATATGTGTATATATGTATACATATATACACATTTAAAATACATACATATGTGTGTATATTATATATCTATATATGTGTGTGTATGTGTGTAAAATCGTTCTATACATGCTTCTATTTATCAGTTTTTTCTCTGGATTCAGAGAATGTCTCATAAAATTTCAAATGTCTCTTAAAGTATTCATTTTGGTTAGTATGTATTAAAATTATAATTATAACTATACATACTTATTTAAATAAATATATGTATGAATGTGTGTAAGAATGTGTATATGTATATGTGTATGCATATATGTATACATATATATGCATGTATATGTAGGTATAGGTGTATGTGTGTATATGTATATATATGCATATGTATGTGTATATGTATAATGTTTATGTATATAATACCACTTGTGAGTCATTCTATTTGGGCAGCTGCCTACTCTGCCAAGAAAGTAGAAAATATTTACCGTCAGTTGAATATTATCTGGTTCTTCTTTCTTTTCCAGAAAGGCCTTCAGTTTGATTAGCCAAAGAATTTGGCAGGGAAGGAATGGCGTAGTTTACAGAGGTATAAAGGAGGGGTGTTGGGGATGGGAAATCAACTGTGTGACAGAAGAGTGCCCATAATAGGGATTATATTCAACAGCTTTGGAGGCAAGCAGCCTACCCTTTTGAACCTCTTTCCTTGGCCTCAATCCAGTCAGGTCAGTGATTTCAATACTCAGTTCTTCCAACTGACACCATTAACATTATCCTGGAAGATATGGCATCAATAAATTATTATTTAACTCTGTGAGGGGAATACATGCTTAGCCCCATTTAAATTGCTGTGTTACTCTTGGCAAACTCAGAGCTTGGCCTTTGTTGGTCTCTGAAACTACATTATATTAATTGTTTCACTTATCCCTACTTAGTATCATGTTCGCAAAGGACAGTGTGGGCTCTCATGCAAATGAAGTCAAAGTTTGCTTTCCATTTTTCCTCTTGGCATCCCTGCTTCACTTCTCCCTCTCCTTTCCTTAAATGTGATTCCTTTTCTAACACCCACAAGACATCCTTTAACATTTGTTGATGCTAACTCGTTCCGATATTCCTCATTTCCCTTCCCTTGCCTCAGAGGAGGAGTTCCAAATTCAAAATAGCAAACAAAAATGTTAGTGAACCTCGCTGGGAAGCTAAATAAATGATCAGATGCTCAGGCAGCAAACTAAATTACCCAAATTCTCTCAGGTCCAAACCTGACTTTGCAAATACTCCTTGCTCCTCCCATTGCATCACTCCCTCCCTATTACTGAATGCCTCCTAAACTGGAAATTGGGTTTATCCGGTTTTTAAAATCTTTTCTGATGCCAGTTAAATTGAGTGCTATTCTCATTGTAAACATCACTCCTGGATTAGTCTAGGACATGTCCATTAGTATTTATCACTCATGTGCAAATTGCTTTAGGAAAATGCTAACTTTTTAGACTTAGCAATTGTTCATATATTAGAAGCGATGCTGCTGGACTCGTCATATTTGAGATGACTCTTGATGAAGGTTTAAGCTATTTGGGGAAATTAAAAAGGAAGCATAATTTTCAAAGCAATTGTCTTAAAAGACCATGCAATTTTTAAAAAAATATATTTATATATAACATTACCCTTCTTTGTAGTGAAAAAAAGCAAAAACAAAAACCAGTTTATTTTGCAGCAGCTGGGGCTCATTAGATGGTAAAGGCTGATTAGAATGTAGATAAGAAAATAGGTTTGGTGGAAATTCAGGTTGCAGTTGGAATAGTCAGTTAATTCTGAGGAGGAATAATCCAAACAAGAATAATGTATATAAATCTCAATGGGTTTTTTGTAGGAAAAAAAGTGTATTTATTTAAGGTAATAGGGAACAATTTGTTCCATTCTCCCTAGCCTACCCCTATAAGAACCAAATGTTCCCTATTTGCAATAATAAAATCTTTCTTCAACAGGTGAATGAGCCTTAAATTGACTGGCTATCTAAATGAACAGACTTTCACTAAATGGAAAGGCTGCTCATATCTACCATGGTAGTGGAAGAAACAAATTCCTCTATGAAGGAAATTTCTGGGAACTGATGAATGGAAACCCATTTGTTATCTCTTGTATCACTCAAGCTGGTACTTCTCCATCTTTTTCATTTAATTGGCCATAATAACTTAGACTATTGGTCACCTTCAGTAAACTACTTGGCTTTTAAAAATACAAACATGGACATATATCTTACATAGAGCAAATGAAATTTCTCTGCAGTAGAATATAATAAAAAATAGTTGTGGGATGTACGATTCTAAATAAAAATCTTTTTAATTTGTCTTGGTAGTTGAAGGAGGCAAAAGTACAGTAAATGGAGTTTGTGTGCTTTGCAAGCAGTTTCTGAAAATGACAATGCCGAGCCTATTTAGCTCTCATAATTACCTGTCATCATGTTTCCAGGGCTGGGCTGGTGATGAGGGAAGAACTCGTGGCCTTGCAGTGCTGACTGGGAGATAGGGATTTGGGAGATGCCTACGGCTCTTTGCTTTTGCACTTCACAGGGTAGGGAAGCTTGCCCAGCTGACACATTTCAGTGTCTAGATGAAGACAGTAAGTAGCCCCAAGCAATATCACCTACCCTAGAGGGTCAAAAGAAAATGTCATGAGAAGCTTGCAAACACTGCAAGGACCAAAAACACAAGAGAAATTCCTATTTTTAGGTAGACACTTTTCTTTTGCAATGACTTAAGTCTCCATAAAAACACCAGGATGGCTTGATATAATAAAATCCCATTACTACTCTGCTGCATTCGTGTAAGTTTGAGTTTTATTTCATATTATGGAATTGCAGAGTGTTCTACATTCCTCCTCTGACTGCTTTCCCAGTTTTGTTTGTGAGCAGGAGGATACATGGATCCCTTGGAATGTGGAATCTTACACTTGAAAAAAATGCTGCTACATTTGCTCTCTCTCCCCTTGTGCCGAGTTTGCTTCAGCTGACTTTCATCTTTACATCAATAATATTAATGGGAAGGAAGGCAGTATCTGGGAAGTACTTAGAATAGGGGAGAGGCTTTCAAAATATCGTTGAACTCACCTTCTATCTTTCTGTCAAGGACATAGGGATAAATATGGCACTTCAAAGAAAACAAAGCTGAAGATGGATGAGTGTGATCGAGGCAACTTTGGTGGTTGTGATTTGAGAGTTTCTGTCATTTGGATTTAAGGACTTGTTCATTTCAGAGAAGTTGAAGGAGAATGGTATTCTGTGAAGTAATTAACTGGGCATCTGACTAGCGCACTGATTAATGAAGAAGTAGAATACTGAATCTAGAAGGTCTCATGTCCTTCAGTAAGCTGGAAGGCACATTGTAGTGAAAATGTATAATAAAGCTCAGAGCTGAATTAAAAATTTTTGGAGCAATGGACTGATTCAACCAGCAAAACAATTGTGAGACTTGCCTTCTCTTTAACTCTCTTCTGTTTGAGAAGGCTTTAAAAAGACACTAGAATACAAACTTTGAGGGCAGAAGTTGTTTCACTTTTGTGTTTGTTAGTACTTTGCTTAGAAAGATGAACATAATAAATACTTGAGAGTTTTGAAGGAGAGTGAAATGATTTTTTCTAATCAATATAGATATTTTTCTTTTTTGTTTACATCCATCCATCTATCTATCTATCTATCTATCTATCTAATTCTGTCCCTCCCATTGCTCCCCTAACTTCTAATTGAGGGGAAAAATAAACTCTTTATATACATGCATACTGTAATAATGACAATAATAATTTCCACATTTTTCCAGTCTTAAAATGTATATCTCTATTTGCATTTTAAGTTAATCATCTTTGGCATGAGGAAAGTAGGGTATTTCATCTTTATTCATTTGAAAACATGGTTTATCACTGTACTCTGTACAGATCATAGTTCTAAAATCTTTCAAAATTGTTTTTCCCTATAATGATAGAATTACGTTATTTCCTGTCATTATATAACTTATTCTCCTAGGTTTGCTCACTTGTATGAGTTCATGAGAGGTCTTCCAAGAATCCTCTGAAATTTTGTCACTTCTTACAGGGTAAGAATATTCCATTACTTTCACATGCCATACTTCATTTATACATTTTCCCAATAGGAGAATACTCTCATAAATTAAAATTTTGGGTTACCAAAAAATAACATTTATAAATATTTTTGTACATATAAGTCCTTTTACACTTTGATTTATTTCTTTGAGGTACAGGCCTACTACTAGTATAACCAGGTCAAAGGGTACGCACGGTTTGGTAACTTTTGGAGACATGCATCCAAATGCTTATGGATGATTCATTAATTGCTTTTGATAAGCTCTCTTATAGAATTCACTTATGATTAAATAGAAGGGGAAGATCACTGACAATGAGGGCCTACATTACAACCCACTGACCAGTTTGGATATGGGATTCATGAAGACATTCATTATCTTGATAATTCAAAACCTCCTCCCATTCTGTTTCTAACTTATTTTTTTAGACTTTTCTTTCACTATTTCCACATAAGAGTTCTACACAGTCATAAAAGTTTCTTCAACTTTGCTTGTGCCTTCTTTTATACATGGAAAATCCACCTTGACTAACTACTTTTCCCAATTTGTGCTTTTGAAATCCTCCCTTCTCTTCAAGAAACAACTCATCTGTCATCTCAGTTAATTCTTCTCTGATATCCCTAGCTAAAAAAAAAAATATTCCTCTCCATGATCTCACTCACAAACCCTTATCTGTACCCCTTTAAGATCTGTCTCTGACTCTTCATTTGCCTTAATTCACTATATCCATTTAATTGCTAAGGCACCTCCTTGCTATCTTTAACCTCTAACCCTTTCTCTCTAGTTCAAACCCTAATCAACTCTCATTTTAATTGTTGCAATAATAATAATAATAATAATAATAATAATAATAGTTGGCATTTATAGAACACCTAATATGTGTGAGCCACTGTACTAAGAACTTTGTAAACATTAAATCATTTTATACTTACAACTCTCAGAGATAGGTAATATTATCATTCCTATTTGACATTTGAGGAAGCAGAAGCAAAGAGAGGTTAAGTTACTTGTCCAAGGTCATAGAGCTATTAAGTGTCTGAGGCGATATTTGAATTCAGATCTTCCTGATTCTATTCCCAGCAATCTAACCAATGCGCCACCTATAGATTCCTAATTGCTTCTCCCATCTTCCTTGAGTTTATACTAGATTATGAGCATAGAAAGACAAAATTAACAATAGCTCTGCCATTATTTCATAAAAATGCTACAACCAATATATAGACTAGTAAATGTAAGCTAATTTGAAGAGGAAGAGAACTAAAAACTAGAGAGGAGAGAAGCAAGAAAACAGGAAAATTACACACACACACACACACACACACATATACACACACAAACATATATACATGTTTATATAACTATACATACACACAAATATATACAAAAATTTTATACTACCAGGCAGCTAGGTGGCAAAATGGATGGAGTGCTGGAGTCAGCAAGACTCATCTTTGTGAGTTCAAAGCTGGCCTCAGACACTTATTAGCTGTGTGACCCTGGGTAAGTCACTTCACTCTGTTTGCCTCAGGTTATCTGTAAAAGAGCTGGAGAAGGAAATGACAAACCATTCCAGTATCTCTGTCAAGAAAACTCTAAATAGGGTCATAAGAGTTGGACACAACTGAAAAAAAGCTCAACAACAACAATATAATATAATGTATTATACTATGATATGACATGACATGACATGACATGATATGATATGATATATATTGTATCCTAATGCAATATAATATATGTGCTAATACATTGAGGCAAATTGCACAAAACCTTTTACGTATGTCGTCTTATCTCTCAAAACCACTCAATGCAATAGGTACTAGATGCAGCGTTATCATTATTTTACAGAACGGAGACCTCAAGTCCAAAAAGGTAAAGCATCCTACCCACAGCAATGAAATACAGTAGAGTCAGGGCCCAAATTCAATTCTTCTGGTTCAGAATCAAGAGTTATTGCTCATGTGAATAATATAATTCCCAGCTAGGTGGTACAGTGGAAAGAGGGCTGGGCATGGAATTAAGAAGACTTGACAAAACCTGGCCTCAGATGATACTTGTGTGACCCTGAGCAAGTGAATTAATCTCTTTCTTCCTCAGTTTCCTCAACTGTAAAATGGGGATAATAATAGCGCCTACCTCTGAAGGTTATTGTGCAGATTAAATGAGTTAAAGCTTGTAAAGCACAGTGCCTGGAGCATAATAGACTCTATATAAATGCTAGTAGTTAATTATCATTATTATATCTACTGCCATCTTTTCATCCAGAGGAAAAGTATTTTACATATAGATTTAAAATTTATGCTGAATTATCTTCATTATTTGTAGGGAAGGAGGAGGGATGCATTTCTAGATGGATAAAGAGAATGCTGTAGATTTAGTGTATTTAAGGCACCTGAGAAATTCTTTCATCTTATCCTTTGTAAAATATGGAGAGATGGGGGCTATGTGATTGTACAGATAAATAACTTCTGAGCCAGTTGTTTGGACCCAAAACATATTTACTGTATAAATTAATTTATATTAATTAAATATTAAATTAAATAAATAAATTAATGGAATTGATCAAGGCTGCAGTGCTCTGTCCTTGGCCTCATTTGACGTTTTGATCAAAGACTTGGATGAAGGTATAGGTGACATATTTGCCAAATTTGCAGATGTCAGCAAGCAGAGAAGTGAAGTATATACACTGGTGTTAGAATAAGTATCCAAAAGACTTGAACAAGCTAAAATAGAGGAGTGAAGAGACAAAATTTACTGAGAATAAATGTAAAATATTACACATAGTAAAATATGATCAACTGCAAATATAGGATGAAGGAAAAATGGCTGAAAAAATACTCTTTCCATTTTAGTGGAATGCAACCTCAGTATGAGTTACAAATGGAAAGTAAGAACCAAATCAGTCAATGGGATCTTAGGCTGTATTAACAGACTCATGGGGCCCAAAGTGTGGGACATGATAACTGTCATATTCCTGTCATTGTTACTATAGTTACTATTATGTCCTGGTCAGGGCTGGCACTCTCTTTCTCTCTTGCTCTCTTTCTCTCTCTAGAGAGCTGTGTGCAATTTTGGATGCCAAATTTAGAAGAGACTGAAAATCTGGAACATGTGCAGAGAAGAGTAACCATGACAATGAGGGGAAAGAATCCATTTAATGTTGTTTGAATGAACTGAGTGACTGAGTGAGTTATCCAAGAGAAGAAAAGATTTAGGGAATACATAAGGGGTGGGGGATAAGAGTCCTAGTATTAGACATACTCTAAAATGGATTGGTCAGTTTTAGAGGAAATAGTGAATCAGCTCTCATTAGAGGTCTTTAAATGAAGATCAACGGACATTTGTAAAAAAAAAAGAAGTTGTCGATGATATTTTTAGAGGAAAAATAACTTTATTAGCAGAATATACTTTTTTATTTTTAGTTTTCAACATTCACTTTTATAAGATTTTGAATTCTAAATTTTTTCCCCACCTTCACCTCCCCCTTCCCTAAGATGGCATGCAATCTGATATAGGTTATACATGTGCAATCATATTAAACATTAATCATGTTGTGAAAGAAGACTTAGAACAAAAGGAAAAAAAAACATGAGAAAAAAAACAACAAAAAAGAAAATAGTATGCTTTGATCTGCATTCAGACTCCATAGTTCTTTCTCTGAATGTGGTTAGCATTTTCCTTCCTGAGTCTTTTGGAATTGTCTTAGAACATGGTACTTCTGAGAAGAGCTAACTCTGTCTAAGTTGGATATCACACCATGTTGCTGTTATTGTGTACAATGTTATTCTGGTTCTGCTTGTTTCACTCAACATCAGTTCAGGAAAGTCTTCCCAGGTTTTTCTGAAATCTGCCTGCTCATCATTGCAGAACATACTTTTGAGTGAAGTATTCCCATTCCTTCCCCAGACCCCCATTCTGCTGTATAATAAACAACAAAATCTGACTGAATTGTTTCACCTTCTACTATAGGCCAAATAACAAAACCTGGTTCAACTACTCCCATCCTGCTTAGGCTGAATATATGCAAAACTGTGTTTCGCAGCGCACTCTTTAGCTGCACAGGGACTCACGAATGTTAGTCAACACACAACTGGGAACTTTCTCTACCAGCTTCCTTATAGGGGCAGACAGTATCCTTATCCTACTGGTCCACTGAAATACCAAAGAATTCTGCAGATTTTGTATTTTCAACAGAACTGAAAAAGCTAAATTAACCATGATTTGTATTCTAGGAAACTGAGTTTGCTATCAGCAAACAAGCCTCCTTAGCATGCTTATAAATCTCTTTTCCTTTCTGTCTGGTTACTCATTTTATTCGACTGCTATTGATGCAAACCTACTGGGCTCTTGGGGAACTCAGGCTGCTAAATTTCCATGGTTTTGGTAGTCTTGTACTAAATGATCTCTGAGATTCTTCCAACTCTAACATTCTTACTATTCTATGGACCTACTTTAATATAAGTCAATTCATCTTGGCCAACATTTTAAGAAATCTAATTCCTTTGAATCTCATTCAACAAATATTTATTAATGTGCAAGACAAATATATAACAAAATCCAAAACAAAACAAAACAAACTAGAATAATAGAGCCAGTGAAGATTGGTTGTCTTAGAGTGTGTGAAAGCCTTCCCAAGCTGAAATAAAATTGTAAAAGAAAAAAAAGGTCACTATAGAAAAAAAAAGGAAGAGAAACATAATTAGATTTCTCTTTAAGAGCAAAAAGTTCATTCAAAATGCTCCAAATCCCGCACTCTTTCCCCCTGTACTGCTCTCTGCAATATATGACTCTTCCACTTTGGATGGGGAACCTGATGACAATTCAAAGTCAGTTTTCCCTTTTTATTCAGTCAATGAGGCATTCAACCAGGATTTATTAAGCAAACACTGTGTGCCAGGTATTGCACTAAGGACTAGGTTGAGAAATCGTATTGTCCCAGATGAAAATTTGTCCAATGTGTCTACCTGAAACATATAATAGTGTTCCAAATATGGTCCAAACCCAACAATTTACCAGGTGAAATAAGTTATAGAAATAAATCACATAAACTGAGAAAAGCCTCAACAATGTATGGGGTTCCCCCCAAAAGTACATTTGGGGTTTCCAGGCCACTAGGTAAACCTAATCCTATGAAATTACTATTCATTTGTATTGGTAATTAAGGTGGGACTTTTTTTTTGCTGTTTTCTCTTTTGGAGCACTTAGGTAATCAAGTGCCTTTGATGAGTCTGGCCTTTGTTTCTTTGATCAAATCTGGAGTCTTTGATGACCTGCTTACCTCAAGGGAAAGCCTAGTTTACCTGAGTTTGAGTGGCATGTTGTGATGTCCTTTGATTTTGAACAGGGTATATAAGCTCAGAGGCTGGCATTTTGCCTTTGGGAATTTCACTCACTGGAAGAGTGTTGGTGTGGAGACTCTGGGTAGCTGCAGGAGCCTCCCAGCTTTGAAGAAACCCAAATGTTGATGTTTCTGAGATGTTGTGCAGAAAGCTAGAAGCCTGTCTAATGATTTGTGTTTGCTCTGTTTATATAATGTATGTTTGTAATTTCTGTTTGTATTCTCTCTGAAGTTCAGGGTGCTCACTTTTGCCCGTAAACTAAGTGAATGATATGTGTGTGTATGTGTGTGTGTGTGTGTTTGATTAAAGTGAGATTGTTAAACCCTTAAGCTTGCTTTCCTTAGTACAGCAGATCAAAGAAACTGTGCTGGCAGCTCTTGTTGCTGGTTTTGTTGGGTCTTACACCCCTACAGCAGCTGCTAGCCAAATTGTTGCTACTTTTTCCTTAAGTTAAGCAATATCCCCAGTATTTAGCAAAGTATCTGACAGTTGATAGTTTATTGCCTGAATGACTGCTCAGAAGTAAAATGAAACACCACACATATGTATATATATTTACATGTATGTGTATATATACACTATATAGTATATAGACATATACATATATAGTGTATACACACATAATATGTAATCATGGATAAACACCCGCTGAATGCTCTGGATGCATTGTTGGGCAACAGTATTCTAAGGTTGCAAAATCCGTTTTGATTATACAAGTTATCATATTCATAATAGATAATAATACAACAGGCAGAATTCCTTAAGTATTCACTCATACCAGGATTCTTGCAAAACAATTGGTACTACTTCTAAAGGAAATAAATAGAAAGCTGGATATCTGATGTTGATCTAAATATATATATAAATACTATGTTTTTCTTGTTGGGTCCCTGAATGAAGTACTCAAAGTGAATCCTGGAAAAACCCTCACAGTATACCTATACCCTGGTGACAAAGTTCCTCATTTCCTCTGGTTCAACTTCAGGTTTGAATGAGTTTTCATTGAATTTAATTTTTATTTCCTGAATTTATTAAATTGCATAGTTCTTTGAATATCATGAAAACATAATCACAGTTAAGGTATAGATCGACTATATGAGTATGTGATAAAAGTAGAATAGACAGATATACCAAGTAGTTTTCCATGTTTCCTAGAGCAATCCTAAAGTCCAATGTAGCATTAGAACTTTGGCACTTCCATTTGCCTACTGGCTACCTGTTTAACCTGTTTTGTTGGATTTGCACATGAAGTTTAGAAAGAAAACTTTCAAACTTTTGAGTGTGGTTCTCCCAGGAATGGAAACAATTTGATCTGTGTCAGTATTTTCCAGCTCTCTAACATATGACAGAATGTGATACTTAATAAGTGATGATGCTTCATGTAGACATTTATAATAAATTTGGCACTTGTATCTGCTCCTGGGAGATGCATATAGTAGAATGGAAAATATTGGTAATGATACCTTACATTTTTGTAGTGCTTTATGGGTTACAAAGTACTTTAAATAGCTGACCTCTTTCACTCTTCTGAATAACCTTGTGGATTTGATATTATGATAATCCGCATTTTATTTGTACTTCCTGGACTCAATGGACTTCATATTAATGAGTGAAAGTTACAGTGGTACAGCAGGGACTCTAATGCTGTTATTCTGATTCTAAAACCCATGTTCTTTTCACTATACAATATTACCCATCAACACCACAATCTATCAATCAACAATCACTTCTTAGGTACCTACTGTCGTATGTTACCAGGTACTGTGCTATGTGCTAGGGGCTGCAAAGGCCAAAGTGAAACATTTCCTTCCCTGAAGGAGCTTACATTCCACTTGTCAAGCATCTGCTCTGTACAGAGAAATACAGCACACACTGGGATTTTAAAGAGATGAAAGACAAAGTCTATGCCCTTAAAATGCTTGGAGTCTAGCTCATAAGTCATGGCATAGAAATAAGCAAGTAAAATAATAAGATATACATAGAGAGGACAAGGATGTAGCATAGTAGCAGAAATGTGGGGTGACACCTAAAGCTTTAATTTTAAGTGGGTTTTTAAGACTTGGGTTTTAATTACCAGGATTATCATAGGAGATAAAGGAATTCATTCCTGTTTTTGTGCTGGTGGCTGATTGAGAGCTGGCATGTCCTTTTAGGGAGCTGCAGGGGAGGAAAGAAAAAAAAAACCCAACAACTTAAACTTTTGTTTTCCAGGTATGGTGAGGTCAGTTTAAAAGCTGAGCAGGTGCTGATAAGCCTTTAAGGCACAAAGACAAAGGGTAGTTTTACAAACCCTTTACCTCATCCCAGCCCACCTGACAGAAAGAAGAAACCTAAGAAACATCTAGGAACTCCAGCAGATGGCAGTAGCTGGTGGGGCAAAGAGCAATAGAAAAAAGCTTCAGTGTCAGGGGGCAATAGGAGGGGGCAACTCTTCAGTAGGTAATGGTTATAGAGCACAGTGGAGTGGCAATGGTGTTAAGGAAAACCAGCCTTGTTATTCGAATCTGCTGTTTAGCTGAATTATCCTCTTTACTTCTACAAACAAAATATCCCAAATCTGACTGACTTTGCCCCACCCCCCACCCCTTCACCCCGTTCTACTGTGGACCGAATTCACAAAATCTTAGGTATCTCCATCCTGTTTAGACTGAATATGTATAGCTGGACATGTCAGTTTTTAGCTGTGCCTGACCCTGCAAATGTTACCCACTAAACAAAAATAAAGATTTTTCTAGATAGATGTCCTTATAGATTCAAATAGAATCTTTCTAGTTCATGCAAATGTCACCAAATGATACTCAATTTCTATGTACTCTAAGAAGGCTTAAAAAAACCCCTATATAAATTACAATCCAGAGCCAAAGAAGCTAAAGCTGCTCCTGGTAAATAAGCCTCCTTAGGACGTTAATGAATTTCTTTTCCTTCCAGTTTGGCAGCTTTCTTTATTTGACCTCCAGTCTTGAGTGTACACTGGTGGGCAAGATTCTGGCTGGGCATTTTAGGAACCCAGGCTGAGAAATCTCCCAATAGCATCAGCAGGAGCTCTAGAACAATGCCAAAGTATTTGTAAGGCTCAGAATTGAGAAGTAGTAAGGCCTACCTAGCAGGTTGCTGGGAGACAGATTCATTAGAGGCACCCCAGCCATAATGAAATTACCTGAGGGTATGAATTCTCCAAGGAAGGTTTCATTTCCTACACTGATATCTATGAGACTTGTACCTCTTCATGTATGAGGAGAGGCTGAGGACGATTTTTATTACTTAACCTTCTCTATTACTTAGCTGGCTATTTTGTTCCAATTCAATGTTTTGCTATTTTATTTCCTGCCTAATCTTTTGATAGACACTCTGCTTGAAGAGTGGTTCGAGGGATATTTGCATAAGCATGTTTATTCAAGACACCACATGTTGAATCTGAGGTAGTAAGTTACAGCATAGATTGGATCAAATAAATGTTAGAACTATAGCTAGATAGACAGACATAGCAATAGTTACACAGATACATATTCCTATCCTTGTGTGTGTGTATATACACACAAATATATATACACACATATATATATATAACATACAATGTATGTGTACATGTGTTATACCGACCGCGAGCAAGACACGCCACAGAGTATAAGTTTTGAATGGAGAAATTTATTAGCCGGTGGTCATTCGGGGAAAATTCCCAAATCAAATGACCACGTTTAAACCGAGAGGGTAGTTTATATAGACAATACAGGATTCAGTGCTTAATTATCTCTTGAAGTTTACATATGTTACTCTGCAGACTCAGCAAGCCTGTGTTATTTCACTTTTTATGACCATGATACAATAGAGGAACCTCCTGAATAGATTGTAAATACAACATATCAGATAGTTGACAAAGTGTCAATTGGAATTACAATCCAGGATCCCTGTGTCCATCTTGCCATAACTCCCACAACAAGGAAGGCTCAAGATAAGGCAGAAGTCATATAATTCAAAAGAATATCTGGGGCTGAGGCTTTCATCCTTCAAGGCCATAGGCAGACCGAGGGATGCTCCAGCTGGGTTTGTTGAGACGAGATAGAGTTGTCTCTCAGCCCACTCAGTCAGACAAAGGAAGATCGTTAGGCTTTCCTGGTAATTAGCTTACATTCCTTGGAAATGTCTTAGGGGCCCAGGACACTCGCCAAACAGCAGGAACTCAGTCTGTTTTTTTATATGCACACTGGAGTTTGCAATTAGGGGCTGGGGGCAAGGTTTTTAGCAATAGCTGGCTACTCAGGTATCACACATATATACACACAAAAATACATATTCCTATATATGGATATGAAATGAAATATAGGAAAGCTATATATATATATATATATATATATATATATATATGTATAATATGAAATACATGAAAGATTTTATATATATACACACATACATGTATGAAACATAGTAAAAGAATATATATGCATATATATTCTTTTCAAAAATGAATTCAGTGTATAATTAATGTACAGAACCTTTGGGTACTTTTTGAGAGTCTCTTCCGTCCTGCTTTGAGGTCTTTGCTTTTCTGTTTCTTCTGTTCCTTGCTGTGCAAGATGTCTTTTTGGTTAGGCCAAGGACTCATTGCCTCAGTGGGTATCTATTGCTTTATTTATTAAAACTACTTTGTAATAGGCGAGAGGCTTGGGGTTAGGGGGAGACAATGATAAGAAACAAAGCACCTTCCACATGCATTTTTCCCTTTTGGTTGGCTTTGCAGCATCTGTACTTCCCTCATGACCTTTCATTGAAACATGTTTTTGTAACTCTGTATTGATTGAGCCACTGCTGCTGCCTGTTACATTTGGTTTACCTTTCTGTGATCAAGGAAGATGGTAAATCCAAAATAATAGAACAGAATTAGACTTGGGTAGCATGCAAATTGTCTGAGGCAAGGCCACGACCAAACAATAGCCATTTACTCTGCTGACTGTTGATAACCTAGTGAAGGAAATCGAACTCTTGATTGGATTAAACCTGCCCACTGAGCACACACAAAAGGCCCAAATTAAACAAAGCCTTCACCTGAAACAAAGGAATAGTTGCTGAAAATAGCAAGCAGGAGGAACTCTTTTTCTAAGGCCTTCAGCAAAGTGAAGAATAGCTTGTAACAGAGTTTAAAAGCTGTTTGCATGCAATTTGACGACAGAATTTTGCTTTTGAACAGTAAAGAAGTTGAATAAAGAATAAACAGTGAGATTAATAAACACTGTCCTACGAAAAATGAATGAATCAATGAAATGAATGAATGGAAAAAAAAACATTTATTAACTATTCACTATATGCTGGGAATACAAATAGTAATTAATAAAATAGCTAGGTGGCACAGTGAAGATACCACTTGGCCTAGAGTCAGGAAGATTCTTCTTCCAGAGTTCAAAGCTGGCCTCAGATACCTATTAGCTGTGTGACCCTGGACAAGTCACTTAACCCTGTTTGGTTCCGTTTTCTGTAAAATGAGCTGGAGAAGGAAATGACAATTTGCTCCAGTGTCTTTGGGCAAATGGAGGCTTGAAGTGTCAATCATGATTGAACAACAACAGCAACAACAAAACAGTCCTTGATCTCAGAGGGCTTGCATTCTAATAAGGAAAGATAATAAATTTAAGGGAAATAGTACTGGAAGCTGATTGGGGGCGGGGGGAGGGCAGAGGGAAATGAAACTTGGTTTGGAGATGCTTGGAGGCAGTCAGAACCAATCAGAACCCAGGATCCCAAGGGAAGGAAGTGGAGATTAACCTAAAATTAAAAATGAACTCTTCTTCTGAAAGGGTCATAAGGTTGTAGAACTAGAACTAAAAAGGATCTCAGAGTATATGTAATCCAAGTAAGCTGGCCACAGCTGTAGCGGATGAACACTTTTACTCAAAATGCTTTAAAAAACCTTCCCAGTAGTAGATGATGGTAGAGAATAGGGCTTTGCTCATATTCATTAAAACAGCATAGGGGTCAATAAGAATAGGCTCTGTAAGGCTTGGGGAATCCAGATCAAGTTGGATATAATAGATTTGGATCTGTAGCAATCCCCAAATTTAGAATGTGAAGAGAGATTATTTTGCTGTTCTGTTTCTATCCACAGCACTTAGAGTAGTGCATTCTAACAGTAGAGGCTTAATAAATGCTTCATTCATTCATTATCCATGTTTTCAAAAATCCTGGTAATTCAATAAGGGAGATTTCCAAATTCCCTGAGCCCATTGGGATCCATAAGCTATTGAATTCATATGGAAACAGTTGCTTTGGAAAAACCTTTTACACTTATCAGAGGTCCCTACTTGCTGAAGATAAGTTCTTCAACTTGGTAAGGATTTATTCCTCTGGTATGCATGCAGGACTATAAAAGGAAATGAAACTGAGTTTTACATTAGAGTCAAAAAATAGCCTTTTAGCAACTACTTCCTTTGTCTTTCTTCATGAAATACGTAAAAGTCAGTGTAGGAAGCCATAAAGTCCATGAAAGGATTGTTTTGGACACGGTAAATAAATGTCTTTCTTATCCAGAGGGCTAATACTACCTAGGCATCACCTATGCTATTCCATGATGATGAATAATTGGTTTTGGTACAATTATCTCAAGATAAGATATCTGTTCTTCTATGTCAAATATTCTTTGGTGAACCAACATTTTTAGCTAAGCCACTAAGTCTTAGACATAGTATTGAGTAGACATCACATATAGTTATTGGTACTGAACTTCAAAATGTTAGGATTCTTAGAACAGAGGTTCTTAAACTTGGATCTATGAATATCCAAAGCATAGTTTGAAAACTTATTTCAGTATAATTTATTTCCTTTTCAATCCTTTGTATTTTGTTTCAAAACATTTTTTATTTAAAAAAAATTCTTAGCTCATAGATTTCACCAGAATGCCACGGGTATCTAGGATACAAGAAAAGGTTAAGAACTTCTCTCCTAGAGCCATGGTTTATACTGGTGTCAATAGAAAGTAAGTTCCTTATGAGTACAGACTTCTCTATTTTTGTCTTTATATTTCAACTGTATGCTAACAAATGTTTGTTGTTGATTTGAATTGGAGTTCTCTGGTGTCAAGTTTCTATTTTTATTTTCAAAGAAAACCACAGAATCATAGTTAAATAAATTTGAAAGAGACCACAGAATATTATGTGGTCCAATAACTGAATATTTAAGCTATTCATCTTCACCCAAGATGGATGGCTAGTCTGTTAGTAAAGGCTTCCAAGAATCCAGCATTTAACCTTCCCCTCTCTACAATGGAAATTGTCAGTGCTGCTCACTTTCCTAACTCTTCAAGACCAGACTTAAGCCATTGGCCCTGCATAGACCTTCTCTTGTGGAGAATGCAAGTCCTGTTTTCTTTTAGTTTTGAGCACACAGACAGAAAAATAAAGCAAAGTCTCATTATCTAGACTGTGACTTCTGTTTCCAATGTGTTCCTTTATAATACAACTTAGCAGACAGAGTTGGTGCTCAATAAATAGTGCCCTAGCTGAATAATATGTTAAAAAATCATAGCCACACAAGGCCATGTTGGATCATTTGACTTATATTCTAGAGTCCAATTTTGACTTGCTGCTGCCCAGTTCTTCAGAGTTTGCTTCTTAGCCAGTCTAGAGCTAGGTCTTCTCTCTGTGAAAACACTGAACAACCAGAATTGGTTGCTTCATGCCTGGTAATGGCTCCCAGATTTGCTCTGTAGGGAACAAGAGGCAATGCATTTTTTTTAGAGAAACCATGAGTCCTTGCCAGTGAAATATAACTGGGTCTACTCTGTAGAAGTTTAGGGTGTGGTACAAGACCCATTGCTTTAAATTGGCCTACCTCAGTGAGATAATATTCTGAAGGCTGCCATCCACTTTCCTCCCATTATGTTAACTGTAGTGTTTTTAATGCTGATAAAACTTGTTTTTTTAAATATTGATATTCGTTGGATCTTTGCACTTACTGTTTTTGCACCTGGAGGCTACTTAGAAAAGGGTACAATTTAAAAGACACACATGCACAACAACACACACATAATAACAAACCATCAAAATACAAATATATTATTATAACATAGGAAAGGGGAGTGCTGTGACAGAAATGACTTTTACTAAATTATATTGCTTGGAGACAATCTTTCCCAATGCACATGTTCACATTTGCAAATCAGTTTTCCTCTAGCTTTCAGGCACGTAGCATCCTTGTGCTGTCTCAGAGGAGAAAAGCAGTCAAAAACTCAGAGATTGCATATTGTAAACATGCTGATTTCACAAGGTGGCATTTGAGCAGGAGATTTTAATTCTACTCCAGCCATACAACTTACTAAGAAAGTTTAATACCACTATCACTACCACTACTGCCACAACAATAACAAAAACACATTCCACATATTCAGGATCTGATATATTTAATTTGTTTTCTTCCATTGCATTTACTTTTCTCACACGATGTGCCATTGGAGTTTCCATTGCTTTGAGTTTACTGATTCAAAATCATATCTATCAGTTCAGGGACTCTCACCAAGCAACTATATTTAGCAAAAACTGGGATGTAATGGCTAACTTTTAATTCTGTGTCATAAGATCACCAAGGTTCTCTTTCAATGTACCTGGTCATCAGAAATGCGGAAATAGGCAAATCAATCACACTCACCACACAAAAAATAGAGTAAATATTAGAAGAATGGAAGGAGAGCTAAAGTTCATGTACAAATGACCTTTTGTAACAAAGTGTATCCTAAAATGAACTACTTCTGAGAGGACAGGCAGAGAACAAACCAATGGGTCTTGTCTACAACATATCGAGTCCTTAGAGAATTGTAGTACCACGAATCAATTTCTCCTAACATATAGCTGTATATATTTTTGCCTTCTTTATCCTCTTTGTTTCATTTGCCTCCCCTATTGTCCCTAGATTTATTCATTCATCGAATCATAGGTATTATTTCTATGGAGTATTTCTCAAATTCATGACTTCTTGAATTCTAAAATAATAGAATTGCAGAGTTAGAAGATATCCTATGTGCCATCAAGTCCAACGACTACTCAAAGATGAACACCATTTTTAACATTTCCAACAAGTAGTTATACAGCCTCCAACTAAAGGCGTCTAGTAGTAGGGAAACAATACACTTTATTTTGAGATAGCTCTAATTATAAGGATTTTTTCCCCCTGTAGCTTCTTATATTCAACTTTAGTCATATCTGTAACTTCAGTTCATCAAGTAATCTCAGTTCTTCTAACTAGAGCCAAGCTGAGTCAGTTTAATTCCTTTTCCACAAGACAACCTGTCAAATATATAAAGATAGCTATTAAGTTTATCTTGGGCTTTTTCTTCTGTATGCTAAACATCTCCAGATACTTCAATCAATCTCTTATGACATAGTTTTAGGTCCCTTTGTTGGAAAGGACACAGGGCAATGCGCAAATAAGGGCCTCAAGATCACAGAATAGCGGAGAAGGGCATGCAGCAGTCTCTAATGAACTTCTCAGACCAGTAATGTCGCTTTCATGCCTCATCAGACACAACGTATGTGGAGGCAGTCATCAGCAGTTCCCTCCTGCAGTCATTCTTTCTGGCAGAATGTTTTTGAGTAGAGTCTAATTTGAAGACCCTTTTTTCTGATGTTATTAATCACAAACTTCTATTTCACTTTTGCCTTCAAAGATATGGAAGCGTTAATTGATGGGGGTACATGAGTCTGAATTCATAGGCAATAGTTTCTGAACTCATAATTTGTGCTTCAGAGAACTCCACTTTGGTATGCATCCAAGATAGGAGTCTGAAAAGCACATGGTTTTAATTATTATTTTAGAAGTCAGTGAGTGAGAAGTAAGAAACTTCTCAAAATTAGTCTAAGGATAAAACATATTCAGTGATCTTTATGATCTTATCGTGAGGTGTGCTTGTAATTTCTAGACTTGTCTAAAGTCACACAGATTATAAATAGAACTTGGATTTGAACCCAGGTCCTTTGTCTTCAAATCCAGTGTTCCTTCTACTGCCATGTCATCTCATCAATTGCACCAATCTGCTATTCCAACTGTGCTCTCCCCTGTAAGCCTACCCCTTCCTATGATGTGTTTATTTTCGTTCTGAATCTTTGTCTCTGTGTCCTTCATCTCCATTTAGAATGTCCTTTGCCCTCCTCTCTGTTGACCTATGTCCTTTAGCATGTTGAAAATCTGTTCTGAGATTGTGCTCTTTCCAAAAGCCTCTGTTCTCTCTGTGTCTCTGTCTCTGTCTGTCTCTCTGTCTCTCTGTGTCTGTCTGTCTGTCTATATGTCTGTCTGTCTCTCTCTCTCTCTTCCATTCAGATACCTTAGCATTTGTGTACTTGGATTGCTGCTACAGAAGGCTTATCTCAGTCAATCCATTTATTATTTCATCTTCCCAACTGTCCTCCAATCTTTTTATAGCGTCTACAACACTAAGCAGTATTCTGCACCAAGTGGATACAATATCATCGGATATCATCTGATTGATCAAGCTCTGAATCCTTGGTGTAATTCCAACTAAATTGAAAGGGTTTTCTTTAATAACTAGCATTTTTCTGCAGGCAAGAATGAGTGAAATTTTTTTCAATCCCAAATGACTGAAAAATCAAATACTGCAGTAGTGAGAGTAGAGGAACAGAAAAATAAGTTGATTTTCTCAGATCTCATCCTCTACCATCATTGCTAATGTGTGCAGTGCATATCTGCTTATTGATGCTAGCTCTTTGGGGCACTGTATTTATGTAGCAACAGCTTTGGGCTGTGTGATGAAATGACCATTACCTTACTGTCAGTGTAAAGTGTATGTTATTAGCATCCTGAGTATTTGTGAGATCATAAAAATTCTGAGGTGGGATTTGGAAAGTCATTTGCCAGATTTCAGGAACAATCTTACAAGTTACTAGAATCTTGAGAACAAGGGGAAAAAGGTGGAGGTGGCAGATGGGCTGGTAGAGATGTGAAAAGTTAAATGGACCCAGTGGGGGTCATTTTCTCCCATATCTGTAAATAGCCTAAGAGCTGATATCTGTGAAAAGAACCTAAAAGGCAAAACTTTGTGGAAAGTACAACAGATGGTTTCAGCTTTGGAGTTGGAAGTGAGAAGTAATTGGTTTCAGGCTCAATAATATAATAGTTATGTCCAAGGAAATCGTTGAGGTCATTCAAGAAGAAACTAGGTCTATCCTCTTACCTCCAACCTTTTCCAAAGGAGGGCCTTGTGAGCTTTGAAGGGTCCAAAGGATTTCAGACTTCTCCATTTTCTCATCAGTTTCTTAGCCACATCCCTGGAACAGCTGATGGTAGTCAGCATTGGGAGCTGTATATGTAATCAAGGAGGGCTTTTAGCACTTATTTAATGAAGTGCCCTTGAAGAGTTTGGCCTTTATCTCTTTGATTAAATTAGGTAACTAAGGTGAGGCTCCAGGTGGAACCCATGAAGGGAGGTCTGATTATATCTTTGCTGCCAAGTAGGCCCAAAACCCCTAGCTATTAGGTGCTAAACCATGTGGGTGTGAAGCTCTTGAGGTCCTAGGGGGAGGTGCTAACTCCCGAACCAATAGTAAGAGCTTAAGTTCTGGTCGCTTAGATGATGTTTGATGAAGGCTAAAGAGTGCATAAAAAGAGAAGACAGAGATATTTGCTTAGGGCTCTCACTCTTGGTGGTGCGCTGATGTGGAGACTCTGGGCAGCTGTAGCTAAGAGCCCTCCAGCTCGTAAACCCAGATGTTCGGATTTGGTTAAACTCTGGTAACTATGAATTGGGATTTGAATCAGACAAGGTTTGTTTGTTGATGTTTGTAATTTGTCTGTATTTGCTTTGAAGTTCAGGGTGCTTTTTCCCCTGAACTTCGTGAATGATATTTGTATGCTGGATTGAAGTAAGATTGTTAACCCCTTAATGTTGCTTTCCTTAGTAAAGCAGATCAAAAGAACTTGGGCTTGCAGAATTCTGTGAGCTGGTTGTTGTTGGTTTTACACCCCCACAACAGCTGCTAGCCAGATTGTTGAAACAAATGGTGTAGTCAGCATGTTCCAGGATACATGACTTTACCTAATCTAAATAGCCATGGATCCTGGAACAGGAGCCAAGGACAGAATTGTCATAGATTCATGGTTTCACAAAAGAACCCAGAATATAAGGAGAATTTTTTCTAGTAACTAGAAGCCATGAGTTACCCCTCTATCGCATGTAGTCTCTTAAGATTGAGCCCATTTTCTTGGTCTCTGTATGTATTTGTGGAACAGTATAACGTGTTTCTGGGGGGATATTTTGTACCATTTAGTGTTATTGTACCTCCTTAGTAAATAAATATCCTTTTCTAAAAGGTTAAAAAATAGTTGAGCCAGATTGGAGCCAATATTGGCAATGCTTTTGCTCTTGCTGTTGTTGCTAGATAGTGGTTATCTTAGTATTATGGAATCACAGATTTAGAGCTGAAGGGGACCTCAGAGGCCATCTAGTCCAAACCCTCAAGGCCCATCCACCCACCACCATCAACCTACAGATGAAGAGGCTTAACGACTTATCTAAGGTCACATAGTAAGCATTAGCAGTGGGAGCCAAACCCAGGTCTTCTGAATTCAGAGCCAGCTCTTTTTCTATTATGCCAGGCTACCTTCCTGAGACAAGATTTCTGTGCCCTATAAGCTCATCAGTTCTCTCCTAGTTGATTTGGTACATGTTAGCTTTTCCTTTTTGCAGTATTAGTAAAGCTTATTTTTAAAAAAAAATCTAGACTTTGGCATAAACCAAGGGTGGTGCTGGGGGTAGAATGTCTAATGTCTGGGCCAAGAGAGATGAGAAAACTGAAACACTTGAAGGTTTAGATATGTAGAATTATAACAGTGTTAGAGAAAGAGGCAGCTATTCCAAAAGATTTGTAGCTTGGACCTGTTATAGAAGTAGAGAAGATCTCAGTCGCTGTGATTTTGTACTCAGCAGCAAGTGCTGTCCCTCTTCCTAATTCAGAGTCCTTTCTTTAGAATCCATCCATTGGAAATAAAGAATACGTGGACTGGCCATATAGGAATACCTAAAATAAAATGAAAGATACTCTGGACACATAGCTGGAGTCATGGAGCATAGCAATACTTTGTCATTTGGGGTTGGGGAATGAGAAACCCTTCTAGCTGCTCCCAGTAGTTCTGCCTCAAAATGCCGTACTGTCTCACTTTATGCCAAAATGTTTGTGACCTGACCAATTTGCACGATATATGTTAGGATTCTGCTACCTCCATTCTTCCTAAATTTCTTGGATTCTATCAATTCCCTAGTTAGAGAAATTTCCTTCTTTCCTCTTTCCTATGCCTCCCCCATGACATTTTTTCCTCATTTTCCAATAACAGCACAGGTTGGTCAAACTACTATTTCCACCTTGACTACCTCTCTCCCCAACACCATTGGTCCTGCTTTCAGCCTGTCCTTTTCAACCATTATCAATGGGAGCAACTGCTCTGGGAAAGGGATCCGCCCTCCTTGGCACTACCAATATCAACTGCTGACTAATCACCATCTCTTAGCAGCAGCCACAACTATGGGAGGTATAGAAAAGCAAGTTCTAACCCTAAAAGTCTTTGGCACTGTCATCAGAAATGACGTAGAGCTTCATCATTGGAAATAATGTCAAAGAAAATGTTACTACTTTCTTTGCTGCTTTACCCTAAAGACCGTGGGCCTTTTCCATGACTTAAACTTTGTATATGTGATGTGTGTGTGTATGTATATATGTATATGATCTCCCTTGTTAGAATATGAGCTCCTTGAAAGCAGAGAATGTCTTTTATATTAATATTCTCAGCACTTCACATAGGATTTGCATATAGTAAAAACACTTAAAATGTTTTTATTCTGTTCATTCATATATTCAAAGAGGGATTACTATGAATACTATAGGGGATCATAACATAGCATAGTGTTAGTGGTAGAAAGGTTATAATAAAAGCTGAAAAAGGCAAGTTTTACAAGTGAGATTAGATCCCTTCTAGCTAAAAAACTAAGATGTCTTTAAATTTAATTCCAGTTCTCAATATCTACATCGGTGCTGATCTTTTTCTAACCTTCCTTTCTTCTGCTCAGTCTTGACCTTGACAATGTTACTCAACCGCTACATCCTTTGCTTTGTAAGTAGGCAATCCCGATGTCCTTCCATCTTTCAGATCTGTTTTCTTGCCTCAATTTTGAGGTGTGGGAATCTAGGACTGAGACAAAGCCTTTCCTACATCTTCCTAGTTCGATGATTCCTAGGATTTCTCATTCTGATTTACGAGTACAGCATTGGATTTTTTTTTCCTCCATCTGAAACTCCACATGAGAGAGGACTCTTTCATATTGAATGACAAAGTCATCTCTTTGGATGTTTCAGTCATTATGCTAAGTGCTAGATATAAAGAAAGGCAAAAATAACCCAATTCCTGTTCTCATGGAGATCACAGTCTAATGGGGGAGACAATATGGAAAGAACTGCATTCAGATTTTCTCTCTCTCTCTCTCTCTCTCTCTCTCTCTCTCTGTAATACACACACACACACACACACACACACACACACACACACATATATATATATATATATACATACACAAATATACACAGAGAATAAATTAAGGATAGTCTCAGAGGGAAGGCACTAAGATTAAAGAGGACTGGGAAAAGCTTCTTGTCAACGATGGTACTAGAACGGAGACTTGAAGGAAACCAGGAAAGCCAGGAGGCAAAGGTCAGTAGCAGAAGCATTCCAGACCTGGGGTTCAGGATATGGTGAGGAAGTCTAAGATGTGGACAAGTACTTCTCTTCTGTCTTCCTGTCTGTACAGCTCTTCCACAACATTGTGAACTCAGCATGTTTGACTCGGACGCAAAGAAGACCCTCTTCAATGTCCCGCACACACGTGCACACACGCACACACACACGCACCTGACTCTTCTCTGGTGGGTAAGGTTGTCAGTATGTTCTGTATGGCCTCTAGAAAGCTATATTCTCTCCCACCTTCCACAATGTTTCTCTTTCCACTGGCTAACCTCTTGGTGTAAATTGTGCTAATCATTTTTTTTTCCCTATTCAACCAACTGCTGAATGCCAAGTTCTGTACTATTTATGCTAAGTTTGACATAAGTCACATGGCTTGGGCAAATTCTCGGCCTCTCCAGGTCTACATCTACATAAGTCTTGACTACATGCCTCTTCAAACTAGACTAACTTTCTACTGCATTCTTAATTTGAACTCCTACACTGCTTCATCCCTATCTCCCCACAGTTAGCAGAAGTAACTTGGCTGAACCCCCTAAGGAACAATAAAGACCAGATACTTTTTCTTGTCTTTAGCTAAGACTGAATGCATTTTCCTACCTGTCAAGGACAACTCAAGAAACAAGTTCAGTGGGTCCCTTCACATATGTCAGGTTTAAAAGTCACTGCCTCTAATGTCTCCATTTGTGCCATCTGCCACTGAGGTGGATTTCCAAATCACCTAAAGAAAACCAAATGAGCATATAGTAATAGCAGTGTTTTCTTACCTTATCTCCTAACATTTCCCAGGGTCATAACACAGTATTATATCATTTAATTAATGAGAGAACTCATTTCTCCTATCCCCCCTCCTTAACTTAGGCCAATGGTCATATGGAAGCATTATGCTTCTAATAATGGGAAAAATATTAAGGGGGCAATATCAGTTTCTAATTTTAGGGAAAGAATTTTAGGGAAAGAATGATTAAATGCTGGTTTACCATGGTTTTTCTATTTGGACCTGATGCATCATGAGATAAAAACCCACACTGACAGTAACTGCCCCCTCCCCCCAAATGATTAATGTGTCTCACCAGTAATTCACCACCCGCAATTCCACATAACTCTGGTAAGCATCTCTGCTGACTCTCAGGAATTATCCCAGCAAGTAATAAATCACAGAAGTAATTAAAAATGCCCCCTTAGTGTGTAGACAAATACTTATACTCAGCTCAGATCTAGATCCAATTGTCTGAGAAACCTTCTTGATACCGATTTAAGAATAGAAATAGGGAAGAAAAAATATTTTGCCCACATAAAGTTTCATGAGATATATTTCCTTTCCATCTCCTACCCCCTCCTTCTCCTTCTCATTCTTCACATCCAAGTGCATCCCTGACCTCAGTGTTGAATCTAGAATGACTAAGAAGGGATTCTATTTTGGTAGGTCTTATAGTTAAATAAAGCTTACCTTGAATGACAGAATCAATATTAGTCCATAGACATCTTACTGTCAAAGAAGTTATCAAAGACAAGACACAGAGAAATGTTGGGAAGACCTCCATAATGTAAACTAAGCTCTGTTCTATGAGGCCAAGTCACTAGGCAGTTAGTAAAGGGCGAAAAATTCTGGGCTGCTAGCATATCACCTGAATTTTATTTCTTCTTCTTTTCTCTCCTATTGGGAGAAAAAAAAAGGTAATCTCATATAGTACTGGGCCAAGGGTGATTTGCCTCGTGGTAAAACCTAAGCTGACTGAAAAGCAAATGACAGAGGGGGCCCCTTTGCTAATAGACTAAACTGGGAAGGCAGTTAGGTCTCATCTAAACCCTGTCTTATCTTGAATCTCCCTTAGTACCTAGTTCTGGGACCAAAATTGAAATGAATCAGGAAATCTTTGTAAGTTCCTATCGTTCTTTGAGCCTCAGTTTTCCACATTTACAAACTCTGCAATCAACTCTTACCTTTATACTGTGAACTCTTATTTCTTGGAAAACAAGGAATAATAATTCTAGAAATTATTATTGACATTTATATAATGCTTTGGAGTTTATGCAGCCCTCATGCCACCAAGCTCTGGATTCACAGAGATTACTGGCTTCCTTGCGGGGTATTTGAATGATGAGTGTGCCTTATTTATCTCAAGCAGAGCTAAGTATTCCAAAGGTCATCTAAATTCAGTTTGCATAAGGCTAACAGATACATCAAGGAGCAAACATTGTAAATGAGATAGAAAGGTAGATGGATAGCTAGCTAGCTAGATAGATAGTCATAAACATTTATTAAGGACTATTATGTACTAGGCACTGTGCTAAGCACTGGGAATACAAAAGAATGTAAAATACAGTTCTTATTCTCAAGGAACTCACAGTCTGAATCAATGAGACAACATGCAAACACAAATATGTATAAACAAGTTATATACAAGGATAAATTGGAGGTCACCAGTAGAAGGAAGGCACTAAAATTAAGAAGGGTTAAGAAAAGGTTCTGTAGAAGGTGAGAGTTTAGCTGAGATTTGAAGGAAGCCAGAGAAGCCAGAAAATAGATACGAGGGGTGAGGGGGGGCAAGAGAGCATTCCAAGCACTTGTGGTTGTGGTTGTGTGTGTAGTTATTGTTTGTCCTTCATTCTCAAAGAGGACCATGGCATCAGGAAGATGATGACATAACTAGCAATTGAATTGGATTTGAGTGAGGGAGAGCTGTGTGAAGTCACCAGCCTCACTTTCTTCTTCAGGGCCATCTGGGTCCAGTGGCAAGACATAGATCAGGATGACTGGAGATGGACCAGGATGCAGAGGGAGACCTTGGCCTTTTTAAGCTAAGGTCTTTCTAAGTTCTCACTTTGAGTGAGTGAATGAGGTATTGCCCATTCAGTGAATAGGGCTATTTAAGAAATGAGTAAAGGAATGGCCCCTTTAATCAAAATAAATAAATAAACTGGGAGTGAAAGACCTTCAGGGTTGCTGGCCAAAAGAGAAACAATTATGTTTTAGATTCACTCTGAGCCAGGAGGGTCCAAAAAATAAACATTAATTGGTACTTGGACAGGAACTTATTATTGTCCAATGAGAGCCAGAGTGAATTGGGTTTAAGGCATAGTCTTTAGGAAGGATACCTCGCCAGTAAACCCCAAGATAGGTTTCAGCCACCAAAATTCACCTTCTTTTGGGCAGAACACCCTTGGGTAAGGGCATGATACCCCATGTGGAGAGAGGAGAAGGGAGGAGAAGAGAAGAGAGGAGCTGGCCAACTGGAACTGGCCAGCTGGGTCCCCACTGGGTCACCTCAGACAGCCAGTGAAAATGCCCATAGGTGGGAGGAGTATCTTTTTTGAACGACAGCAAAGAGGCTGATATCTTTGGATCAAAGAGTGTGCATGAAAGGAGTGGTGTAAATGTATAAGAAGCCTAGAAAGGTGGTTATGGGCCAGGTTACGATAGCTTACTTAATGCCAAGCACTGTACCAAGTACCACTGATACAAATACAAGCAAAATAGTCCCTGCCCTCAAAGAACTTAATTTTGACAAATAAGGCTACACATGCAGGGGAACCAGAAAGAAGAAAGGGTTGTGAAAGTGTTGTGTAGAGATGGAGAGTGATTTTGAGGCCTGGTTCCAGTCAAAATAAAGAAATACTCTTCTATCATGACCCAGGATGGGTCCAGGGGCAGAGTCCACGTTTCTTGTGTGGAGGAGGTAGAGATGATAGGTAGTGATATGATATGCAGATAGCTGAGGAATAGGGGGAAAATCCAATTAACACTAAAAGAATTAGTAAAGGAAAAAAGAAAACATACCCTGGAGATTGGGGTCTCATCCCAGAGCAAGGAACAGTGGAAACAAGGGAAGACAAAACAATCATAAGCCTGGTGTTATGGCTGGGAGGATTCACTAATGTGGGGGTGACCACTACTCTTCCACCACTCTCTGCTTTCTCCACTCCCTGAAGCATTATGTCCTTTATCCCAGCTCTCCTCACTTTGCTCTTGGCCACTGGCAAGCAGCCTGTGATCTTGTTGACCCCCTTCCACAACCAGATCTTCACTTTTATCTATTTCTTCCTCATATAAGTCTCCCTTACTTTCCTGCTGCAATCAGCCAGTACACTGAATCTCATAAAAATTAACATTCTGGAAACTTCAATTGTGACCATTATTAAGGAGCAGAGTCCCATGGGAAATACAGTCATTTCCCTCTAATATACTCTATTACATTTACAGAGCACTTGACGCACATTATTTCATTTTCGGTCTTTGCAGCAATCCAGTGAAGTAGATAGCAGAAAAAATATTATACAAGAACACAGATTTGGAGTCAGGAGACTTGAGTTTAAATTCCACCTGCTATTTACTACCTGGGTGACCTTGGGTAAGTCAATATACCAATGTGTGTCTCAATTTCCTCATATGTAATATGAAGCAATTGGACTAGATTATCTCTAATGTACCTTCAGCTCTAAATCCTAAAACCTGTGATCTCCATTTTACTGATGAGAAAAATGAAGCTCAGAGAAGAAGGAAAAGAAGGAAGAAAAGAAAGAAGGAAAGGAAGAAAGTATTATTGAGCATCTGTTTTTTTTTCAGAGGGGGGAAAGCAGGGCAATTGGGGTTAAGTGACTTGCCCAAGGTCACACAGCTAGTAAGTGTGTCAAGTGTCTGAGATCAGATTTGATATCAGGTCCCCCTGACTCCAGGGCCGGTGCTCAACTCTACTCACTGCGCCACCTAGCTGCCCCTGAGCATCTATTATATTCCAGGCACTGTGCTAAGAGTTTTACAAATATCTCATTTGATTCTCACAACTCCACCAGGTAGATGCTCTTATTATCCCAATTTTACAGTGGCAGAAACTGAGACAGCAGTTATATGACTTGCCTGAAATAACACAGCTTCTAAGTGGCAGAGTTAGGATTCGAATCCAGGTTTTCTGACACCCAAATCAAAGCTCTTTCCATTAAGGGAAAGAACCGTTGGGTGTTACACTTGCTTCCCTCCAGCTCAGTGGTAGACAAAAGCAGGAAGTACTGGACAACACAATCTTGAAGCTGAAAGAGACCCCAAAAGTCATTTATTCTAACTTTTACCTCAGTCCAGTTGTTGTTATATGAAGGATTCCAGCCTTAAAAGATCCTGGCAAACATGAGGCACAGTGAGTGGAACCCTTGTGAGCCTCAATTTCTCTGCTCTTCCCTCTTTGGGGAGCCATGCACTTATTTCATTTCTGCACCTGTCCATGGCACTATGGATGAATTTAGAGATGGGGCATCTTCCCTCCCCAGAAGCATCTATAACAGCATGAATTTATAGTCACCCACCCTTATGCCACCTCTGCTGTCTCTATAAAAGCCTGAGGTGACAACTCAATATAATTAGTCCTTTTAGGTGCTGCCTTTCACCAGCAATGTACAACCTACAATGAATCTATAAGAATCCGTAACTAAAAACAGAAAAGCTCTCAGAGACATTGAAGAAAAAGTACTATATTTATAGAAAGCACTGTGTCATGATTATTCCACAGAACAAATTCTACTACCATAGAACTTCCCAAGGCTTTAAAATGAAAATATTTGTTATCTCTGAACACCTTTTCAGGATTATTTTTAGAATTTTGAGATATTTTCATTTTCTTTTATCCCTAACCTACTTATTTTGGTTCCTTCTTTTAGAACAATCCTTAGAAAAAATTACTGCCCATTTTGCATTTTAATGGAATAACCAGAGCAATCTTTCAAATGAGTATGTGAATTAATGTTTGATTTAGAAGTTATTTATGAATACCCATACCGATATTTAAACAAAATGGAAGACTCTAGAAACAATTGCCCCTAATTATAATTAAGGAATTATGATACACATAATAGCAAATCTCAGAAATGAATCCACTGAAGTTACTGATTCCTGAAAGCAAGGTGTGGGATATTGGCTTCTTTCCCCAAAAGTAATTACTGCTCTTGAAGACCCATCTGCCATCTCTGAGTCTGTCTTCATTCCAGTTTCTAAAGAGAAGTTCAAACCTTGAGCCAGGGTGAATAAAAGGCTCTCAGGGAGTGAGCAGCTCACCTTACTGATGTGAGCAAAAGCGCTGAGGGAATGCCATGCTACTATCAAGTGCACTGGAAGAGGTAATTTGCTAAATGATTCCCTGATGTTGTGTTAATTTGTCTTACCCAGATGAGCTATTTATTCTCAGAGAGGAGTTTATTCCCTTAGTTTATCAAGGGATCAGAATTGTAGAGCTGGCCAGGCATAATGAAGCAGACAGGCCCTTTTGACTTGCAATGG
Organism: Trichosurus vulpecula; assembly: GCF_011100635.1. Taxonomy (NCBI): domain Eukaryota; kingdom Metazoa; phylum Chordata; class Mammalia; order Diprotodontia; family Phalangeridae; genus Trichosurus; species Trichosurus vulpecula. The sequence goes on along the minus strand of NC_050574.1, from coordinate 285,864,857 downwards.
AAAAGGAGGAATTACAATTAGAATTTGAGAAAGTATTCTCTGACCTTTCCCTTACCATTCATTCAAATAAGTCTCTCTTGTTGGTCGGTTGTCAGAAGCTCAGCTGTAGTCTCAGGGCTCTCTTAGCTCAGATTGGATATGAACCTATTTTTGAAAGCACCAATCATCGAACACTTAACACAAGGTGGGACTGGACCTTATCACCACCTTTTGTCTCTCTGATGGAAGGGTGAGGCCATGAACTCCGAATCTCAACTGAGAACATTTCCTCCTTTTTAACTGGCTGCACTTTTTGGGGACTTTTCTGACTTTTCTATTAATTCTGCCTTGGGTACATTCTCTAGCTTCTCCTCCAGCTTTTTCAGCTTCTTTTATATGGTGCCTTCCTTCAGTAGATTGTAAATGCCTTGAGGGCAACAGTAAGATCACAATGGCATTTAGTTTCTCTCGATGACATCTTACTCTCCATATAGAAAAACATCTAGACAGCAGGGCAGGGTAACATTACTCCTGTAGGCTAGATTCTCTATTGCTTTTTATACTATTATGTGAGAAGTTTATCCTCTGAGTTCATGTGGTGGATAAGTGCTATCCAATGTATATTAACCATGAAGAAATTATGAAGGTAAAAACCTAGGTTTTATTATTATGCTCAAATATAGATGTAAGCTTCAGAGAAAATCTGAATAACTATGAGGATTCTGACAAGGCTTTTTGAGCAAAATTACATCAGCCTAACAGGAAAAGGATTAATTTACATATTGCAATCTTATATGTTCCTCTTAAACCATAAAAATTAAAGGGAAGTTAGATCCATAATCCCATACTTCCCTCAATGTCATAAAAGTTGAACAAACTTAAGCAATCATAATATCATACATTCCCCAAGGAAACAAAGCTCATCAAACAAAATCTATTGGTAAACCAAATCAGGTTACAGATTAAACTACATTTAGAGGATTCACAAACAGACTGAGTGAAGGGGAAGATTTCCTTGTTGCCAAAGGGTTAGGTACAGTTGAGATTCTTCCTCTGGCTTCTTATCTAAGGAAAGCTTAAGGCTCTTAAGTAAATGTTTATGTGACAGGTTTTGATCAGATGAGGTTAATATTAACCAAACTTTGCAGGAGGTATGGTCCTGAGTCCCAAATAATGAAAGAAAATAGAAAAATCCCCATAATAATATCCTCAGAAGGCCAGGAAGCTGCATCAAGATACCAATTAAGTTTCAGGGACAGCTTTGTCCTAGGCCTACCTTATGTTGGCTGTGTGTATGGTGAAATAGAAAATGCAACAGCAGATGCTGGGGCCAATTCCAGAGGCCCATCAGTCCTGGATCAAAGGAACACACATTTAGAGTTAGAAGGCACCTCAAAGGCAAAGTAGTTGAATCCCTTCATTTTGTAGATGAAAAAATGGAGGCCCAAAGGCTTGAGACCTTTGCCCCACTACACCTGCATGTCTGACCCTCCTCTCCCACTTTTGTCAGTGCTAGGGTACATTGTATCAGTCCTCAGCACCCATGTATTATTCCCTGTCTTCTCCTGTCTCTGTCTAGCCTCCCATGTCTGCCCCAAGCGCTGTTCCCTGTGTGGTTGCCCCTCCTTTCTCTTCCTGCTCTAGCTTCTCTGTCCCTGACCCCCATGTAACCTTGAACAGTGTGCCAGCCTCCGCCCTCAATGGCAGACCCCTTCCTGCCTCCCTTCTATTACATAAAGATCCCTTTATTGGTGATCTGTAGAATAATCCACTTGAGTAAAGCCAAACTTGTCTATAGTATTAGTGCCAGACATGGTGACAGGTGTTTTCCAAATATCACCTCATTTGATCCTCACAACAACCCTGCGAGGTAGATGCTATCAATATTCCTATTTTATAGACTAGGAAACCAAAGAAAACAGGACTAATGACTTGCTCAGGGTCATACAAGTGTCTGAGACCAAATTTGAAATCAGGTATTGCTGACTCCAGGCCTAATATCTATCTACTCTAAGCCCCAGAAGCTTCAGAAAGTCAAGAGAAGAATTTGAAGAAAAATGTGAGGGGGAGGGGCTGTTTGAAGTGTAAATATAGGGAGGTCAAAGAGGATAGGGACTGATAAGTGGCCTTTGGTCAAGCAATGCTTGGTAGCCCCTGTTCCCGTGGTGCCCCAGCTGATACAGTTTTCTTACGACAGTTATTTCTGTGGCCTCCAGCAACCTTGAAGGTAAAAGAGAGGACAGAATGAAAGTGATTAGGGACCTTTGGGTCTTGGAGAAGTGATTGAGGCAGAGGAGTGGGGAGTTCAAGGTTAAAGCAAAATGGCAACCTTCTGCCTTGTGAAATAGTGAGTTATCAGTTGTATTAGAATGCTGTTGCTGTGGACCCATTTCAGTCCTGTCTGACTCTTCATGACCCCATTTGAAATTAACTTTTCCAGCTCATTTTACAGAAGAGGAACTGAGGCAAACAGGGTTGAATGACTTGCCCAGGGTCAAACAGCTAGTAAGTGTCTAAGGGCGGATTTGAACTCACAAATATGAATTTTCCTGACTCCAGACCCAGCACTCTATCCACTGCGCCACCCAGCTGCCCACATGTATTAGAATAGAGACTAGCTGTATCTTTAGATGTCCTAGATGTTATAGATAGGATTCAAGCAGTGGATGAGGGATTCAGACTGGAAACCTCTTAAAGTCCCTTGAAGCTCCAAGTTCCTGTGATTTGTTGATAAAGACATTGGTGGCCTTTGAGAGAAAAGTTTCATTAAGTTGAGCAGAAATGAGATTGTAAGGGTTGAGAAGTACTGAGGAAATGGAGACAGGGTATTTTGAGAAGTCTTTTGAGGAGTTTGTCAGTGAAATAAAGGGGAGGAAATAAGTAGTAGCCAGATATGGTATTAGACTCTGAGGCAGAAGATTGGAAAAAAAAAATCAAATTAAAAAAAACCCAAACAGGTTGGTAGGCCAAGATAAAGGTGCTTTAAGAGAGATAGAGAATTAAAGATGCAAAGGACAGGGGGTATAAATAATGAAGTAAAGATCTTAAAGTCCGATGGAAAAAGTTGGAACTAAGGGTGCAAGGAATGCATGCTTAATGCAGTGGTTAGGCCTGGATAGAAGGATGACAATTTCTTTTTAAAAGACAAAAGAAAGATTAAGTAGATATAAACATTTAGTAATGCTGAGGAGGGATTTTGGGAGGTGGGGGAGGTATTCACATCTAATGGTCAATCTCATAGCAGTAGGAATTAAAATCATTTAAAAAGAAAAAGTGTGAAAGTAGGGTTGGTGATTTGAGCAAAATTTGGAAACTTTTGTAACAGTTGGAATTTGACAGAGCTAACTAATAAAAGGATTGGCAAGCAGAAACTTTAAGGGATCTGCTTGATCTCTATGATTTCTTCTAGCTCTCAATCCTTGTAATTACTAGTTCCAATTGGGTATGAACACCAAAATACAGGCTGTCTTTGGAGAAACTTCAGACAGCCTGATTGGGTCAGTGTTCCCAGCAGACACCAAAATCAACAACTCCAAGCCCATGAAATGTCCGTTCCACTTTGTAGCATCCCTATCGAGCACTTTTCTTCTATCAAATCGGGTGATCAACAGCAGCCTCGTAAAAAGTCTTCGAGAGTGCAGAAAACAAGTTGTATCTGGGGATTGGGAAGGCAAACATCCTCAGCCCTTTGAAAAAAGCCTAAATAGAAAGAAAGGAGATTGAGCCAGTGGTAGCAGTTAGATGACACAGAGCAATATCCCTCTAAGCCTGCTGTCATTATGAATTGTTTTGCTAGAGGTTTTTATTGTTCAGGGTGGCAGTGCTCAGAGCTGGGAACAGGGCTTTCCTAATAGACCTAAGCCTCAAAACCAAGAATACCAATAGATGTTTGCTTTCTTCCCTTCTAGTCTGCTTCTATCAAGATGGCTTCTAAGTGCCTTATTTGAACTGCAAAAATCACAACTCCTCTACCGAAAAAGGAAGAAAAGGCCATCCTTCTAAATTGGGGAGTTTTTGTTTCAGAATGTTTATTGATTGTGATACACTTTCTCTATCATCTCCTCTTCTTCCCTTTGCCCCCTCTCCTTCCCTCTCCCCCCTTCTTTCTCTCTCCTTCCTCTTCTCCCTCTCCTTCCTTTTCCTCTTCATCTCTCTTTTCCCTCTTAATTTTCATTTGTATATGTGGGGGTATACATATGTGTGGATATCCATTAAGTGGATGATGATGCAATCCTAATAAAGCTGCCCCCAGCCCCAAAATTCTAACTTTCTTATAGGCCACACTGAACAGCAGACCCACTGTCCCTACCTAACCACTGCTCGCCCTCTCCCCCGACTCAATATCCTAACTTCTTCATATATGCCTCACTGCTCACTAGAACAACAAGTGTGTCCATGAACTCATATTTCTCAGAGAACAGCAGGCGTGTCCGTGGGATGAGATCCCAGGCACTGACTCTAGCTAGCCACTGCCTCTAGCTAGCCACTGCTCCCAGACCCATTCCTCATATTTCCCACAGAAATAGGAGGTGCGTCAACCACAACCATATCCATCTAGTCTCAGGCAGGACCACAATACTCAGCCAATCAGAAAGCAGCACTACCAGCATGCCTAAGCAGGATGTGGACCCCAAAACAATAGAAGGGACTTTCCCTAAGTAGGCACCTGCACAGTAAGAGCAAAAGCTGTCTTTTTGTGAGCTTATGATGTAGATGGTCTTATTATAATATCATTATCATACATACATACCCCTCAAATGGATTTTTCTGTATGCATTGTAATTGCATGTGCAGTTCCACTGTGGCTGGCACCCCTCCCTTATTACCTAATCCCTTAACAAACCCCTCCTGCCTTTTTAATATTCATAATTTCTGTCATATAATTATATCCTTACCCTATAAAAATCCATCTTGCTTTCTCGGAAATTGCTGGTTCCTCTTGCAACTCAGCCTGCTTCTTGAGAGGCATCAATCTCAATAAATGCCTATACTTGGGTTAGAGGTGGTCTGACTGAATTCTTTGAGACGGTTCTACCATAACACACTATGAAACTGAAATGGATGGATGAGATTAGGAGAAAGAGACTCTGTGTGTGTGTGTGTGTGTGTGTGTGTGTGTGTGTGTGTGTGTGTGTAAATTTTATAGAAATCAAAACTTGCTATTTGCTTATGTCAATGGAGAGTATTTGACAGAATTACTTCTTTACTCTTTGAGTTTCTCTGCTACTCTATGGATCCATTAACTCACTGAAGACGAGAGCCTGAGTCATGCTTGGACTGGACAATGTCACAAAGAAAAACAAAAACAAAAAACTGTTCTGACTGAAGTGGCCCACACTTGTCTTAGAGAAAAACATTGAGTTCAGCAACAGGAGAATACTTGTAGGATTTTTTTATGAGACTTTTATTGTTATCTTTTGTTTTCACATTGCCTAGATTTTCCCCTTGCCATATTCTGTCCTTTGTATCCTTTCAACATCTCTCCTATATATCAATTTTCTTTCCTCTGGCATGGCCGTCAGCCTGGTACAGTCATCCATCACCTCATGCCTGGAGTATTGCAATATTTTGCTGGTTGATTTGTCTACCACAAGTCTCTCCCTACTCCATATATCCTCCACTCAGCTGTCAAATTGATTTTTCTAAAGTAGATGTCTGACCCCCAACTGAATGAACTCCACTGTCTTTCTGTCACCTCCAGGATCAAATATAAATAATCCATTTGTCTTTCAAAACCCTTCATAGCCTGCCACTACCTCCCACCTCTCCAGTCTTCTTACCCCTTATACTCCTCCATGTACTCTTCAGTCCAGGAATACTAGCTTCCTTGCTGTTCCTAGAACAAGATCTTCCATTTCCTGCCTGGCTCCTGACATTTTCACTGGCTGTCCTCCATGCCTGGAACACTGTCCCTCTTCATCTCTTATCTCCTGGCTTCCCTGGCTTCCTTCTAGTCCTAGATAAAATCCTACCTTCCACAAGAATTTCTTCCCTATTCCCCTTAATTCTAATGCCTTTCCTCTGTTGATTATTTCCAATTTCTCCCTATTATATTCTGAACTCCTTGAGAGCCAACTCTGTCATTTCCTGCTCTTTGTAACCTCAGGACTTGGCACTATGCTGAGCATGTAATAACTATTTATTGACTGACTGATACTCATGGAGGGTCTGCAAAGGATCAGAGAAATGTCCTTTCATTGCTCTTGGTTGGTGAAAAAATTATTCTATCTCCTGGTGTGGTGAAGATAACATGAAGCAATATTTATAAAATACTTTGCAAACCCTTAACACTTTCTATAAATGCTACTATTAGTAATGATAATAATGATAGTTATTTCACAGTGTTGGTTTTTTGTGTTATTGTTGTTGTTCATTTACATTTGTAATTATGGTGTGTGTTGTTTTCTTAGTCTTGATTACTTCATTCTGCATCACTTCACACAAGTCCTTCCATGATTCTCTCTATTCATTATGTCGTCCTTTCTTTTTTTAAAAAAAATATTTTTAGTTTACAACATTCAGTTCCACAAGGTTTTGAGTTTAAAATTTTCTCCTCCTCCCTACTCCGCCCAAGATGGTGTGCAATCTGATGTAGGATCTACATTTGCATTCATATTAAACATATTTTCACAATAGTCATGTTGTAAAGAAGAATTATAACCAATGAAATGAACCATGAGAAAGAAGAAACAAAACTCCGTAGTTCTTTCTCTGCATGTGGATGGCATTTTCCATCATGAGTCTTTTGGAGTTGTCTTAGGGTCTTTCACTGCTGAGAAGAGCCAAGTCTATCAAAGTTAGTTATCACACAAAGTGGCTTTAACTGTGTACAATGTTATCCTGGTTCTGCTCCCTTCACTCAGCATCAAATCATATAAGACTTCCCAGGTGATTAGGAAGTCCATCTGCTCCTCATTTCTTATAGCACAATAGTATTCCATTACATTCGTATGTGACAACTTGTTCGGCCATTCCCCAATTGACGGGCATCCCCTTAATTTCCAATTCTTTGCCACCACAAAAAGAGGTGCTGTAAATATTTTTATACATGTGTATCCTTTTCCCATTTGTATGATCTCTTTGCGATATAGCCCTAGAAGTGGTATTGCTGGGTCAAAGGGTATGTACATTTTTATAGCCCTTTAAACATAGTTCCAAATTGCTCTTCAGAATGGTTGGATTAGTTCACAACTCCACCAACAATGCAGTAGTGTTTCAATTTTTCCATGTCTTCTCCAGTATTTATAATTTTCCTGTTTTGTCATGTTAGCCAATCTGACAGGTGTGATGTGGTACCTCAGAGCTGTTTTGATCTGCATTTCTCTAATCAACAGTGACTTAGAGCATTTTTTCTTATGACTATAGATATTTTAATCTCTTTCTCTGAAAACTGACTGTTAATATCATTTGACCATCATTGACCCCAGTTGATAAACTGGGGAATGACTTGTATTCTTATAGATTTGACTCAGTTCTCTATATAAATTAGAAATGAGGCCTTTATCAGAGACAGTGGTTGTAAAAATTCTTTCCCAGTTTTCTGCTTCCCTCCTAATCTTGGTTGCATTGGCTTTGTTTGTACAAAAACTTTTCAATTTAATGTAATCAAAATCATCCATTTTGAATTTCATAATGTTCTCTATCTCTTGGTTGGTCATAAATTCTTCCGTTCTCCATACATCAGACAGGTAAACTATTCCTTGCTCTCCTAGTTTGCTTATAGTATCAGACTTTGTATTGATATTGCATACCCATTTGGACTTTATTTTGGTATATGGTGTAAGATATTGGTCTATGTTCAGTTTCTGCTATACTGTTCTCCAGTTTTTCCAGCAGTTTTTGTCAAATAGTGGGTTCTTATATCAGAAGCTGGAGTCTTTGGGTTTATCAAACAGTAGATCACTATAGTCATCAACTACTGTGTCTTGTGTACCTACTCCAGTGATCTACCCCTCTATTTCTTAGCCAGTACCAACTAGTTTTAATGATTGCTGCTTCATAATACAATTTAAGATTTGTTATGGCTATATATTGTCCTTTCTTATACCATCAAAATATTCTTTTACACTCATGTACTACAGTTTGTTTAGCTGTTCCCCAATCAATGGGCATGTATTTTTCCCCAGGTCTTGGGTAGTTGGGTAGTGCAAAAAGTGCTGCTATAAAATTTTTGATACATAGAGTGTCTTTCTCTCTCTCTCTCTCTCTGTCTCTCTCTCTGTCTCTCTCTCTCTCTCTCCACTTCTCCCTTTCTGCCTTTCTCCCTTTCTCCCTTCCTTCCTTCCTTTCTTTCTTCCTTCCTTCCTTTCTTCCTTTCTTTCTTTTCTTTCTTCATGCATTCTTTCCTTCCTTCCTTCCTTCCTTCCTTCCTTCCTTCCTTCCTTTCTCTCTTTCTCTCTCTCTTTCTTTCTTTCTTTCTTTCTTTCTTTCTTTCTTCCTTTCTTCCTTTCTTCCTTTCTTTCTGTGCCAGTGAACTTATTAAGGAATACACCTCAAGGTGGAATCTCAGGGCCAAAGAGACATTTTAACTGTGTTACTTGTATAATTCCAAATTACATTCCAGAATGATTCTATCAATTCAGAGCTCTATTACTAAGGTATTAATGAGCTTATTTTTCTATAACACCTCAAATATCAACTATTCCCATTTTTTCTTATCTTTGTCAGTTTGCTGGATATGACCCAAATCTTCAGGATTGTTTTCATGCGCATTTTTCTAATTGTTAATTTTTTGAAGCATTCTTTCACATGCTTGTTAATAGTTTGAATGTTTTTGAGATTTGCCTGTATCCTTTGACTACTTCCCTATTGGAGAATGGCTTTTATTCACCTGTATTTCTGTTAGATGTCTACATGTCATGGACAGTCATCTCTTGTTAGAGATATTTAATACAAAGAGTTTGTCTCTATTGACCTGTTTCCTTTCTTATCCTAGATATATTAATTGTTTGCGCAAAAACTTTTCAATTTCATGTAACTGAAATTATTTTATCTTTTGTAATTGTCTGTATCTCTTGTTTGGTTAAGAATATATTGTCTTCCCTTATCTGTGAAAGTATGTGGTCTACTACTCTTCAATTTTTTAATATCATCCTTATTATTCAGGTCTTATTCCCAGCTCTGTTGCTTAATCTCTCTGGACCCCAGTTTCTTGAAAAAAAGGGGTTGATCTATATGTTTTCTAAGGTCTGATGATATGATTAGCATTTTTTTTTTTTTACATTTGGGGCATCATGAAATGTATCCTTAAGCAGGGATGCTGGCTCTCCATCAAAAATCCCAGGATACCATGTGGAAGCTACTGTGTAGTAGAGAAAACATGGAGAAAGCATAAGGCATCACCATCTTGCTTTTTGTATTTTTATCTCCATTTCTTACTACAAAGACTAGCATCTAGTAAACAAAATGCTCATTCATTCATTCACTCACTCATTTGTTCCTTCATCTGATAACTTATTATTTGAAAAAAATCTTCAAATGAAGAGGTTAAACCACATTGTTTCTTCTCCTGAAGAATTACAAATGTTTCCAGTTTTCCCTAATTTTGGTAGCCTGAGGCCTACACCCCTTGCCAGCAGGAAGCAGTTTCAGAAGCTGAGATCTTCATCCCTGACCCCAAAAGAATTTGGGTCCTATTTGTTTGAGGGGGGAATGATGAGGGCACAGTCTCTGGAAGCCCCCTTGAACTGTCCTTGAATCTTCCAACTCGATCTGGCCTTCCCCTAAGGCCATAAGCCTCACATTATCATTAGGCCCAAATCTCTACCTAGCCTCGCCTTTTGTTGTGCAACTACTTCCCACCCTTAATCCCATTACCTCACCTTGCCCTCCTTGGACTTCCCCTCAAGACCCTCCCTAAACCCCTCCTCTGGTCACCCCAGACCACCCCTCAATCCCTCCTACAATCTTTGTGTATATAATCTCCATCTTGCCTCCATGAAGGTGCTCAGATTCAAACTAATTCAGTAGGTTGAATCTGGCCCGCTTGTGGAAACAGGCGTCACAAGGTGGGGGGATTTCTTAAGACAGCCCATTGTGGTGAATCCCTAATAAACTTTGTCTTTTCCCTTGGAAAAAAAAAAAAGAATTACAAATGTTTCCAGTTTTCCCTAATTTGGGTAGCCTGAGGCAAAGCCATATTAACCCCACTCTTGATAAAGGTCTTTTCCAGCATGTCAGTCATTTGCTTAAGAGACTGGTGGTTTGATATTTTTAAGGCTTGTGATCAACATTCCAGGATGCATTTTAATTTCATTTTCTCTCAATAAATTTAGAAGAAAATGATTAGCAGTCATTGCCAAAACAGTGCTGTACAACTCAATCTAAATACAATTAAATACTGAGATGTGGTCCCAGCAAAATTATCTTATGCCCCGAACATTTGCCTGACATAATTGTATTCTCCCTGATGTATTGGAACGGAGAGAGAGTGGGGCATTGGAAATGAATGCTCTGTCTTCTGCATAGAGGTGGCTGACTTACATGGCATGGTGGGGAAAAGAATATTTGAGCTTAATCTAATCTAAATGGCCTACTTATCATGCAGGGGAAGGAAATAAAAGCCTTTGGTTAAAGAAAATATATTGAGAGAATGAAGACATAGCTGCATAATGCCTCCCCCACAAAAGCTTTATTTTTGCAAGATTCTACTACTTCTGCTAGTACTAGCACTAGTACCAGTACTGCTAATATTTAGTATTTATGTCATGTTTGATATGTGCTGGGTACTGTGCTGAGCACTACAATTATTATCTCATCTGAACCCTGGTAGAAGTGGGTGCCATTATTATCCTCATTTTGCAGTTGAGAAAACTGAAGCAAGTAGAGGGTAAATGACTTGCCCAGGATCACACAGCTAGTAAGTGTCTGAGGTTGGATTTGAACCCATGTCTTCCTGACTATAGGCACCATCTCAGCTAGAAGGCTTCCAGGAGGACTTTAACTTAACCTTGTAGAATCATTGACAGAAAGTGTGGAGTCTAAAAGTTATGCCTGGGGTATCTATAATTAATAATAAAAATTCTAGGAAATGCACGGGCTTCTGGGAAGCCTATGTGAATTTGGAGAAATGAAATATTATATCTTTGAGGAAAGCCCAAAGTATCAAAATTTGACTTCTTATTAAGATTATTCACATTTTCAGTGATATCTATTACTCCCTGGGACTGATGCTTTATTTTCTTACTCATCCATATGCTGCAAAACTCAGCAAATTCTGGGATCAAAGCTCCACTTCAAACAGCCTGGTAGGCCTCAAATATTTCTTAGAGTGGGCAGAAAATCACAGAATCACAGTTGGAAAGGATGTAGATGCTATCTAGTCCAATCTATATATCCCCAGTAATTGGCCAACTAGCTTTTGGTTGAAGAATTCCAGGAAATGCGAAGTCATTACATTGCTGATCCATTCCATTTCTCTATAAATGTAATTCTTAAGAGATTTTTCCTTTAAATTGAGCCTAAATTTACCTTTCTGCAATACCTAGCAATTATTTTTACCCCCTCATTCTGCCTACTGGGGTCAAACAAAAAAAATTAATTTCTTTCACATGAAAACATTTCAAATGCTTTAAGACAGTTCTCGTGTTCTCATACTTCCTTTGTCTTTTTCAAACTAGAGTCGTCTGTGTCCTAGGAGAAATAAAACTTGATTGGGATTCAGATGACCTAGTTTTGGGTCCTAAATGTTCATTTTACTAGCTGTGTGACCTTGGTCAAGTTTTTTCCATCTCTCTGGGCCTCAGTTTCTTCATCTTTATGAACTCTAAAGATCCTTCTAACTCTTCATTTATTATTCTGAATCTCCCCGGTTTTCAAGACACCCTTGGATACAGTCAGTTTTTTCAATGTCCTTAAAATGTAGTACTGAGGCAGAACATAACACTCCAGATGTGGTCTGAGGTGGAATAAGAATAGCCGAACTATCAAATCCATGTTCTACATGTTTGTTCTATATACTCAACCAATTCTTCTCTGATTGATAGGTTGAAATTTGGATAGACATATATTACTAACCTTTCCCTGAATGGAAATCAAAAGGAAAAAATAACTTAGAAATATTTTCTTTTGAAAAATGTATAAATTGAGATTGCTTACATTTAAAATTCTATTTGTTTTATAAGCAGAAGCTCCCATATATTTTATTGATTTTCTTTTGAACAGTGGAAAGTACAATTACATTGTAGCAGCTACATGTGGTTTCTGTTCTCCTTTCTCCATTTGTGTGAATTTTGGTATGTTATTTGACCACTCTGGATCTCAGTCTTCCTCATCAGGTAGCTGGGATTGATCATCTCTTTGTCCCTTTCTAGGTAGCAAATTGTTTTCTTTCTGTCCCTTATGACACCAGGTGAGGGGGAGGGGAAATCAGCTCACCTCCTTACCTCTGCATTCTCATCTGTAAAGTACGAGTAATAATACTTAGCTGGCCTCCTGGGTTCTTTGTAAGGACAAAATAAGATTATTCATACAAAACATTTTATTACTTGTAAAGTCTTATATAAATGTGAATTATTTTTGCTATGATTCTTGCTTTGATAGCTTCATAGAGGACTAGGTTAGCTAAGTCTATGAGGACTTTGAGCCCTGTACTTCTCCTTGTATTTTACTCAGCCATCACAGTTGGTGCCAAGTTCAGTTCTGAGAAAGTCTGACCTATAATTAGGTGAATTTGGTTCCCCATTTTCAAATTCATTGGATTACTATCAAACTGCTATCTGAGCATGTAAGGGATAATAGCAACAATTATAAAAATATAGCTCAGAAATCCAGGGGAATCGCCAAGGCAGGTGGTGAGTAAATGAGTTAGCTAATGCAAAATATGAATTGGACATGGGGACAGCTAGTTTATTCCTGCACAGGAAGAAATACTAAACAGAGAAAGAAATGTTGATTTAAATAGGATTCAGGAATTTAACTTATAATTACTGTCACAGTATGTTGAGATGCTGGAAATTAAACTTCACCAGGACATAAAACAATTTGAAAGGCTGCTAAATTAGGCATTTTACATTTTACTTTAGTTTGGCATTGTCCATAACAACAACTAAACAGAGGTCAATCTCTTTCCAGTGGCTGACTCCTCTGATGCACAAACTTCCCCTGCAATCAGATGTTATTGCTCCAGGGACACTAAAACTACTGAACTCCCAGGACCTCTGAACCTTTGAGGTTCACAAAGTCACTGCTAGTCCTAGATATGAATACATTGGAATACTCATTGGTCAGGAAAGGACAAATACAAAAGATCAGAGACAGACATCTACTTGCTTCTGCCAGATGGAACACAGGGTAATTATTTCTTCTCTCATCTGATTCTCAGTAGTCAGCTAGAAAAGAGTCCATATGTTTCATAGCAAGAAAAATAAGAGAGGGAGGGGAAGGTGCTTAAATCTCCTTTTGAAACCAGGAGTGATGATTGAAAATACTCCATTGGAGAGGGAATGGAACAGAATCCTTTAAAGATACAAAACAGTGTTCACAATTAAATTATGTTTAACCTAGCTGTGGAAGTTTGTAGACCATTGGATAACATGTTCCAACTCTGACACACATAGGATGTGGGACCCTCAGAAAATCACATAATGTCCCATAATTTCCAGTGTTCTAGGCAACTAAAACTATAAGTTTGGTAACAGGTGACCTGCTCTGTAACCTGATCTGTAAAGGGAATTTCCTCAAATTGGAGTACCGTATACAATTATTCCTTTCATATTGTGACTTTCACTATCATCATTTCAATATATTGTGAGTTGGCATAAGAAATTAAATGGGATTTTGGGGGGAGTTTTGCAGAAGCCACAGATGACATGCAAAGGCCAACAGATGACACAGAGCTTATGACCAAATAGTTAACCCAAATTTTACGATAAGGTACTATAAACAGACCATAAAAGAAAAAGAAAAAAGTCAGACTTCTCTAATATGAATGGAGGGCCAAAAGAAATCATGCAGATTTTCTGGATCACAGGGGTACCTTTCCCCTGCAATGTGGAAGAGATAACTATATAGATGAAATTACCAGTTCAGTACCTAACCTAAATTGGTTATATTAAAAGTTAAATGTCATACTATTTCAAAAAGTTATTAATATTTTCAACATCATCCAGAAATTGTAGGGCTAGATTAGTCCTACATCAAATCTTTATGCTATTGTGGGAAGAGTAATGTGGATTTGATGCCAGAGTACCTGTGTTTGGAATCCAACTCTGCCACTTCCTGTTATTACTTCTATGACCCTGGATAAATCACATAACTTCTTCAAGTCTCAGTTTCTTTATGTGTATAATGAAGTAGTTGGACTAGATTACTGTGCTTATCCTTTTAAATGCCAAACCTATGATCATACGACTGGTTCTCTCTCTTCTACTACTAGGCTTGTTTTCCTTCAGTTTCTTGAAAAAGAAGAATAAGTAATTCCCCAATTCTGACCTCCTACTGCTCAACCCCCAGGTATAAGAATTCCAATAAGAATTATTGGAAAATTTTGAATAAAGTTATAATGTCATAGATCCCCATATGAATTGGAGTTAGCAGTGACCTGTGACAGAAGTATGATACATACCCAGGTAAGTAGGATGCAAGGCAGACTGTGACAGGGACGAAGGAGAGATCCAGACAACAGAACGTGTGAAAATTTAGGAGGAAAGTACAATTTCAGCCATGAGGAGCAACCAGGAGGTAACACTTAGGCTGAGACTTAGAAAGAGAAAAAGGACACTAAAATGCATAAATGAGGAGAAAGTTTGTTCAATTAGTCAATCAACACATATTTATTGATATTTAGTATGTGGCAGGTACTGTGCTGGGGAGACAGAAGAAAAAGGCAGAAAAGGGTGCTAAGCCTCAGGGAGCTTATGTTGTAATGGAAGATACAACAGGTATGTGAATAGGCAAATACAAAACACAGAACAGATAGAAAATGACCTGGAGTCAAGAGCTGGAGGGACTGAGAAAGGCCTCCTGCAGAAGATGGCATATCACCTGGGTTCTGAAGGAAGCCAAAGATTCTAAGAGGTAGAGGTGAGGAGGAAAAGTCTTCTAGATATGAGTAAGGGCTTCATCATTGTGCAAAGGAAGAAAATACAATGTGAAGTTTAGGGAGTAGATAATAGTTAAGAATGTTCAAAATAGAACACTCTTTGTAAGCCACATAGGGCAGACCAGTTCTGCTGGAAAGCAGATTGTGTGAAGGAGATATATCTGAAATAAAACTGAAAAATTCAGTTGAACCTGGATTATGGAACACCCTAGATGCCAGCCTAAAGAGTTTGTATTTTATCTCAAAAATAAAGGCAAAGCATGGAAGGATTTTGAGCAGTGACATAGAGAGCTGTGCATTAGGAAGATTACTTGAGCATCTATGCGAAGGTGGTATTGGAAAGGACAGGATTTGGAGTCAGGAACACCAATTAGGAAGCTACTTGAATAGAGAAAGACCCTAAACTCTCATGGTGCCAGTGTGAGCAGAGAGAGGAGGAGACACGCATAAAACACTCAGAAATAAGACTAAGAGGATTTAGCAGCTGTTTGTATATGGTGGTAAAGGAGAGAGGAAAAGGTCAGAGATGACTGAGTTTTTAAGACCATCCAAACTAGATTTAAAAACTGTTGACTTCAGTCAAACAACTGGTTATTTGAAGAAAAAAAAATGAAGACAGTGACAGGTTAGTAATCAGTTGTTGAAGAATAAACGCTTTTAAAAAAATAGCCAGTTATGAATTTTGCTGGCTATGAGGAGAAATGATTCATTTTAACATACTTAGCACCTGACTGACATGGAAAGAGGTATTTTATAAATTATTAAAATATATGATTTGAGTTCCATAGATGCCTGAGAGGTTGGAAAGATTGAGAATGGAGAGCAAGTGAAATAAAACAGACATATAGACCCTAGAGGATAGAAAGACAGCTGGAATCTTTGAAGCAGTAAGACAGGTATTGCTGTGAATGTCTTTAATGAATTTTATTCATTTTTTTTCTTTGAGCTCATTTCACCAAGTGAATTGTCAGGCTT